>NC_041221.1:5494807-5554479 GCF_002837175.3 Physeter macrocephalus
CTTTTAGTTTTATTGATCTTTGCTATTGTTTCTTTCATTTCTTTTTCATTTATTTCTGATCTGATCTTTATGATTTCTTTCCTTCTGCTAACTTTGGGGTTTTTTGGTTTAATTTGCAAATATTAATTTTCAAATATGTGATGTTCATAAGTGGTGATGTTCATAAGGCTTTAATCTGTGTCAGCTATCCTTCTAAGTGCAGTTGATTCTTGTTATTCAAGGTAGTTCTATAAAGTTGCTGTGAACACTGAATTAGCAAATACGGAACCGTTGATCCTGGAGAAATACAGGGTTAGGTCCCTGCAAGTCTTTGGTCACAGCTCTTTCATTAACTGATCAATATATAACCTTGTTTAATGTGTGTTTCTTTCTAAAACACATTACTGTGCCTGAGCAAATCTTATTTAATGCATATATTTTCTCCAGCACATCTGTAGCCTTCTTGAGAGTAAGAACACTAGACAGTACCCTAGACAGCACGTCAGCACTGCGCTTGGGGGCCATTTTAAACAGTGAAGTCAGCAAAAAAGCGCAAAAACCTTGGCATTGAATAGACTGTGAAAAAGACACTTGTTTACAGCATGAGAGCTGAAATAAGAAGGCAGAGTGCAGCCTTATTCAACCTCAGATGGCTGTGTATGGATGTGTATTAGATCATTGTAATTGTACACCTTAAACTTACACAATGTTCTATGTCAATGATATCTCAATAAATCAGGGAAAAGAAGTGGAGCACACAATCTTATGTCATGACTGTCATGACATGGGAACCTACGCGTTGGGCGACTCTTTTTTTTTTTTTTTTTGCTGCTCAGCACATGTCTGCAGATGCCCACAAAACCCCCTGGAG
The DNA here is from genome assembly GCF_002837175.3 of Physeter macrocephalus. Taxonomy (NCBI): domain Eukaryota; kingdom Metazoa; phylum Chordata; class Mammalia; order Artiodactyla; family Physeteridae; genus Physeter; species Physeter macrocephalus. The sequence continues at coordinate 5,495,658 of NC_041221.1, forward strand.
ATTGATTTTGGGGTTACCAATATTTACGATGTAAATGGGGTTACAAATGCATATCAATAAAAAGATTTTTATCAAATCTTTGGATCTTCAAAGAATGAAAGTTGACTATGCTTTATACCCATTGACTCATAACATCCCTGCTAGTGGGAAAGAGGAGTCCAAGGCACAGAGAGGTGAAGTAACTTGTCCCAGTTACGCAGCAGCTCGTAAGAAAGAAGCCAGATTACACTCAGGTGCCCTGTGCTCCCCAAAACTCCACCTGCTCTTTTGACATGTTAAGAGCGCCAGGCACCACGGAGACCTCCTCATCACTTGTTCTTCAAATTCTCCTGCCAAGTATATCTCTGGCATTGGCATCTTTCCAGAACTTCTTTTTATTGTTTTTACGGCTGCAGTGCAGGGTTTGGGGAAGGCACTGGGGCCTCTCATCACTGCTCACGGTGGGACAATTGTTAACAAGCTGAAGAACAGGACCTCAGATTCTGGGGCTACCAGTAGAAATAAATAAACAACAATAAAAGGAAAGCCAGTTGAAAAGAGAACAAAATTTAGCAGCAGTATTTGGAAGGCTGGCAGCGGCCAGGGTAGGATTTGGGCTGTAGCCGTCATGGTCGACCTGCGTGATGGCTGTGACCCAAAGCCAGCCGTCTGCACAGAGACGGAGGCAGCCTCCCAAGATAGAGTTCGAGGTAAAAGTGGAGCCCAATCTCACTTATCTGCGGAATCTAAAAAAGCGAACTCATAGAAACAGAGAGGAGGTTGGTGGTTGTCAGGGGCTGGGGGTGAGGGAAATGGGGAGGTGTTGGTCAAAGGGTACTTTCAGTTATAAGATGAAAATGTTCTTCAGAGCTAATGTACAGCGTGGTGATATATAACATATAATTATATATATATATATAGCATATATAACATATAACATATAATTATATGTTAATTATAATTAACAATACCGTATTGTTATACTTCAAAGTTGCTAAAAGAGTAGATCTTAAATGTTCCCACCATACCAAAAAACAGTAATTATATGAGAGAATAGCAGGGTTAAGTAACCTCATTGTGGTAAGAAAATGTTCTTCAGAGCTAATGTACAGCGCGTGGTGATATATAACATAATTATATATATATATATATAGCATATATAACATATAACATATAATTATATGTTAATTATAATTAACAATACCGTATTGTTATACTTCAAAGTTGCTAAAAGAGTAGATCTTAAATGTTCCCACCATACCAAAAAACAGTAATTATATGAGAGAATAGCAGGGTTAAGTAACCTCATTGTGGTAATCATTTCACAGTATGGATGTGTATTAGATCATTGTAAGTGTACACCTTAAACTTACACAATGTTATATGTCAATGATATCTCAATAAAGCAGGGAAAAGAAGTGGAGCACACAATCTTATGTCATGACTGTCAGGGATTATTATCATGACTGTTATTTTATTTTATTATTATTTTTGGCTGTGCTGGCAGCTTGCGGGATCTAAGTTCTCTGACCAGGGCTCGAACCATTGCCGCCTGCGGTGGAAGCACAGAGTCCTAACCACTGGAGTGCCAGGGAAGTCCCATGACTGTTATTTTATTTTATTTTTTTGCGGTACGCGGGCCTCTCACTGTTGTGGCCTCTCCCGTTGCGGTGCACAGGCTCCGGACGCGCAGGCTCAGCGGCCATGGCTCACGGGCCCAGCCGCTCCACTGCATGTGGGATCTTCCCGGACCAGGGCACGAACCCGTGTCCCCTGCATCGGCAGGCGGACTCTCAACCACTGCGCCACCGGGGAAGCCCCATGACTGTTATTTTTATACAAGGTCCAAAAGTGATCAAGCTGTCCTCATGGGAAATATTTCAGAAAAAGGCCATATTACAGAGTCAGTTTTTCACAACTCTTAATTTAATCCAGTTCAATTCCATGTTATTTCACTCTGTGGCATCCCCTGTTTCTACTGCAGGACAGTGACCACCTCCCAGGGTTGCTGAGAGTGTTAAGTGATTTAAAAAATAACACCTATGTGTTATTTTTTATACAGAGCTTTCTTTATAGTGGCAAAATGCAAAACATTCTATTTACAAGGGGGAGCTGGACAGAACAACCTTTAAGGTCCTTTCAATATTTAATATTCTAAGAGAGTGTGAGATCTTTACTGAGCACTTGTTGTGGATAGGACGTGTGCTTGTCCAGCAGAACACACCTGCCTAGAAAGTGGCAGGTGAAAGTTTAAATGCTCTCCCCAGGGACAGGGGATCTCTTTCCTTCCAGTGCCCTTTTGTCTCAGCGTTCGGATCTATTCATTGCCTTTCTTCTGTTTGACTCCATTGACAAGGAGTCTCCTCCCTGCCATTCCTGAGAAACCAACTTTAAACGAACAAGAACTTTGATCTTATTTCTGGCAACCACACCAGCAATAGACTTATGGAAGAATTTGAAACCGAATCTAGACTGCAGTAAAGAAAGTATAAAGAGGATAAATTACTGGGCCACGTAAATTTCTAATCTATGCACTTATGCGTTATTTTCAAGGTGGGTTATTATAATAGATAATAAATAGTTACGTATAATTTGTTTACGTTAGGTTACTCTACCTGAAATATTTACATTTGGGGTTTTGCCTCAATAATATTGTGCTAATTTGTAAGTAAATATAATAAAATAAGGCCAAATATCTTTATTGTTTTTTCCCCAACATGCATAGTCATCAGTCTGCCTTTAAGATTTTTGTTCCTTGTTGCCAGGCATATAGGGCTCTTTGTTTTCTTCCTTTCTTCCTTTCTTTCTTTCCTCCCTCCCTCCCTCCCTCCCTCCTTCCTTCCCTCCCTCCCTCTCTCTGTCTTCCTTCTTTCCTTCCTTTTTGCTTTCTTTCAATCAATAAGTCATTTGCTTGGTTCATCTGAGATGAAGAAGTAAACCTCATCAATAACTGAAGCTTGACTTCCCTCTTTGCTTTTAATGTGAGCACTTTGTTCTCTTTCAGCCTTTCTATTTTGCTGTTTCTAATGTATGCTGGATTAAGACACCAGAAAATAGGTTAGATTGAATTTAGAATAAAGTCGTGGGCTCTGAATGAGAGTTCTGTTGCTCATCCTTGAGGAAAACACTCACACTTCAAGAGGCAAACGCAGTTATATTGTTTTTGGCTCTGGGAGACCTGCTTTGCTCAATTCCTGACCCCGAGCTCTGTTCTGCTCTGATTAGCGACTTCCAAATACGTGAGATGTTAGATCATAGATTAGAGAGCTTGAGTGCTGAAGGAACCCCAAGATCATTTCATCCAAGATGATGCCCATCAAATGAAAGGGATTTTCCAAGGTCACTGAACTCATAACTCACCCACCAAACCTATGCATCCCCAGGGAGAAAGTGCCAACAGGGCTGAGGCTCTCACCCAGGAAGACCCTCCTTTTCAGGCTTTATCTCCTTGCAGTCCAATCAGATTAAACACTACCAAATTAAAAAGGAAAATCCAGATGTTAGTAGCATTTTGGAGTATAAAAATCATGAGCTAGATGATTTTTTTAAACTGTGTTAAATAAACAAATTTCAAACATTTGACTCCAAGTTTTTAAGAAATGTATTTCAATATATGAGCAGCAAAGATATTTTTACAAAGCATGGCCTTGGCATATTTGGGCTTAGAAGGTGTAGTTAAGGATCTTCAGAGTAAACAAATGTATAATCAAAGCTATTGATGAAACGTGGCGTGGTACAGCAGCATGAACCAGTGTGAATATGAAAAACTCTATAGTTTAGTAAGCTTGCTCCACTCTGCAGAATTACACAGCAGGGAAGGAACCTTGTTTTGTTTACGTTTATTTTTACAACACTAGCTGAGGCTGTGTCACAAGAAATGTCCTCAGAAAAAGTTTGTGTGGTGGTGGATGAATGGATAAATGATGGGTGGGTGGATAGAAGGATGATGGATGGATAGATTTGGTGATGGATAGAAGGACGGATGGGTAGATTTTCTCAGTTCTGTGAGTAAAATGGAGATAGCTTTTCCAGATGACAGTTTCCATGACTACATCACATAGAGATGATAACCTAATTTTGAGATGTGGTACATGCTTTCTTTGTGGACCTGTAGTTACAGGTAGAAGGAAAAAAACAAAGGATTGGAAAGTCTAACAATGGCCAGCTTGTGCTTCTCCTGGCTGCTTAGAACTTACCTAGCTCCTGGCAGGTGACAGGTATTTTCTGGGTATTTAGGAACAAGACATACTCCAGTGCATCCTTTCTCTTTAGCTTCATCTATCACTTTCATTTTTTAAAAATTGAAGTATAGCTGATTTGCAATGTTGTATCAGTTTCTGGTGTACAGCAGAGTTGATTCAGTTATATATATGTATATATTCTTTTTCATATTCTTTTCCATTATGGTTTGTTACAGAATATTGAATATAGTTCCCTGTGCTATACAGTAGGACATTGTTGTTCATCTATATCTATTTTATATACAGTAGTTTGCATCTGCTAATCCCAAACTCCTAATTTATCCCTCCCCCACTTTCCCCCTTGGTAACCATAAGTTTGTTTTCTCTGTCTGTGAGTCTGTTTCTGTTTTGTAAATAAGTTCATTTGTACCATATTTTAGATTCCACATATAAGTGATATCATATGATATTTGTCTTTCTCTTTCTGACTTGCTTCACTTAGTATGATAATCTCTAGGTGCATCCATGTTGCTGCAAATGCCATTATTTCCTTCTTTTGTATTGCTGAGTATCTTTTTTGTTCTGATAAATTTTTTCCAGGGTTTCCGGTAAGGAATAGAAGTTTAGGAAACCGAATTTCCTAAATTCAGTCAAAGTATCAATGGATGCCCAGGGCCATGAAAGCTGGCTTCCTGTCAAGTGCCAAGGGATTAATATTTTAGAAAAATGTCCTGTGTTATGGAAGAGTGAGGTGGATTCCAATATCTGGGCAGTACAAAACAATAGGACCAGTCATTACCTGCAGGCAAATTAATAATTTTAGTTGACTATTGCGCAGAAATTTCATGGCTTACAAAACACTTCACATATTACCTCTTTCAATGCTCAGAAGAATCCAGTGCAGTAAGTGTATCACCAATGGCCAGTAAGCAGCAGAATTATGATTTGAAACTAGATTTCTAGACACAAATCTTATAACCTCTCCATCATTTCAAAAAGCTTCTCATCAGGACTCATTAGTAAAATGTAGGAGACACTTTAAGGGGTGGCAGCCCACCCCAACACAACATAGACCCCCTCATCCACTGCTCCAAGTTCCTGGCGGAGTCAGCATATGGGGTTAAGGCATTTTCTATGGCAGATCTTGTAATTAGGGGGCTGGAGGGAGGCTGGATTTCCTCTAACACAACGATTGACGTTATGGGCTGGTTAATTCTTTGCTGTGACGACTGTCCTGCCTGTTGGAGGAGGTTTAGTAGCAACCCTCACCTCTACCCGCTAGACGCCAGTAGCACCCTCCCATCATGACAACCAGAAAATGTGTCCCAGACATTATCAAATATCCCACGACAAAATTGCCCCTAGCCGAAACCCAGTGTTCAAGATTAAGCTCTGTTCCATCAGGTCAGCATCCATCACCATAGATTACAGGGTTCTGGAGGACTGGAGGGAGGAGATCACAAACTCAGGGTTTAAAAGACTTAAAAGAAACTCCAGTTTCTAAAACTTGTAGGGAGCAAATAGAGGAGATTGGACATTTTTAGAAAAACACCAACATGCTAAGAAAAAACTTTACAGATAGAGGTGAAAGGTTTAAAATTGACTTTCAGTCTTAATTTCTGGCACTGTTTCCATCTCCACCAGGATTGTTACTGATACTCCTGGTGTCAGAAGGAAAGGGAACAGAATAAGAAGCTCAGACCACAGTCTCCAGGACCCAGAAACCAGCTTGGCAGGAGGGTTCCATACCCTTCCTCCCCTGCCCTTCTCCCTGGGCTGAACGTGTTCTATCAACACTCCTTCCAGATTATGGGCTACCTTTCCAGGAAGGCTTTCAGCAGGTGGTTTGCAATAAAAATTTAGGGACTCCACCCTCTACCCCTCCTCCTCCTCCTTCACCCCTCCCTCCTCCTCTTTTGCTTGCTTTTTAAAACCTCTTCTATCATCCAAAGAGCATTTGTTCAAAATCTAGTTTGTTTTGAGAACAGTGCAAAATCACATGGAAAGAAAACAGAAGAAACTCTCACTAGCTAGATGGGTTCATGAGGGAGTGACCATATAATTCACTGTCCAAACTAGGACACTTTCGAGTGTGGCAGGGGATGCTCTTCTGATCGTGCTGCCGAGACAGAAGGCATAACCTGGACCACCCCGTGCTAAGTGGGACAAAGCGTCACCCTAGCTCTCCATGGCTCTTCCAGCCCTGTAATACACCGTTCTGTCAATATGTGACCGCTCTGTCCTCTGGGACAAATACAACAGTGAGGCTGTAATGTTAACAAGAAGCGGGCTGTGCTGAGTATGACACATACATTCTCTGATTTAAAACTCACAATTACAATGCATCTATTATAACACTCACCGTTCTAGATGAAAAACTTACTCAAGATCACACAGTTAATACATGGTAAAGTGGGATTTAAGTAAGGCAGTGTGACCAGAGAACCTACCCGTTTCACATGGCATTATTTGTGTTGGTTTGTGTGATGTTCTTATCGGCTTGCAAGATCCTCTGTCCATGCTCAATCCCTGCCTCCTAGTTGAGGACTATTCTGTGCCGATATCCTTCTCTTAACTGAACTATACCTTTACAGATAACAGAGCAGAGCCAGATTTGGGGCCATTCTTAGGTGGGGAGGAAGAGCTTGAAGAGAAATCAGTGCAAGGGGGACTTCTGTTTGGCTATAAGTGCAGCCAGTGATCTGAATGTTCTAGACACATCGTCATCCCAAGGGCTCTTCTGAAAGGAGCAGAGATCTGCTAGAGAAAGAGGGGATCTCTGTGGAAATGAGTCTGTTTGTTCTGGGAAAACAGCAAAAACAACAAACCTTTAAAACATTTATTTATAAGCTTTTGAGAGATTTTCTTTGTAATCCCTGAGTTACCCCGGTAGGAAAACTCTAAAATTACTAAAATTGACTTAATTATCAGCAGTTTTGACTCCCATCCCTGAGTTTGTCACCTCTGTTTAACCCTCCTTGGTATTTAAATAGCTAATCTGGGGCTGGCTGCCGAGTCAACACCGTGCAAATCTCCAAGTGACTTCACAGTGACCTTCGCAACTCGATTTATTTGGTATTTCCTTTGTGTTCCTTTATAGCAATTGACCGGCCTTTGCTAATTATTAAAAGTATTTGTTTAAGTATTCACCACCGTCGGTAGATAAGAATTACTGGGAACAGCCTGTCTTATGACATTAGCTTGTCCCCCAAAGTATAAAACCGAATGAGAAAAGTCTTTTGGAAAACTGGTTCAGGTTGATATATACATATATGAAAGCACGCATGCATTCATTCATTCAGCATATATTTATTGAGTGCCTACCATGTGCCTGGTCCTGTTCTAGGCAGTAACACACAGAAACTCCTGGCTTCACAGAACTGCCATCCCAGTGGGGTGGGATGAGGGAGACAGATAATGAGTACGTAGAATATATTACATGTCAGATGGAGATACCTGCTATGGAGAAAAGTAAGGCAGAAAACGGTGACTGAGAATAGAAGCTGTGTTTTAAAATAGAGTGCTATCCATGTTCATTGCAGCTTTATTCACATGCGTCCCTTACACTGGAAGGCAGATTCTTAACCACTGGACTACCAGGGAAGGCCTCCCTCTTTTTTAAGGCTAAATAATATTCCATTGTAAGTACTGGGTTGGCCAAAAAGATCGTTTGGGTTTTTCGTAAGATGTTATGGAAAAACCCGATCGAACTTTTTGGCCAACCCAATACCTACTATGTTTGTTTCATCCACTCCTCCATGGAAGAACATTCAGGTTGTTTCCACGTCTTGAGACATCCTGGTTATTGGCCAAATGTGTGACTCACACACTGTGATTGGTCGTATCACAGATGCTCCCTGGTTTTTTAGTGATAATAGAACCCTCTGTGGACATGATAGACAAATGAGTCTCAGGGCAGTATTAAAGCTTTTAAGAGCCTGACAAGTTCAATCAGTCTTGATTTGGGAACCCTGCTCGCTCACATTTAGGCTGTGCCATCCTGGGCGACCAGCCCCTCACTGTCACCCCCATGATCCATCCTGACACATAGCAAACTGACTACATAATTTTCATCATAACTTCTTCTTCTTCTCGTCCCCCTTCTCCCCCTCCCCCCCAGTACTCCCCCCCACCATCCTCCCCCCTCCCCTCCCCATCCCCTTCTTCTTCTTCTTCTTCTTTCTTCTTCTTCTTCTAAGAGGAAAGGTCTGTGATCCTGGGAGATTTCTAATCCAGTGATTTCCATAGCTCCCTTTCTTCAAATCTTCCATTTTCATCTCCCCACCTTCAGCTCCCCAAGCCCTTAATACACAACTTTAAGGCGAAAGCCTTGAGCATGGGTTTAGAAAATCTAGGAGAATCAGAAAGATAAACAGGTTCTTGGCATCTTCGGGGACCAGGGAGATGCAGAATATAACCCCGGAGGGCAGAACCCCCAGTACTTGTCATGGAGAGAGTACAGGACCCATCTCTGGTCCAAGAAGATCAGCTGTCTCCACTTGCTTCTATATCAGGGCCTCTGGAACTTCTCAGCAGGGCGCTGCAGAAATTGGAAGGAGGCGGTGTGGCCTCCCCTTCTTTCTTTCTTTCAGGATTTACCCCTCTTGCTCTAGAACACCGATGCACTACAGGGGCATCTGCAGTTGCGCAGCTGCTGAGCATCACGCTTGACCCCTGGGAAGGTGGGAATTAGGTGTTTGGGTGTCGTGTGTGTTTGGGGTGATTTTAATGGCTCTGGAACTTGAAGCTGTTCCAGAAACACCGAAGCGGTCAGTAGAATCAGGATCTTTTCACTGAAATCCACAAGGGTCACAGGAAAGACTGTCATTGGCCAGGCTCTCAGGCCACCCAAATAGGCGGAGAAGAGGGGATACAAACCCCGCCCAAGCCCCAGGGGGGATGGAGTTGGCACCGGGGACTTCTGGTCAACCCCTGGACAGAGGGCCAGGCATTTCAAAGGGTGCAGCAGCTAAGCGTCCTCCCCAGCAGCGCACTGCACCTCCGCGAGCGCGTTTCCAGGGAACCAAGGTCGGAATTAGGGTCCAGGTGGGAATCAGGCGCGCAACCAGCGAGAAGCACGAGCGGTGGAGGAATAGCCCAGAGAGCTTAAGCCCGGGAGAAGGGGCGCAGCGTTTTGGGGCGGGAGGATTTCGCCCCGCGCGCCCAGCGTACGGCCCAGGCGCCTGCAGAGTCCCGGGCAGGGCGTCCTCTCGGAGCTGGTGCAGCGGCCCCTGGCACCGCGCCCTTCGCCCAGCGCCACCTGGCTCCTCAGCAGCGTCCAGGAAGGGTCTCTGGTCAAAGGCAGGGATCTGCGGCCATGGCCGAGGTCGCGGAGCCGGAGGGGGGCGCCCCGGGTCCCCAGAGCCAGCCCGAGGGCTCGGCGCTTCAGGCGGAGAGACGGGGCGAGCCGGGGGCTTCCGGCCCTGAGGCACAGAGGGAGGAGGCGCGAGAGGGCGCCGCGGAGGCGCCGAGCGGCGGGGGCCCGGGCGCAGCCGCGACGGCCGAGGTGACGGAAGGAGAAGGGCCGGGGCCGGACGGAGGGCGCGCGGGCGAGCTGGCGCCGGACGCGGGCGGTGGCCCGGGGGGCGAGACGCGGGGCGCGAGCGGAGAGCAGGGCGAGGCCGAGGCGGAGGAGGGCGCCCGGCAGGGAGAGGAGCGGGCGAGCGGCGCGGAGCTGGCGGAGGAGGCGAGCCCGGGGTGCGGCGCGCAGGGCGAGGCCCCGGGGGAGGCGCAGGTGGAGCCTGCGGATCCCGCGGCCCCCGGGGCGAAGGAAGAGGCGGAGAGCGGGCCGCAGGAGCCGGGAGGCAGCGCGCCTGGGGCGGCGGGGGCCCGCATGGACGCCGACGGGCTGACGGGGGACAGCACCGTCGCCGAGGGGCCGGCGGGGGACGGCACGGATGTCGGGGGGCCGGCGGAAGGGGCGCACAGGGCCCAGGGTGAGCCCTGGGACGGAGGGGACGGCAGCCCCCAGCCCCAGGCCGAGGCGATTGAGGCCGCAGCGGCGGAGAGCGCGGAGTGCAGCCCCGGGGAGCTTGCGGGGGAGCCTCGGGGTGCAGCGGCGGGGGCCGCGGAAGAGACGGGGGACCGGGAGGGAGAGGAGTCGCAGGAAGCGGCCCCCGGGGGCGCGAGGGCAGATGCTGGCGAGGACGCGGACCAGGGTGGGCCCCTGGGGCAGAGAGAGGAGGCAGAGGAGGAGAGGCGAGAGCGGGGTCCGGAGGGGCCAGGCGAGGAGGAGCCCCTCGACGGCAGCGCGGATGGGGTGGCGGCCCCGCCGACGGAGGCCCGGGAGCCCGAGGCCGAGCTGAGCAACCACCTGGCGGAGGGGGGCAGCACCGAGCGCGGCGACGAGACCGCGCCGGTGAACGGCGGCCGGGAGGACGGCGAGGCGTCCGAGGAGGGGGCCCCGGGACCGGAGCACGACATCACCCTCTTCGTGAAGGTAAATCTGGCTTCTTGCAACTGCCAGGACGCCCCCTCCCCCCCCCCATCCTTAGTCTTGGTCTGTTGAGATCTGATCCCAGAGGGACGCGCAGGGATCAAGCTCTGGGCGCCCTGATGGTCACCGAGCACTTCTATCCGCGGGGAAGGCGGGGGGCGGGGCTGAGGCGGGACAGCTTGGGTTTTCGGGGAGAAGAGGTAAAGGAGCGTTACGAAGAACTGAGGGTTTGGAAGCAAAAAGGTTGGGGTGAGGGTGGTGGGAGATGGGGATGCGGGTCCAGAGTCCCCCTGTGTCCTTTGTACTGAAAATCCTAACTGGCCCTTCTAGTGAGGAGGTTATTAAAGAATTCACTTAAAAGAACAAAACCCAAACCCCACCAAGCCCTGCTCATGTTCAAAGCAATTTCTGCCAAAGGAAACGCTAATACTTAGAGTGAAAAAATGCAAACAGGTAGGTTGTAATGTGAGAAGGATCTCCGGACTCAAACCTCAGAGACCCAGAGCCGGCCCAAATTTTCAGCTCCAAAAAGGTCTTCCATTTCTGTAGAATCGATAAGGTATGTTTGGGAGGAAAGTGGAAGTTTATTTAAATACTGTAATATTTATTGAACATTTAACATTTACTTTGGAAGAATGCAAGATGCTGACGATTTGAACATCGTCTGCCTTTATGTCCTATTTTCAGCCTTACTTCAAAGATTCAAAGAGGACAAAGATTCTGTAGAGACACAAGTGAGGAAGTTTTGAGTTTAAATAGGCATTCCTACAAGACATCGCAAATGAGGAACTAGGTTCCGGGGGCAGCTCACAGGAGGATCTTTGTTGAAAAAGCCCTTCCCAAAGACCTTTGGCCAGATGGGGAAAACAGCAGATAATAAGGTCAAGAATGTGCATTGTATGTTGAATCATAATCCTTCCAAAATACTTTCAGGCTTATAGAGGCCGGTTATGACCTAAACCTCCTTGGGAGAAATATAAGCAAATTTTAATAAGCCAAAAAAAAAAAAAAAACCCCCCGACACAAACAAACAAAAAAACAGTTCCCAAAGTGATTAAGATCAGAATTTCAGGAGTTCTTTGGGTGGCAAGAGAGTTTGGGAACAACAGGCTTGCGTTTCTTCACTGTGCTGTTCTGAGCAATTTTTAAGATGCTGAGACATTTTAAGATTATGTATTGGGACATAACCTGAGGGTACAATCCCTAGGAGGGCCACTGGGAGCCAGAAGACTTCTGGGAAGTTAGGGGAGGGGAAATCTGAGCACAGTGCTGCTGTGGGTGCCCCAAACCTGCTCCTTGGTTTAAGAAATTTCCCTTTGTTCTGGTCGCCTGACTACATAATTCCAGCCTCTTGTTACAGCTTGGAAACACAGCTTCCTAACTAGTCTTTCTGCTTCCACCCTCGGCTCTCTCCAATCTAGTCCCTTTGTCATAGCCAGTGAGCTAAGAAAGAAAAGATCTGATCATTTTGTTTCCTAGTATAATCTTCAGTTGTTTATTACAGACTTTCAGATAAATCCACACTCCTTAGCCAGGTCACAAGGCTATCCGTGATGTGATTCCTGTCTCCTTGGCACTGCCTGAGTATCCCTCCCACCCAGCTTTGCTACCCATGGCACCGCTATGCCAGACTTGTTAAACTACTTACTGGTCCTAGAGAGAACCACATTCTTTTCTGCCTTGAAATTTTGCATGTGCTGTACCTGAATCGAGTTTCCTTCCCTTCACCCGTCTCGATCTCCCCTGCCTGGCTATCTGCTGTGTGTCCAAGATTCAGCATGGCCATCATCTCCTCTGGGGAGACTTTTCCAACCCCAGTTTGGGTCGGGTGTCCCTCTATCGAAGCTCCACTCACACGTGGCACTACCCTCTGCGTGCTGTCTCCAACGTGGAGCACAGGTCTGGAACGTGAAGGTGTGTGTGAGCGGGTGGCTGCCTGTATGAGATGGTAGACTGTAGTGATCAGTAGCACAGAGTTTAGAGCCAGTGGGTCTGGGACCAAATCCTGGCTCTGCTCCTTTCTTGCTGTGTGACCTTGGGCAAGTTACTTGATCTTTCTGTGCCTTTGTTGCTTATGGATAAAACAGGAACAATAATAGTTCCTACTCCATGAGTTTGTGGGGCCTTCAAAATTAGGATTGTATAAAACACTCAGAACAGCACCTGACTTGAAATAAGCCTGCTGTAAATGTGACTTCTTATTGTTACATCTGCTCAGCTCTGATAAACTGTCCGTTGATTTTGCACAGGAATAATCCCTTTCCCATTCCATCCCTGCCATTTTATTTATTTATTTATTTCTGGCAAAAATCTCTAGTTTCCTAATTCCCTCCATTTTCTGGGGAAAAGAATATTAGGAAAGGTAAAAACAGGTTGTTTTCTCAGACTCTGCTCAGTAGTTTGTGAAGGCAGAGGCAAGGGGGCATGTCGTGGACTGCTTAACCAGAATGTTTGACTCTGATGATTGGCTTCGTGCTCAGGTGTTGTTTTCCTTTCTTTAAGGAAACAAATGGATCTCCAAACAGTGAAATTGGTTTTCAAGCAACTACTGCTTGATACAGCTTCTGAGGGTCACCTAGGATATGCCCCGTAGGATCGTTAAGGCATGTCTCACTTTCTTCTTCTTCTTTTTTTTTTTTTTTTCTCGGCCGTGCCACGCCGCATGCGGGATCTTAGTTCCCCGACCAGGGATCGAACCCGTGCCCTCTGCATTGGAAGCATGGGGTCTTAACCACTGGACCTCCAGGGAAGCCCTCACTTTCTTCTTATCCTTCTAATCATTCTCTTGAAAAACAAAAGATCCCGAAGCACAAATCAAGCAAAAACCCTTTAGACTATTTTAGCTCTTGAGTTTGTAATACTCGATTTAAAATCCTTAAATTAGTTCAGAATAGGATTTCTTTGCCAGATTTAACCTTCTCTAGGTTCCTTCTTTGGGCTCCACTTTATCTGGACGCTGGATTCCATAATGGACGTCTGACCTCCTGGGTTTTGTAAACATGTCAGGGCAAGTGTGTCTTGGTGGGTTTTTGATTCCATGATTGACGTGTAAAATTCACAGAACTGTTCTTTAAGGAGAGAACTACAGTGTTTCTCCAAACATTCTCCTAGCCTTCGTATGACAGCCTACTAAACACAATTTTTAAAATTAATTAACCCTCTTTCTATTTGGGAACGATTAACTTTTACATTTCTTCCTTTTTAAAAAAATAAATGTATTGGTTACAGATAGATGTATTGGTTACCAGAAAGTAATGACATACGACCCAGTAAAATGTAATAATAAAATCTGCTTCTAATTTTAGCCACCTGGTGGTTTATGTGCCCTACCTTTGTGAGAATTGTCATTTTATTAATTTGTCATTTTGTTTTATTCTATACGTATGCAAGAATGTATTCTTGGATGTAAAAGAGCCGGGAATGTATAGAACAGGCCACAGGAAAGCCTCCTTGAATGATTGTATGGTAAATGAATTGCTGATTATGCTAATTTTTAGTTCTGTTTTCTCAAAGAAGTGTTAATTATTTACCATCAAATTATAGGGCAACCCTGCAATATATTTAGTAAGAAAGATTCTCTTCTTTGCTCCTGAAAAGAAAGGATGACAACATAATAACCCACCAACACAGTAACAACAAACGACAAACAGGATGCTAACACCATAGCGTAAGGTTAGGCCTTCAGCGGCGGTGGCGGTTTAGTCGCTAAGGAAGTCTCACTTACAGGTTCGGTTCGTCTAATACTTGGAGGCAGGGTCTAGGGATGGGATAGTCTGAGATACGGATTTTCTGGCAAATTCACATGACTTAAAAAACCTCAATGTGACCAGTGAATAATCCTGGGCCAGAGTCTAAGAATTTCTTAAATTACGTTTCGGAGATCATTCACATAACCGCTAATACACAGCTGACGCTGAGCTTGAAAACTTTTTCATTTGCCACCACATTTGGGTTCTCCAGGGAGGCGAAACTGAGGACAGAGCAAAGTAGAACTTGGGAAAGACATGGCCTTTGAGGATAACCAACAAGGACCTCCTACTGTACAGCACAGGGAACTCTGCTCAGTGTTATGTGGCAGCCTGGGTGGGAGGGGAGTCGAATGGATACATGTATATGTACGGCTGAGTCGCTTTGCTGTGCACCTGAAACTATCACGGCGTTGTTAATCGACTATACTCTAATATAAAATAAAAAGTGAAAAAGAAAAAAGACAAGCCTTTGAATGGGCATTGTGACCTGGAGATACCTCCCCTCCCCAAGTAAATACGTAAATAAATCAAGCCTCCCAAGCATCGTCATATCACATGGGGGGGATGGCAGTGGGGCGTGGTCTGTCGGGACCAACATCTGATGGACTCCTGGTGGGTCAGCGGGCTGCAGCTGTCTGTGCATCTTTAGCCAGGTGTGAGCAGGCTGAGACCTGCTCTGTGGGGTTTGGTCTCCGAAGAGCTTGAAAGGGAGATGTTATTTTCATAACTAAGTACGAATTATGTGTTTGGAAGGGAAATGAGCGAAAATGCACTTCTGGGACTTTCATTTGTTTCCCCCCAAATGACATTTTTTCGTCATTTGTTTTCTGAGCGTCAACGCCACTTACTTACAAATTACGTCGATGAAATCGTACAAGGTTAGTTGGGGTGGAAGCCGAGGTGGAACATCATGCTTTGCTAACTTCTTACGCACACGTGTGCACACAGTGCATGCAGATCAGTGAGATCCACAGGGGGTCCTTACTGCCTGGCATGGCGGTGGGCTCGTGGGAGGTCGTCAGTCAGTGACTTTTGGTAATGGTAGGTAAATAACCAGGTGGATGGATGATTGGTTCAAGGTGACTTGGCTAGTTAGAGGCTGGACTCAAGCCCCGTTCCCCACTGCCCCAGTCTAGTGTCCCTTGTGGAAGGGCCAGAGACACTCTTCTCTCTGAAGATGTTGTAGTCTGGCACAGGGTCTGGTACATAATGGGCACCCTGGTAATGCTGGTAGGAAGAGAAGATGGGATCAAGGATGAGTAGGAGGCTATGAGAGTATATATAGGACGA
The DNA here is from genome assembly GCF_002837175.3 of Physeter macrocephalus. Lineage (NCBI taxonomy): Eukaryota > Metazoa > Chordata > Mammalia > Artiodactyla > Physeteridae > Physeter > Physeter macrocephalus. Next base: position 5,511,293 of record NC_041221.1, read on the forward strand.
ACTGCACATACAGTGGTGGTCACTAGAGAGTTACTGATTCAGTTGTATTTGGGGAGACACAGAGAGTGGGACCCTTTGATAATCCCTAGCACAAATTCTTCAAGATTTTCTAAAGTAGGCTGGCTTTGCTCTAACCATTCTCTGAGCTCCTTTGATATTCAGCAAAGAAAAGTTTTCTCTGAGAGTTGGGGAGGTGGATGCTTAAATCTCCTAGGCTTCTCCTTTTCCATCATTGATTTTCTCTGCTCTTTTTCTGACAGTGATGATTTGTAAACTGGGCTCTGTATCTGGGCGAAGTTGAGGGAGACATCTTCTAAAATATTTCCACTTTTATTTTACTATTTACTTCTACTTTATTTCAAAAGTTGAGTAAATTAAATTTTTTTAAATTTGAAATAAAATAGAGGTTAGAGATATTTATGCACAATTTGGTCATTCATGTAATCCATGAGATTCCTTTGTAAAATGTACTTTTTTTAAAGAAAAAACAATATATTAGGATAAGAAAAACTTATAAAACAATACAATGCAATGAAAAATAAATCTTCTTCCATGCCTGAGGCCCAGCCTCTCAGTTTTCTCCCTAGAGATATTCTGTGCATATTCAAACACATATGTAAGTATCCTCACTGTTTTAGTTACTTATTGCTGTGTAACAAATTACTCTGAGACTTAGCATCTTAAAACAACAAACGTTTATTATTCACAGTTTCTCTGCATCAGGAATTTGGGAGCAGCTTAGTTGGGTAGTTCTGGCTCCTGAAGTTGTAGCCAAGATGTTTGCAGGGCTGTGGTCTCATCTGAAGGATTAATTGTGGTTGGATCCACTTCCACAGTGGTTGACTCACATGGCTGTTGGCAAGAGGTTCAACTGCTCATCACTTGGACCCTCCCCGTAGGGCTGCTTTAGTGTCCTGAAACATGACATCTGGCTTTCCCCAGAGCAGGGGGATCCAAGAGAGAAGAATGCCTTTTATGACCTTGTCTCAGAAGTCACACAGTCATTTCTGTCTTATTCTCTTAACTAAGTCCAGCCTTCAGGGAGATTGGAATTCCGTTCCACCTTTTAAAGAGAAAGTCAAAGAATTTGTGGACATATTTTTTAAAAAACCACACCTACTTTTTTTTTTTCATAAAAGCAGTACACTGGAAATACATTCGGTTGTATCTTACATTCTTTACTTAACATCATATCTTAGAAATCATTCCCGGGGGCTTCCCTGGTGGCGCAGTGGTTGAGAATCTGCCTGCCGATGCAGGGGACATGGGTTTGAGCCCTGGTCTGGGAGGATCCCACATGCCGCGGAGCAATTAGGCCCGTGAGCCACAACTACTGAGCCTGTGTGTCTGGAGCCTGTGCTCCGCGGCAGGAGAGGCCGCGATAGTGAGAGGCCCGCGCATCGTGATGAAGAATGGCCCCCGCTTGCCGCAACTAGAGAAAGCCCTCTCACAGAAACGAAGACCCAACACAGCCAAAAATAAATAAATAAATAAATAAATAAATAAAAATTTTTTTTTTTTAAAAAAGAAAGAAATCATTCCCTATCAGTGCCTGTAGCTCTCTCACATTCTTGTTAAAAATTTCGCATTTTTCTAGTAATGGGTGTATTCTACAATCAGTTTCCCACTGATGGATGTTTAGGTAGTTACCTCTTTTTGATACGTTAAACAATGCTATAGTGAAAAATCCCTCCACAGATGTACAATCGTATATGGAACCTAAATTCTTAGCAATGGTATTGCTAGGAGGAAGGATATGCATATTTAAGATTTTGATAACTTTTATCGAATTTCCTCTTCAAAGAGGTTATACCAAATAATGCTCCCCTGACACCATACGAGTGCTGTGTTTGCTTCCCCACTCAGTGTATTCCCCAACTTTTTTGAATCGGAGAGGTGAAAAATGATGTCCATTGTCATTTAACTCACATCTCTTTTAGTATATGTGAGATTGAGTTTAATTTTATGTATTTAAAAACCGTTAGTATCTATCTTTCTGTGATCTGGCCACTTATGTCCTTTGCCCATTTTCAAACTGCCTTTTGGTCTTGTTCTTCCCGATTTTTATATTAAGGAAATTAGACGTCTGTCTGTCATATGTTGCATATGTTTTTATGGGACCGTTTTGACTATTTGTACTGGAGTAATTTATCCTTTTAGCCTTAGTAATTTCTTGTAATTGGTACTTGGGAAAACAAAGCATAGGCTGTGATAGCACTCTTAGAAACTTCAACTTCATTTCCTAGAATCTTTAAATGCTCTCTTTTACTTTTTATCCTATAACTTCTTAAATCCTGAGGGATTAGGTATTTAAAATCTTGCCTCCCTACCTTTGTTTCTAATTAGCAGGTTACATTTTATCAAGCACACACCCTTTCAGGGTCAAACTCTTTCTTACACTGTATGAATTCCTGTTCAAAACAAAGCTTAAAATGTATAGATAGCGGCGTCATTTCATACTCCAACCTGCTGCATCTGAAAATGTAAGGTGTATCACTTTGATCTTGGCTTGACATCTTCCGAAATAGATTCGTGACCAGTAATCATCTGCAACGAAGCAATATCAGTATTGTTTCCAAGGTTGTGTCTCCTAGCCAGATGTTCTTTTTTGGATTCCATCCGTTGAAAGAATTGACCAAAATGTATACAGATTGATCACAAATCCTATCTGTAGAGGACCAGTGAATTGTGGAAGCCTACCCATAGTTTATGTTTGATGAGAGGGAGGATGGAAATATACAAATATCAAAGATTGTTTGAGAAGATAATTTTGAAGCTTCTGGAAGGGTAGCTTTATGGAGAAACACAGACCATGTTGATATATACTTATTCAGTCAGTGAGGGAAAGTCTGATTTTATATATGCATGCAAGATCATCAGATTAAAAAAAGTCTCCATTTTTACTAGTATTATGGACTCTACCCCAACTTACTCTTTCTCTTTCCTTCTTTACTTGGTCATCCATCTGAAAGCTGAGTCTTGATATGGGGCGAAGAAAAACTGCTTTTCAGTCTTTCAAACTACCAAGTGGCGTTTTGGACCCAAGCAGGCTATTGAAAGTGAATGTTTATTGAGTACCCACCACGTAACAGACACTCTGCATGGGGCTGGGGGTACTACAGTGACAAACAGTGATGAACACAGCTCCTGCTTTTCTGGAGCCTTGGCCTTAGAGAGTGATCCGGAAGGAAGTAATTACGATGCCACGTGAGGGAGGAGAACGTGGCGTGGGGGAGGGGTTGGTGGGACAGGTGGGCAGAGCAGGATGGCAGCCTGGGTGCTGACGGACAGAAAGGAGAGATTTGGCCTCTAGATCTCTGACAGCAAGAGCTCTGCCCTTCTGCTGTACTCCCCTCTCTCTGGAAGGTTGTGCTGTGCACAGTGCGTGGATGAATGAATGATGGCAGTGAACAAACGTGGCTACTATATCAGGTGGACTGAATTGGGTGGTCAGCTGTGGTTTTTATTTTTGTTTTTGATTTACAATGTTGTGTTAGTTTCTGGTGTACAGCAAAGTGATTCCGTTGTGCGCGCGCACACACACACACGCACACACACACACACGCATACTTTTTGCATTCTTTTCCAGTGTGGTTTATTACAGGATATTGAATATAGTTCCCTGTGCTATACAGTAGGCCCTTGGTCCTTGCTGTTTACCTATTTTATATGTAGTAGCTTGTATCTGCTAATCCCAAACACCTAATTTATCCCTCCACCCTGCTTTCCCCTTTGGTAACCATAAGTTCATTTTGTATGTCTGTGAGAGGGTGGTCAGCTTTTAATGGCACATTCTGCAAAATGTAAATTTTATGATTTCGTAGATTCTTCCCATCTAAGCCAGCAATGCCTCAACTGTCAGACTGCATTTACAGACATTGGCTTTTGTCTGAGCACGGTAACTGACGACCAACTATTAAAGCACTAGGCCTGTTAAAAATCACTTTTACCTTTCTAATTCCATGGCAGGAGCCTAAGGTAAGGAATACAGTTGAAGACCGAAATGGGGGAGTGATACAGATCACTCAGCGGTGTTCAGCTGCTGAGTGGGCTGGTCCCGGGGGTTCAAGACAGCTTCACACACTTGTCTGGTGTCTTGGCAGGATGGCTGGAAGGCTGTGCAGCTGGGGTGGTCAACTAGAGCACCCACAGGCAGCCCCTCCAGCATGCTGGCCTCAGGGAGGGGCGGTGGACAAGGCAGAAGCTGCACGGCCTCTTCCACCGTATTCTAGTGGTTACCAAGTAGTCCCAGAGGTCAGGCCACATTCAGAGGGAGGAGAATCAGACCACTTCCCAATGCGAGGAGAGTCAAAGAATTTGTAGCCTTCTTTAACCCATCACATTATCTGATTTCAGGGTATGCCGAAATGCGCACATCATTTATTTAGATCCAGGTCTTCGCTAACTTGAACTGGTTTAAGAAAATTTTAGCAGTGCGTAAAGCACTGGAGTTATTATTATTTTTTGTATTCAGGGATGAGCAATGTAGCTGTAGTACTTTCCACAACAAATCTCAATTCCATAACTGTAATGCACAAGCAAAGAGGGTCTTGAGCCCCGATCTGGGCCACTCCATATGCCCTTTTTACAGTCATTTCTTTGTCATATCTAAGAGACAGCCACTTATTCTTATTGATATAAAGGAGAAGCAGTATGTGCTGGGTAAGTAGCTACTGGTCTCAGTGCCCCCTTTTTGTTTCGAGTGTGCAAGTTTAGAGCTGTTCTGGAGGAGCGAGAGATGAGGTTCCCTTTTCAACCTGACTCTTTGCTGGTGAGGGTGGCCAGTAGAAAGACCCTCATTACGCACCCCTATCCACCCCCTACGGTGCCGCTGGCCCGCCCCCAGCCACAGTGAGCTGTGGGGCTGAGGAATCAGGCTAGGGAGGCACCTGTTCTCTTCCCTGGCTGGGGGCACACGAGGGGTTCTGATGGGGCCCTTAGGCCAGTGGCCACAAGCATGACCAAGACGTGCAGCACGTCTCAGCTGTCATGTGCCATGAAGGTCACCCAGCATAAAGGTGTTATTGGAGATCCGGAGACATAAGGCTTTCTTCCTAAATGACGATGATTAACACTTTTTTATTGGTGCCTTTGGTGTCAGGGCCTTGGACACGGTGAGTTCAAAGAATCTTGGAAAGATTTAACCTCTCCCCAACTTTGTTCCTTTTGTTTGAACTCCATCCAGGCTGGATGCCTTCAACTCTGTTCCCGTACACGGTCAGACGAGATGAAGTTTGGGTTGCACTCAATGGCTTTTTGGTGTCATTTAACTCTCTGAACAGAGAATTCCATGCTTAAGAACACTCAGAGGTATTGACACATCAGATATGGACGGAGACTTTTTTCGTTAATGCCATTTTAACCAATATATTGTGATTATTTGCGTCATGAACAACAGCAATAAAGTAAGATTACTCTGTCGCTCTCCAGCTAGTGAGATATGCTCTAGTAAGTACTGCAGATACAGTGCTCTGCTCGTCACTGGGTAATACAAAAAAACACCATTGCTTTTAGGCACTGCTAAAAAATTGTTAAACCAGTTCAAGTTAGTCAAGACCTGGATCTATAAATAAATGGTTTGAGCGTTTCAGCACACCTTGAAATCAGATGGTGTGGTGGATTAAAGAAGGCTACAGATCCTTTGACCCTCCTGCCATTGGGAAGTGGGGTCTGATTCTCCTCCTGCTGAATGTGGCCTGGCCTCTGGGACTACTTGGTAACCGGTAGAATATGGTGGGAGTGATGCTGTGTGGCTTTCACTACCAAAGGCCGTGCAGCTTCTGCCTTGTTCAGTGACCCCCCCCGCCGAGGCCAGCATGCTGGAGGGGCTGCCTGTAGGTGCTCCAGTTGACCATCCCAGCTGCACAGCCTTCCAGCCAACCTGCCAAGACACCAGACAAGTGTGTGAAGCTGTCTTGAACCCCCGGGACCAGCCCACTCACCAGCTGAGCACCGCTGAGTGACCTTGCCAGTGTCACGTGGAACAGAATTATCATTCAGGCAAGGCTTACGCTGCCCAAATTCCTAACTCACAAATCATGCTATATAATAAAGCAGACAGCTTAGGCGGCTAGATGTGGAGTGATCTGTTACTGGGCAAAAGGGAACCGGGACATGTGACTTATGACACTTCTAAGCTGGTGAAGTCTGAGTGGGAGGAAAGACGGCCAAGGTGAGAGGTGCAGAGCGGGTTAAAGGCGTTCCAAGCAGGGTGGGGGGCAGTGCAGATAAAAGGAGGGCTCCATGTGCCCAGTTCTTCTGTTTGGTGCACGTGTTTTCCCCTTTGCAGTCACTCTAAGAAATGGAATACACTCAGTCATTCAAGAACATAAACCACCAGGGTATAGAGAAACAGGCTGCGTTATTAAGCTGGCCTTCCAGAACAAGGTGTTCCTTTGTTGTCATAATTCCTTGTGAGAATTTTACAAGGAAATAAGCTTTTCATCTCTGTGTAAAAGCTTCAGTTGGTATCAGGCCATATTATTAAATAAGGATTAAAAATAGCCCCAGAGTTTTTAAAGCATAATTCATACAGGAGGATAAATAGCAAGTTTCATTTTGTTCGTCCGTGTACTTCTTATGAGTTGATTCCACCCACTGTGACAATGAACACCGACATAACTAAGCCTTTGGCCAGAATTTAAAGCTAAGAGCAACTGGGTTCAGTGATTAAGTTTGTGGGTCAAGGGTGGTCACCCACCTAATCCACCTAATAAGACATTGTTACGACAGTCGAAAAGAATAAATACTATACATTCTTGGGAATGAATTTAGGTTTCATAGTCTTTTTGAAAAGCTCAGATCTGTTTCAAAGTTTTAAGATCTAAAATATATTCCTTAGGATCTCGGTGTAATGAGGAATGAAATCGTCCCTAAGTTCTAAGGCTCTGGAGGAGTGAGAAGCATGTTTCAGGACAGAGCATAATCCCCTTTGTGGCCTGGACCGAGGACTCTAACAAACACATTTTACTGATAAAGTGCAGCAAAGCTTTCCCCTCCTTGGGTGTGCAGAGTCAGTCTAGAAAATGATATCAATGGTGCAGTCATTTATTTCTTTTAGAAAAAAAACACTCAATACTCTCTGCACTTACGAAACATTTCTCCTTTACAGGCGTACAAGAAGTGTGATGCGTAATGTTTGTGTCATGGGATGAGCTAGTATAATAACAATAAACGATACCAACAAAGACGTGAAAACGAGGGCCACGATTCTTATCTGCAAGGAGCCTTGTTTCTGGTGCTGGGTTTTGTCGGTTGTTGCTGTCCTCGCTGGCTATTTTGTTGCTCCACCAGAGGGCAGAAGAGGAACCAGAAAGGGCGCAAGTCCAGGGGGCCAACTGGGCAGTTTCCTCTCCAGTTAGCGTTCCCTCCGCCTTGCAGAAAAGTGAAAGAAACCAAGAAGACCTTCAGATGGTCTGTGCTACACAGTAGTCATGGTGATGGTACGGCTGGGACTGCTGGCCTTTTACCTGCAAGCAGCCTCTTACAGCCCTTCCTGTTGACCGAGGCAGAATAATGGGCGGTGATATGGGAGCCCAGCTGTGTGGTCCAGCTTTCTGTTCACCTGCCCACGGACCCTCGTCCCTCCTAACTGCAGAGTGTTCTGCCCTCTTGCACCTCCCCCCATGGCTCCTTCCTGCCGTAACCAAGAGGTGGGGATAAAACCAGTGGGGACTTTGCTGGCACAGACTATAGAGGAAGAAGGGAGATCATGCTGCTGAGCTGAGAAAAGCCCGGGCAGAGGGTGCCGGAAGAGAGGTTACCGGACCTCAGTAAGTGGTCTGTCTCATGAATGTGGGTGTCCTTCAGTCTCTAAGGGAGACTCACAAGGAGGAATTCCAGAATTTGAGCTAGGATATCAAATTCCGATGCCTGCCATGTCAGAATCTCCCCAAAGAAAGAAGCTTTCCATGGGCTTCCCTGGTGGCGCAGTGGTTGAGAGTCCGCCTGCCGATGCGGGGGACGCAGGTTCGTGCCCCGGTCTGGGAGGATCCCACGTGCCGCGGAGCGGCTGGGCCCGTGAGCCGTGGCCGCTGAGCCTGCGCGTCCGGAGCCTGTGCTCTGCAACGGGAGAGGCCACAACGGTGAGAGGCCCGCGTACCGCAAAAAAAACCACACAAAAAAAAAAACCCCAAAAAAAACAAAAAAAAAAGAAAGAAAGAAGCTTTCCTGCATTCCTTGCCCCTAACAGAAATTGTGAAATTAGTTAAGAATTTAGTACTTTAAGGGACTCTATCACTTTTCTATTGGTTTCTCCTCATGTCATCTCTGTCACCCCCTTAAAGGGTTTATATACCCTTTAGAACACTTTGTCTTTCATTGGACACTCCTCCCCCAATTTTGCAGTTGATTGGGCATTTCTACAAAAGTTGTTCCTTTAGTTCTTGGCCAAGAAAATAATCTTCTGTTGTATCATTGTTTCTGTGGGAAAATCAGTGAATATATCAGTTCAACTCCATCATCTTTCCCAGGGCCACTTATTATGCACGTCTTTCCACTAAAAGGTAGCAGCGGGTGATATCTCAGTAACAGAATTATGTTTTAATCTGCAGTCCAGATTTTCAGAACTATACCTTATTCTGGCAAATTAGGTGAATTGGCTTTTCAAGGTTTGTAGAGTATCATTTATTAAGTTCTTACTTCCTGTACCAATAACGTCAGAATAAAAATGGAGAGAGTTAAAAATCTCCCCTGAAATTATTCAACCGATTCACAGAGAATAGTAATGAGTTTATGGCTTTAAACTGTATCCACTGTAGGTGGGATTTCGGGATGTTCTCAACACAACGGGTTCCCCAGACTGGGTCAGGAATAGAGTAAAGCACGGGAATTCTGGAAGCTGACGCTTCTCTGGGGGGTGGAGTCTCTCCTTCTGCCACATTGTCGCCGTCCTGTCCACCTTGAGGATGTGTTGACACGTCAGACGCTGAGTATTTCTGTTCACGGTGCGGTGGAGTGCTGGCCGTCAATGTGTTTTGAGGGGGTCATCGATTGACTGAGTGACTCATGGTTTCATCGATTCAGCAAACATTCTCAAGCATTCTTAAACATCCCAAATTCCATAAAAGAAAATCTTTTCTTCTATTATTTTTGCACAATTTTGTCTTTCAGAACGAGGTTTTGTTTCCTGGTTCGGGGCACCCAATGTTTTGTGCCATCTTTACCCTCGTGCCAAACGAGATAGTGCCAAATCAAGCCCCCTCAGCTGCCTCTTCTCCTGGAGCTGTTGGAAGGTCTCTATGACCAGGGTCTTGCAGATCATTATCAGTTAGTGTGGATTTGAACACAGATGGGGTCCAGGGAACCAGAGCAGGTCTGGTTTACATGGTCCCCGAGGGTGGACTGGACAAGCATGGCATGTAGCCCACTTAGGATACCTAAGACCTAATAAGTCCTTTCCCGGGCCCTGTAAATCCTCTTGACTCTCTCATTTTCATATCTGTGTGGATGCCTTTATTTTGGCGACAGATAAACGAGAACCCTCACAAAATCTTCACATTCTATTTTCTTCCTGAAATACAGAGCACATGTCTTTTCCTATTTAGTTAATTACCTACAGGCACCCTAGTGTACAATATTTTCAAGTTATTCTACATAAAAAGTAATATTTTGTTGCTTCATCTCTGAATCCCAGTTTTCCAAGCCTTACCAAACTGAAATAAGACACTTCCGTAAGAAACTGGCCTTGCCCAGATTGGATTTAGGATAATAAATGAACATCTTGAGAAATCTCTAGCCTCTTCTCCTGTGGTGTCGGTGTGTCCTTCTCCACAGGGCAGATGAAGGGATCCATTGCCCTGGAACTGGATTGCTGGGGCCACAGTAAGATTTGCAACACATTAGGGACACCAGTTCCTAGCCACTTAGCATAAATGTCGTTTTTGAAAACAGGAGCCCTTGAACGGTTTGCTCGTTGGCTGGTTTGTGAACCACTGCGAAGCTGGCCTCAGGGTCACTGTGTTTTTTGACCTAATAGGTCAGGGTTAGGGAATCTTGAAACAGGATAACACTCCCTCCTTTTTCTTCCTCAGGGGTGAGGGTGGGGAGAGAGTTCACCAAAAAAAGCTTGTGGCACAGAAAAGACTTCTGTATAATAAAGCCAGGGCATTAGCCTTGGCCTTGGTCAGCCAGTTAGGTGTTTCTCCTACTTTGGAACTTGGCCGATCCCTTTTGGTCTGAGGCCACAGACCTTCCCTGTTGCGTGGGTCAAGCCAGGCCAGAGAATATAGTCATATAACCAACAGTGGGAAACGGGGCAAGGTAAAGCTTCCAGATAATTCTGTAATGTCTGAAGTCTTCTAAAATCTCTCCGTTCAAATATAGTCATATAACTAACAGTGGGAAACGGGGCAAGGTAAAGCTTCCAGATAATTCTGTAATGTCTGAAGTCTTCTAAAATCTCTCCGTTCAAATTGCTAACGTCATGGTTAACATCAAGGTTAGCACCTTGTAGCACCACTACAGGGTGGGACTGTGCGCCTCTGCTCACTGACAAAGAACTTCAAGTTCAGCAAGTTAATTATTCATGACCTAGGAACCCCTGACCTTGTAAGAATTCTCAGATTACAAGGAAATACAAAATGAAATCTAATTGTTAAAATGGGAGTAGTTACCCTGTCGAGCACAGTTCCAGGACAATTTTGTGATTTTCCTAATCTCCATTATGTTTTTGGGGGAGATTCTGACTCTGATTTTCCTGCTTTTGAAGCATAAAGCCAACTTTTCCTATTTTATACACAATGTGATTTTATGTACTCCTGATTGATTCTTTTGTCTCTTTTCACGGATACAAGATGACAGGCTGGTTTGAACCTAAACTTGTGAAACCTGAGGTTTCTGGTTAGTAATGCAGGCTTACCTTCAGCTCAGTGGCCAGGAGAAAAGGGAGCAGCGGGGAAAATTAACAAGTTGAGGTAGCTTAGGTTTCTTAAACATGTAGATGTAGGTCTGAATTGAATAAAGTTGCATTTAAATTAAAAAGTGCCTTCCCACTCTACCCTTGATCTGGCATCTCCCGTTGTGCATTACATAATTGCCCCTCTCCTTTACAAGAAGTTTTGTTTGTGCTGGGAGCTGTTCATTTGTTTGCTCTTCTTGTTGAAGTTGCAAAAAACATTTAGGGATAATTCCATTATTCCATTAAACAAGACACTGGCAGGAGAAACTGATTACCTGATTGACTAGACATTTCTGTTTGTTCTTTAAAATGAAGCAAAAATTTTCAGTGACTATGTCATCCATGAGATCTACTATGAACTTTAATTTAGAAAACCAAATCTGTTTAGTACCCTAGGTTGCTACTTTTCAGTATACCTGATTTAATTAATTAATTAATTAATTTTTATTGAGGTAGAATTGACATACACCATTATATTAGTTTCAGGTGTACATAATGATTTGCTATTTGTATTTATTGCAAAATGATCACCACAATAAGTGTAGTTAGCATCCACCATCACACAGAGTTACAAAATTTTTTCTTTCTTGTTATGAGAACTTTTAAGATCTACTTTCTTACCAGCTTTCAAGTCTGCAATATGGTATTATTAATTATAGTCGCCATGCTGTACGTTACATCCTCATGAATTATTTATTTTATAATTGGAAACTTATACCTTTCGGCCCCCTTAACCCATTTCACCCCCATCCTCACGTCTGGCAGCCATCAGTCCATTCTCTGTATGTATAAGCTTGTTTGCTTGTTTTGCTTTTTTTTTTTTTTAAGATTCCACATATAAATGAGATCATATGGTATTTGTCTTTCTCTGACTTATTTCACTTAACATAATGCCCTCAAAATCCATACATCTTGTCACTAACGGCAATATTTCAATCTTTTTTTTGTTTGTTTGTTTTTTTGCAGTATGCAGGCCTCTCACTGCTGTGGCCCCTCCCGTTGAGGAGCACAGGCTCCGGACGCGCAGGCTCAGCGGCCATGGCTCACGGGCCCAGCCGCCCCGCGGCATGTGGGATCCTCCCGGACCGGGGCACGAACCCGCGTCCCCTGCATCGGCAGGCGGGCTCCCAACAACTGCGCCACCAGGGAAGCCCTCAATCTTTTTTAATAGCTGAATAATATTCCTTTGTGTGTGTGTGTATATATATGTATGTATGTGTGTGTATATATATATATATATATATATACACACATATACATATACCACATTTTCTTTATCCATTCATCTGTTGATGGACACTTAGTTAGTTTCCATATCTTGGCTATTGTAAATAGTGCTGCAATGAACACGGGGGTGCATGTTTCTTTTTTTGAGTTAGTGTTTTCATTTTCTTTGGATACATACCCAGGAATGGAATTGCTGAATTAAATGGTAGTTCTATTTTTAATTTTTTGAGGAACTTCTATACTGTCTTCCACAGTGGCTGCACCAATTTCCATTCCCACCAACAGTGCGTGAGGGTTCCCTTCTCTCCACACCCTCTGCAACACTTGTTATTTTTTGTCTTCTTGATAATAGCTGTTCTGAAACAGGTGTGAGGTGATATCTCACTGTGGTTTTGATTTGCATTTCCCTGATGATGAGTGATGTTGAGCATCTTTTCATGTGCCTGTTCGCCATCTGCATGTCTTTGGAAAAATGTCTGTTCAGATCCTCTGCTCACTTTAAAATCGGATTGTTTGAGGTTTTTTGGCTGTTGAGTTGTACAAGTTCTTTATATATTTTGGATATTAGCCCCTTATCGGATATATGATCTGAAAATATTTTCTGCCATTCAGTAAATTGCCTTTTTATTTTGGTGGTGGTTTCCTTCGCTGTGCAGAAGCTTTTTAGTTTGATGTAGTCCCACTTGTTTAGTTTTTCTTTTGTTGCCTTTTCTTTTGGTGTCAAATCCAAAAAATTGTCACCAAGGCTGATGTCAAGGAGCTTTCTGCGTATGTTTTCTTCTAGGAGTTTTGTGGTTTCAGGTCTTGCATTCAAGTCTTTAATCCATTTTGAATGAATTTTTGTGTATGATGTAACACAGTGGTCCAGTTTCATTCTTTTGTACGTTGCTGTCCAGTTCTCTTAACACCATTTATCGAAGAGACTATCCTTTCCCCATTGTATATTCTTGCCTCCTCTGTTGTAAGTTAATTGACCATACATGCGTGGGTTTATTTCTGGGCTCTCAATTCTGTTTCCTCTAATCTATGTGTCTGGTTTTATGCCAATACCATATTATTTTGATTACTATAGATTTGTAATGTAGTTTGAAATCAGGAAGCGTGAGCTTCCAGCTTTGGCCTTCGTTCTCAAGATTGCTTTGGTTATTCAAGTCTTTGGGATTTAATTCTATATTTTGAATACCTTTCATATCTATAGTGACCAGCTGTAGTGATTAATATGGCTTCTTAAAAGTGCCTTGAACTTTTTGGAATGAGATCTGACGAGCATACCTTTACAAAAGGAACTTTAACGACTTTGCCACTTCATCAAACACCTGTAGGAAGGTGTAGAAAGTGTTGCCAAAATGGACCCTTTCATGCTGTGTATGAGGAAATGGACAAACAGTGTCAGCTTGTGGGAAGCTTAGAGGTTTCTGGGATTGGTGTCCTCCCCTGGGTTGGCCCTGGGGAAGACAAGAGTAACCAGCACCATTTCTTAACAGACAGTGGCGTTTTTTCTAGACAGTTCTCTGAGATTCAGGCTTTTGTGGAAGGATGATGTGGGCATTTTTAGACAGGTGGATTCTCCCAACACTCACATATCATACCATACAGGTGATCCTTGCCTTCTACCTGGAAAGTTAATCACAAAGCCTCTGATATCTGCCGTCTTTCAATGTTAAAAGGAAAGCATTCTAAAATCCACAATAAGAATTCCCTCAATAACCTTTAAGATATTTCTGATTAACTGACTAGTTTCAGATTGAACAAAAAATATTATAAAATTCCCAGTCTCCTCCTTCCCTGACCCAGATCTATACAACTTTCATAAGTTGGCCATCGAAACCAACATGAGTGTCTTTAAGGCACTAGACTTTCATCTTTGTAAATAGTTTCAGACCTTTGGCCTCCTTAAAACTTATGAATGTTACAAAGAAAAATAGAGAGGGAGTTCGTTTATTTTTCAGGAAACTACATGTTTCTAAAGAATTTTGCAAGAGAGCTAGAGAATTCTGAACAAACTGAATCTGAACACTTTTAGAGAAAATCAGAATTTCTTTTTCATGGTCTGCTGCCCAGCATATGGGGTGACCCTACTTTCCCACCCACCACGCTTCCTCCCTCCTCTCCCCATGGTTCCTCAATGAGAGTCCAGAAATAATTTGCAAATCTTCAGTTGTTATTTTCCTATCATGAGCAAAGTGTGCTCAAGTCAGCTGCTGATCTCACAGAGAGTTGCATTAGTAAAGGCATTACCGTTTGGGTCTTAATTGTGTTTGGTACCCGGTTACTGCAGTGCCAAGGACAGGAAGACCATGCCCTCTTTGGGTAGTTTTCCTATGGGGTCTCAAGGGGGTCATGGGTATGGAGACCAAGGCACTCTAGTCTTTCCAGGACTTTCCTGGTTTTAAAACTGACAATCCTGGGTAGCAGGAAACCTGAGTCCCAGGCAAATTGGGAAGGTTTAGCCTCCTACCGGGCCTAAAAACTTATTTGTGACATTTTCCACCAGACCCTAATGAGGAATGGGTGTGTTTAAAGGGAAGGTGATAAGTCGGAGAGTGCATCTCAAGACCACTAGGAGGCGCTAATAACCTCTTGAAGACCTTGCACACCTGACGCCAGAGTCCTTTTGAGAAGGCAGGTTCTAAAAACCACAGTAAGGAACCAAGATTAAAAAGAGCAAAATGTCACGGTGGATCCCTCATCTTGAGAGGATGATCTGTAACTGTGCCTTGGTAGATTTTTGGCCAGATGTATCCTCAGATCGGTTTTACCAAATTAAAAAATTTGAGGGAATATACAGCCTGCTGAGTCAAGTAGTCAAGCCCCCTGTGTTAGGGGCTTGTCCGCCAGACTCTGTGGCCCCATAGGTGACGTGGAGGAATGAGAAGGCCTCCCCATAATTTAGATCAAAAAGGCTATTGTAATTCACAAGTCCACACAGAGGAGCTGTGGTCTTGGCTTGGCTATTGGTGGGCTCAGTACAGAGCTTCTTCAAATGACAACATTGCAAATCCCTGGCAAATGAGGAGAGGCTCATGCAGGAAGTTTCTAGAAATAGGCTAAGTGCTGCCTACTTCAGGGTTCATCCTTCTGTGTGACTGATGTGTGGTTGATCCACTGAATCATCTTAGGAAAAGGTTTAGGATTCCCATATGGAATCATTAGCTATATTAGTTTTCTATTGCCGCTGTAACGAATTACCACACACTTGGTGGCTTAAACCAACTCAGATTTTTAATTTGACAGTTCCATTGGTCAGAAGTTTGACACAGGTCTCACTGGGCTAAAACTAAGGCACCAGTGGTCCTCCATTTCTTTCTGGAGGCTCTAGGGGAGATCCATGTCGTTGCCTTTTCCAGCTTCTACAGGGCACCTGTATTCCTTGGCTTGGGGCCCCCTTTTCTCCATCTTCAAAGCCAGCAACATTCATCTCTCTGACCGTCGCTCTCTAGTCAAATCTTCTCTGACCACAGCTGGGAAAGGTTCTCACTTTTGAGGATATGCCTGTGACCAGACTGGGCCCACCTGACAACCCAGGGTAGCCTCCCTATCTCAAATCCTTAACCTCCGTCACATCTGCAAAGTCCTTTTTTGCCATTAAGGTAACATATTCACGGGTTCTGAGGATTAGGATGTGGGCCTCTGAGGGGTCATTATTCTGCCTACTGCACTGGCAAATAGACTTTGAACTTGTTCTTTCACATTCTGTCATTGTCACCCCAGGCCATGGCTAGAAGGAGTTGCGGTCAAGCATAGACCCACTTGGAAAGTTAATCGGTGGTTATTTTCCTGGCTGCTTCTGAGATTGCCCACCGGTCCTTAACCAATGCCTTCTCGGACTCTGAAAAGAGAAGGGCAAGTCCAAAAAGTCCTTTTTCTACAGCAGGCAGTGGTCTTGCTGTGTGCTCAGCACTCTGGTGTTTTTATTGAAAGCTGTTTATGGCCAAGATTAGGCATTTGGTTCTACCTGCCTTAAAAATCCCAGACCCAAACTCTTTTGGCCACATGACAGGAACAGGCTACGTGGGCTGTGATGGACTGGATTAGAGTGGTGTTGACAGGATCTTTCAAGGAGTACCTTGACCCTGCCTGCCCTGCTGGAAGAAGAAGTGGGCTGTCTGCACAGCTTTGCTGGACTCCCCAGTTCTCACCGGTGGATGCTGGTCCTGCATGGCTGTGTGTGTCCGGGAAGGGGGTGCTCTATTGTTAACCTGGCCGGAAGACTGTTTGCCTCCAAGTGCGGGGCTAGGGGATGCAAGACAAGCTCACTGTCGTCTTGACTTCTAGCACAGGTTTCCTAGGGAGGGAACACAATATGTAGCACCCAGCCAGAGGCTCCCTCCACGTCCCCAGCCCACTTGGCTACCAAAGTTGTCCCCCAGGACTGTGAAATGTCCCAAGCACTGTTTGTCCTTTGCACTTTTCACTTGCTTCTGCTGTGTGTTTTATTATCATGGATTCCTGCAAGTGGCCTCCAAGTCACCTTACTGAAAGGAGGGGGGGTAAAACAAACAAGCAGACTACCCAGCCAGTGCCCTTTGTGCTGAGGAGGGGCCCTGCTGGAGCTGGAACCTCTCCAAATTAAAATAGCCATTTTGGGGCTTCCCTGGTGGCGCAGTGGTTGGGAGTCCGCCTGCCGATGCAGGGGACGCGGGTTCGTGCCCCGGTCCGGGAGGATCCCGCATGTCGCGGAGCGGCTGGGCCGGTGAGCCGTGGCCTCTGGGCCTGTGCGTCCGGAGCCTGTGCTCCGCGACGGGAGAGGCCACAGCAGTGAGAGGCCCGCGTACCGCAAAAAAAAAAAAATAAAAATAAAAAAAAAAAATAAATAAATAAATAAATTCTATAAAATAGCCATTTTGTTTCTAATGACGTTTGTAAGTGACAGATCTGGAATCTGTGAACTTCTTAAGGCCTTCGGTGAACTATTTTGAGAAGATGAATCTACTTATGTGTCTTCTTTTTTAGAATGAGAGGTGGGAGCTGAATTCCAAGCTGATACTTACTAATCACACTGATCTTTCCAGCCCTAAATTCCCCAGAGGAGGTGTACACTCAAGTCTGCCAGGGTTTCTCCCAGCCGATGACCTAGGGGATACCTGGAAGCTTTTCCTATTTGACTGGGACAGAAGTTCTTGCTGTTCTTTTTGACCCAAAGGGTAACATGGAAGATCAAACAGAAATCGTGGCCTTTGTTGAGATCAATTTAAGGATTTAAGGATGAGCAGGTCATGGTTTCCGGCCCACTAGTGCGGTGCCCTTTGGTCTGGAGTGTCTGTCACACCCAGACACGGGCTATTCTGGGGTGGGTTTGACACCTGAATTGCACCACCAATTTTTTTTTTTTTTTTTTTGCGGTCCGCAGGCCTCTCACTGTTGTGGCCTCTCCCGTTGCGGAGCACAGACTCCGGACGCGCAGGCTCAGCGGCCGTGGCTCACGGGCCCAGCCGCTCCGCGGCACGTGGGATCTTCCCGGACCGGGGCACGAACCCGCGTCCCCTGCATCGGCAGGCGGGCTCCCAACAACTGCGCCACCAGGGAAGCCCTGCACCACCGATTTTTAAAAGTTTTTCATTATTTTATTTCTTAGATCTCAGTGATACTCTGACCTTTTCCCTCTTTGTGGACCTCATGGTTATGATTGTTAATCTTAAGAAAGCACTATGCAAATATACGTATATCCGCATTACAGTTTTTTAAAATCTCAGCTCTTTATTGACGATACTCAAATAAGGTAGGTAATTTGATAAGGAAAAAAAAACAGAAACAAACCCCAAATCAAGCAAGAATACCAAAAAGAATTCAAGGTTTTCATCCTCTAACTTAAGAGGAAGGGGAAGGCACCTAGTCAGTCTTTCCTTTTGCTGGTGTCCAGTCTCTCAGGGCCCCCTCAGTTTTCTGAACCAAGTGCCACTAGAGGGAAACAGGAAGTTGACACATATTAATATGTGAAAGTGTGGAAAGGTGAGTCTCAGCCACCCCATGTGGATGTGTTCTGATTTCATTTCAGTTTGCTAATTTTCTTTCTTACCTAGAGCTTCAGAGGCTGAACCTAACAGTGTAGAATAGATCTTGACTGAAATACTAGACGATTCTTCCAGCGGCTCTGGTTTAACATGGGCTGGTACCCAACATCCAGAGTATCCACAAGGGAGGACAGTTTCTTTATTTATCTGTTAATTTAATTTAAATTAGTTTTTATTTTTATTTATTTTAAAAATGTTTAATTGAGGTATACTTGACATACGTTATATTAGCTTTAGGTATACAACATAAAGATTCAATATTTGTGTATATTTTGAAATGATCACGCCCCAAGAAAGTGTAGCTAACATCCCTCACCACACATAGTTACGACATTTTCTTCTTTCTTGTGGTGAGAACTTTTAAGATCTACTCTTTTAGCAACTTTCAAGTATAAAATACACTTTTATTAACTATAGTCACCATGCTGTACCTTACATCCCCAGGACTTATTTATTTTATAAATGGAAGTTTGTACCTTTTGACCCCCTTCACCCATTTCACCTCCCCCTTCCCCGCTGGCAACCACCAATCTGTTCTCTGTAACTCTGAGCTTTGTTTTGTTTTAGATTCCACATATAAATGAGATCATATGGTATTTGTCTTTTTCTGTCCTCAAACGCCCTCCGAGTCTATCCATCTTGTCACTAATGTCAGGATTTCAGTTTTTTTTAATAGCTTAATTATATTCCATTGTGTATATATACACCACATTTTCATTATCCATTCACCCGTCGGTAGACACTTGGTTAAGTTTCCATATCTTGGCTACTATTGATAATGCTGCAATGAACATGGGGGTGCATATATGTTTTCGAGTTAGCGTTTTGGGGTCTGTCACACCCAGAGCTGGGCAATTCTGGGGTACAGTTGCTACCTGAACTGTACCACCGATTTTAACTGCTTCTCTTTCCCGAAGGTGGCCTGACAGCCGGGAGGGGAAATGCCGTTCCTGTATTAGCTGGCTCTGCGCAATTTGGCGAGTTTGCCAGGCTTGTCTTAAATTCCCGCCTCCTTTCCTGACCCCAGAAGGCCTCAGCCTCGGTTCCTCTGTTCTCCCTCCCGGGGAGCTGATAGTCCCAACTCCTCAGCATTCAAGAGATCAACTACCCAATCTGATCAATCGGTTACGTTCATCTGTGCTGATGGTCTTCTGATTAAGGAGGAACAAAGCCCCACTTCTAGGTTACTAGGAGGTCGTTAATAATGTTTTTGACCCTCACAAAAAATAAAGCTCTCATCTGGGTGGGTAGTAGGGTGACCAGCCGTCCCGCCTTGGCTGAGACTTACTGGGGAGGATGAGGGATTTCCGACTTAAAAAACCACAGTCCCAGGCAAACCGGGTCACCCAGCGATTGTCCTTTTGGGTGGGTGAAGAAAGCAGCCCCAGGACAGGCAGGCTGGGGAGGGGATGGGGCCGATAAGGCTGGGCTTGCTGATAATCATCCTCACGGGTGAGGCGTGGTTTCCCTGTGTTTAAAGGAACTCCCCGTGACAAGGAGCTTCTTAGAACTTTTGAGGACAGTGACCATTGGCTCCACAAGGTGAGTTTTCCTGGAGTGACTTCCGTGGGCCTGACTGTGCTCCGTGACGCTGCCGGGGGAGCTGGAGGAAATTGAATGTGTCATGGGCACTGCCAGGGAAAAGACAGTT
This sequence comes from Physeter macrocephalus, assembly GCF_002837175.3. NCBI lineage: Eukaryota > Metazoa > Chordata > Mammalia > Artiodactyla > Physeteridae > Physeter > Physeter macrocephalus. The sequence continues at coordinate 5,531,079 of NC_041221.1, forward strand.
AATCACCGGCTCTACAGAGGCTGATGCGGTCCTCCCTGAAGGGATGGAACCAACGGAAAATAATGAGGAAACAGTTTGGTATTAAACCAGGCAGAGCCGACTGTATTGTCAGTGAACTTCAGAAAAAGCAAGAAGAAATGCCGACCAGAGAGTCACGGAAAAGGACACAGAGCTGGAAAAAGTCACTGACCTGGCCTGAGCGGGAGTAAGGTGGTGGCAGGTGGACAAGGGGTATTTCAGGAAGGTGACGTGGGATAGGTAAGGACAGCATTTAAGGGCAGTAACTAACTGGCTTGACTGGCCGGCACATATTAGATGGTGGAGAGGAGGGGAGGGGGAGGGGGGGAAGGCAGAGGAGGGCAGGAGGGAGTCAGAAAGGAAGGGAAGGGTGAGGCAGGTGGGGGAGGGAGGAAGGAGGGAGAGTGTAACAGAATGTTTCCGCACGTCAGGCATCGTCCTGTGTGTTTTCTGCTTAACGTCTAATTCATTCTCACCCAACATGGAGGGACAGGTAACATTAACCTTATGCTGTAAATGAGCAAAGAGCTGTGCTGGAAGGTTAGGTACTCTGCCCTGGTCACACTGCTTGATAGCAGTGTAGCTGGCATTTGCACTTGAGCAGCATTCCAGCAGAATGAGCTGAGGACAGTGGCATCTGGGTTAACCTTATCCAGGATACGGGAAAGATCGGAGGGGCTAGAAAGCCCAGGCAGAGAGACCCGGCAGGAGGCTGCTGCAGGGATCCGGGTGGGAGGCTCGGAGACCCGGGCAAGAAGGATTTCACAGGAGGAAGGCTGTGCTGGGGTCTGAGTGAAGTTCAGGAAAAGGGTGAGAGATCTGGTTTTCATCGTGAGGACCTGGAAAGAAGCTGGGACCATTCACTGGATCCAGTTTACAAGAACTCGAGTGATCTTTGTTCACCTAATCCTGTTTGGGTTTGGGGGCAGGTTATTTATTAGTCTCTCCGTGCCTCAGTTTCCTCATCTGTAAAATGGAAGTTGAAATAGGACATCTTACAGGAGTTTGAGAGGATTGAATCTGATCACGTCCATAAATAAGTTTGGAAGGATACTTGAAATCAGAGTGGTCTTCAAGAGGTGTTAGTTTTTAAAAATCACCTTCAAAATTGCTGATCTGGGAGGACATTTTCTTCAAAAACATTCTTATTGGACAAGGAAGAGATGGGATGGCTTGTTTCTCCCCCAGTTAGTTACCATAGCCTTTCTCCTCGTGGATCTGCAATTCCAGCGTGTTGAACGCCAAGTCCTGATGGAAGAGTGGCTGCTTTCTTCTCTCATGACAAGGAACCCACTCTCCCCCAGGTGATCACGGACAAAAGACAGAGGGCTTTGGTGTCATTTCTCGAAACGTTAGCCGTTTCCCTGGGCTGTCAACCCTGCCATCGGCCAGGTGCACCCAGTTCTCCTGATGCTTTTTCCTCTGGACTTTTCCCCAAGAGGTTGGTGTAACTCCCAGACACGAATGCCAGGCCAGGGCCCTGCTATTTTGCCTCCTGGCTAAAGATCTGTTTGCTTCTGCAATTAAGAAAAAGACTTCAGTTGTTAATTTTCACTTGGCATAGATACAGGAGGTGTTAGGTTTTGGGGGAAAAAAAAAATCAGTGCTTCTTTAAGGCCTATAGGGTTTGGCATGAAAATCACACTAACTGAGCCTTGTTCCATAATTGTCTGTCTGGGCTCTCAGATTTGGAAGAGTAATGATGATGTTGAAATAGCTGCCTTTATTGGGTGCCCGGGAGACTCAAGTGTATCACACAGAGATCTTGCGAGGCCGAGGGATTTTTATCCCTATTTTTTAAATGGAGAAACTGAGGCTCAGGGAGAACAAATGAATTGCCCGAGGCCACTCGATTAGTAAGTAGTGGGGCCCAAGTTCACACTGGCTCTCCCTGGCCCCATACCCATTCCCCTGGACCATGTTGTCTCCAAGAGACCTCACGTTGCTCAAAATGGAAACTTCAGTGTGCCTGGCAAATGGAAAGAATTATACGTTTTTTTCAACTTACAGATGATCCGAAATCAGGAAGTCTCTGACTGATTTAAATACTGCATTTTAAGTCAAACCTCTAGGCCAAGAGGCTTGGGGGAGACTTTGCTGCCCATGACTTGGGCCCTCCGGGCTCTCTCGACCATCCCCCACTCCCTCTCTCTTCTCCTCTCCTTCACCCTCCCCCTCCCCCTCCCCCCTCCCTCCGCCTCTTCCCCTCCCCCTCCCTCCTGCCCACCTTCTCTTCTTTTCCCTCCAGTTGGATGCCACTCTCCTTGGGTGATCTCTTAGTAGTGAGAAGTTGTGAGCTTCTAAAAGGTAAAAGTTCATGGACATTGGCCCGGCAAAGAAAGAGGAGAGAGGCCCAGGGAGGCACTTTCTGAAGTGGACCAGGCTCCAGGCGCAGGGCAGCAACCAGCAACGGGATTCAGGGCCTTGGTCATGCTTGGAGTGTTTACTGTGTGCCAGGAACTCCGCCAGGGCCGGCAGGAGCCGCCCGGATGAAGGAAGATGGGTCCCGGACTCCAGAGCCGTGTCGAGGGTTAGGGACATCCTGGCTCTCCTGCCTGCTTCCACATGGGAGCAAGAAAAGACCCAGGGGCTTCCCTGGTGGCGCAGTGGTTGAGAGTCCGCCTGCCGATGCAGAGGACACGGGTTCATGCCCCGGTCCCGGAAGATCCCACATGCCGTGGAGCAACTGGGCCCGTGAGCCACAACTACTGAGCCTGCGCGTCCAGAGCCTGTGCTCCGCAACAAGAGAGGCCGCGATAGTGAGAGGCCCGCGCACTGCGATGAAGGCAGAGGACACGGGTTCGTGCCCCGGTCCCGGAAGATCCCACATGCCGCGGAGCAACTGGGCCCGTGAGCCACAACTACTGAGCCTGCGCGTCCGGAGCCTGTGCACCGCAACAAGAGAGGCCGCGATAGTGAGAGACCCGCGCACTGCGATGAAGAGAGGCCCCCGCTCGCCGCAGCTAGAGAAAGCCCTCGCGCAGAAACGAGGACCCAACACAGCCAAAAATAAATAAAATAAATAAATAATTATTCTTAAAAAAAAAAAGAAAAGACCCAGGAGGAGTGTCCCCCACCTGTCCCACAGGCCTTGTCACTGGGTTGGGACAGTTTCCCTGGTCCTGACCTGCTCCAAATGGCAGGCGGACATGGTGGGTGCAGGCTGGGGGGTACGTGTGCAGACACTGCACCCACATTTCTCTTTACAGGCACTAGCTACTCCAGTGCCCCGAGCTCACGGTGGTCGCCCTCCCGTCCTCCTGGGGTTGAGTTTAGAGCACACACGTTCCACGAGAGGTACTCATGCAACCCTGACGTCATCTGTAAGGAGGCGTGTGGATGGGAAGGACAGCATCCGTGGACCGGGAGGGCTGACTGCCCGGCTTGGAGGCCGGATCTCTGTGCTTGGCCGTGCTGGGCAGCTTCGATCGCCAGGCCCCAAAGCACACGAGGCTGTCGTGCTTTCGGCAGAGGACCCGGGAGGAATTCAGGGAAATGTGTAGGTGGGGCTTGGAGGGCGGCGTCGGCTCCCACCTGGTTGGCTGCAGCTGTTTCTCTCTGGCTGTGCTGTGCCCGGCCTTCAGCTGAACCAGCTGCCAACAGAGGAGCATTCTGGCCGGCCCTTTGGACCACGTTGTTCTTTCCTGGGGGAGGACTGATTCTGGTGGCTGCCCGTGGCCTCCCACGTCAAACTGTCTTCTGACTCTGGCCTCCTCCGATCAGCTACTGATTTTATTCAGCCTCAAGTCCCTCCAGAACGTTGGAAACACATGGCCCATCATTACTCACCACTTTTCTCTGGGTCCCTGGGATGGAGCCAAGCAAATTAGCTGTTTGCCCCCAGATCCCTCCTGCTTTTCTGCAGGGACAGGAACACTCCCCCGCACACAGGATGGACATCCTACCTCCTTGGTTGAAAGCCAGTTCTCAGAAAGGGGACAATTAGAATATTTCCAATTTAGTGCCTCTTCCTTTATCTTCCCTCCACCCCCCAAATCGCTTTTCCATGACATTTACATAGAGTAGGGACAAATGCTTCCTTCTCAGAAAGTGTTTACCATTTAGGCCCTCATGGAATTTTCTAGAGAAAAGGTAGGGACCAGAAGGTGGGGAATCAGGTGGTGGGTGCATGACCTGTTCTGGTGGGAAGGTCAGGGAGGGGTGCTAGGGAGCCACCAGGAATATCTTGAGGGAGTCATCACCCCTTGGTCAGGTCTGGTGGGGGGGTGGGGGGGGTCCCTCAAAGGGAGTGGCGAGTGGGAGTCATTTTAGCGGAAGGTGTGGTGGGTGGTCCCCTTCCATGTAACTCCAGACCAGCCCTGGAAAGTTCATTTGGCGGAAGCCAAAAGCACCGAGAGGAAATTTTTAAAAATGCTCCCCACAGATTCTAAATGGAGTAAGCGTGCAAAGAGTAGGTGGGAGAGGCTCTGATCTGAAGAGGATCTGCTGACCTTTGTAGTGACATTTGGACCTTTACACCTCAGGCTGTGAGGGGGGACCCAGCAGAATTACCAACGTTCTTGAACGCCGCTGCTGGGCTCAGTGGCGAACGGAATTTCTCAGAACTTTCCCAGAACGTGTCAGAGGCACCAATGTGTTTCTTTTGAGAATGACCGTTGTCGTCGTAGGCGCTCAACAAAGTTGCATTTGAAAGGCAGACCTCCAAATCCGGGTCATCCAAGTGCCTGGGTCGTCACTGGAAACAAAAGACGCTCTGATCTCTTAAACTGCCTAATTTGATTTTGATCAGAAATGTATACGTACAAAATTTCCCCGTAGGCTGAGAACTCTGCTGAGAAATCTTAGCCCAGAGGGTAATTAGCCTGAGAGAATTGTCAGCTGAGAACTCTGCTGAGAAATCTTAGCCCAGAGGGTAATTAGCCTGAGAGAATTGTCAGCATCAGAAAATGAAACTGCATACGATAAAATGTCCCGATTATGGCAACGGGGTCGGTTATTCACTCCTAATGTCTATGTGTTTACCCCATCATCTTGTCTGGTAATGACTCTGACCAGGGCCATACTCTCCCATTGTTGCCCAGTAATGGGCAGTGGAGATGGTGTATCTTTGCCTTTACTTTTGCTGGCACACCCCAGCACTGAAGCACATTAAAGTAATAAAATTAGGCAGCAAGGAGTCCTAGTCACTCCCACCATGTTCCCGTAACCCCCACATGTACAGCAGGCTGAGACAGAGAAAAAAAAACGTATTTTAGAGCAATTTAAGATGAGGCAACACTGGATGTGTAAATCCTGTTTTATGGGCAGTCGTGGCAGCTGGCTAATTCTTCTAAACTGCCTAACAGCCTTCAGTCCAGCAGCTGCGCTGGCTTGGAACAATTCTGTCTGAAGCCCACACGGGGAGAAATGTACAATCACGGCTTTTATCACGATCTTCTGGGCTGTGGGGGCTATGGCCGTGCAGACCGTTGTCCCACCTTCCTGGCACCCGTGTTAAGTGCCAGTTGCAGTTCTGGGAAGGAGCCTGTTAAGAAGGCTGTTTTGATGGACTGGATGACACAGGCCATTGGTATATTTTAAAGTATGAATTGCTCCTACCCCCTTTTAATTTCTCCTAAAGAAATAGCTGCCAGGATTCAGGAAAAGGTGAGAGCAATTTCAAGGGAAAACACTGGCTTGAGTTTGAGACCGTGAAAGAGACAGAGTGAGGCAGAGAGACCCGTGCCGAGTAATTATTCTCCAGATGCTGCTGTCCCAGGCACAGGGTTCTTGGTCAAGGTGAGTTTCATCAAGAAGCCCGGTGAAGAATGCCTGGGCTCTGCGGGGATCTTGCTGCATTCAGAATGAGTTATTACAGGATTTCCAAGGTCAGAGACACAAGGGAGAAGGAGAAAAACAATTGCCCCACTCTGAAGAACTTATCTCAGACTTTGCTGAGCTTAGTGTAACTACTATAAAAATAAGAGGTTTAAAAGCTGCAGAACAAGTCAGGACTGGCCAAAATATGTGCCTTTGTGTCCCAGTGCTTTCATCCCCCCTTCGTCTCCTTTTTTGGCATGACTCTGCCCAAACCTACAGTGGTTAAGAAAGCACCATGATTTAGGAGGGATCCCCAGCAGCAAGCTGCTGGGAGTTTTATGTAACTCAGCTCTGCGCTGTTTCTTTTTCCAGGACAGAGAGAGGAGGAGACCGGGCAGCCTTCAAAATGGCCATAAGGCTATGGGACCAGGCGGCCAGGGGGCCGTCTGCAGGGCAGTTGTTATGACTACTTGGATGCTTGGGTCCTAGCTATGCACCTCCCCGACCCCTCAAGCTCCAGCAACTTCAGACTCCAGCTGGGGGAATTCTCAGCCCTTCCCTCTACTAGGGGGGAAGGGAGAGCTGGAGGGGTTGGAGGGGGTGAAGCAAGTACCCAGAGGCTAGGGGTCTCTGAAGTCACTTATCTGAATCTGTTGGTGCCTCTTCAGGTGTATTGAGTTCACCCTTTATCTTTACACTTATGCAGCTGTATTTATCAACTAGGAGGTTTTGCAAGTCTTCTTATCAACAGATCATCCAACTGGGGGGATTGAACCATTCTGTCCTATGCACTGACCACAGCACTGGGCCAGCCTTCCCTCTTGTCCAAGGTGGGGCTGGGGCCGCTGACCACGAGCATCACATCACCTTGGGGGAAACGTGTTAAAAATTCAGATCCCTGGACCCCATGCAAGACCCACTGAATCTGACTCTGTATTTTTTAAATTAATATTTCTGCTTCTTTTTTGTATTAAAATAAAACCTGCAGTAAAGGAAACAAACCTTAACAAGGACTGAGTCAATTCAGTGTACCCACCATGTAGCCACCACACAGCTCAAGCTATAGAATGTTTCCACCACCCAGAAGACTCCCTCTCATCCTTTCCAGACGATATCTAGCTTCCAAAGGCAACTGCTCTTCTGATTCCCATCACATAGAGAAGTTTGCCTGTGTTTGAACTTCACCTACATTGAAATACGCAGGACTCTTGAGTCTGGTTTCTTTCCCTCCACGTTATGTATGTGAGATTCATCCACATTGTGGCTTGTAGTAATAGCTAATTTTTTCCACTGTGGTATCGTGTCCTACCATATGAATGTACTATCATTTATTTATTCATTCTATTCTTCATGGTGTCTGAGTTGTTATCAGGTTTTGGGTATTACACTAAAGCTGCTAAGAACATTCATAGAAATGCTTTTTGTGCTCCTAAGCACTCATTTCTGTTGGGAATGGAATAGCTGTGTCATAGCATAAATGCATGTTTATCTTGGGTAGATAATTGCCAAACAGTTTTCCAGAGAAGTTGTACCAATTTGCACTCTCACCGGCAATGGATGGGAATTCAGTTGCTCTGCTTTCCTGTCTGCACTTGATATTGTCCGATCTTTTCACTTTAGCCATTCTGGCAGGTGTGTAGTGGAATCTGTTTGTGGTTGTAACATGCATTGCCCTACTGGCTCGTGATGCTAAGAGTGTTTTCACGTGCTTATTGGCCATTTGGATTTTGTCTTTTGTGAAGAGGCTGATCAAGTCTTTTTCACATTGGGCCTGGGGTCTCTTATACTCTTCTTTTATAGGGACATCTTGTTATTAACAACCTCTCCGGGTGACTTAGGAAGCTAATGCCAGAGAACCACCTCTGAAGTTCTCTTTAAGTTGTCCAGTTTTCTTAAGGCATCATTTTCCTTTCTTCAATTCCCAAACCACAGCTCACTTTCTGCCTTGTGTCCTTCTGTTATTCAGGTTATAGATTCACTGCTTTCCTCTCAACTTTCCTTGAACTGCATGTGGCAGAAATGGACTTCCTGGATTAAATATGGCTGTGTTTCTGTCATCGGAGTCTGGCTGAGTCTCCTGGTCTTTCCGGCAGCATTTTCTTATCACTGTAACCTTGCCAGAGACGCATGGGGTGGAGAAAGATGGGAAGAGAAAGAAGAGTGTGGGAACTCCCCCAGGAGGACGAAGCCCCACGGCTCCCCTCTCTTCTCCAGCGCCTGCCTTTCTCCTCTCCCAGGAGCCCACAGGAAGGAGGATGTCTGTTCAGTATTTTTCTGTGCCTGTGTCTCGGGGATGTGTGCGTGGATGTGACCTGCTTGGGTCATCAGGGAGGCACTGTTTCGTATCCTTCCACCCTCAATGTCAACTGTGCAACAATCTACCATCTAAGTACAAATGCTCCCCAACGGATGAGGGGACCTAAAAATTTTACAGTGTCCGGGGGTCTAAGAACTCGTATCATCCAGCCTTCATTCTAGAGATGAAAACAGTAGGGAATGCTGGGGATGGTGTCTCCGTGGGAGAACCTGCTGGTCTGTTTTTACGCATGATCATCCTGGAAAGAGAGGTGTGTTTCTTCTAAAGAGGATCGAGAGATGGAGGGAGGGAAAGAGCATGTTTTTCTTTTTTGCCTTTAGTAGCAAAGGAGGTTCCCTCTTGCCGCTTTTTCCCTCTGTGTACTGCTATTCAGAGGCCCAGCGTGGCAGGAAGTGGTGAGGTGGTGGGAAGGAGAACAGAAAATGCTCAGTGAGTGCATGTGTGTCCTCCCTTCCCCTCCCCAGCTCCCACTTGGAGGCTGGTGGAGGGGGCCTCCGAAGGCTATTTACAGTATCATCACCATTAACGAAAATTCATCGTGATTTCGTGTACATGCATAGCAGAGTCTGGCATTTATAACTGTGAGACTGGCTCTGATAAGGATTTCTGTTTCCATTTGTAGGCTGGTTGTGATGGTGAGAGTATTGGAAATTGCCCATTTTCTCAGCGTCTCTTTATGATTCTCTGGCTAAAGGGCGTTATATTTAATGTGACAACGGTGGACTTGAAAAGGTAAGACAGGGTTTCTGCAATATTGAAATAACTGTACCTAATTCCCTTTACAAACACACAGCACACACACACACACACACACAGATGGAGACACACACACAGAGACAGACACAGACACACACAGGCATACAAACGGATACACACGCAGGCACACAGAGACACAGACACAGAGGCACACACACACACACACACACACACACACACACACACACACACACACTTCTAGGACCCATGGGCGATATCGCAGGCACGTCCACCCTGGGTCAGGACCCTGGATTGAAGCGGGAGTAGTGTGGGCCACACAGGAATTACAGAACGGGATCAGACGTAATCCGGAAGGAGTGGGGCTTGCGGGTGCACCATGAATAGCCTGCTCCCCCAGTTACCGGTCAGCTGTGAACCTCTCAAAAGCCTGTCCGAGCACCGCTCCTGGCTGATACACAGAGGCACACACACACACACACACACACACACACACACACACACACACACTTCTAGGACCCATGGGCGATATCGCAGGCACGTCCACCCTGGGTCAGGACCCTGGATTGAAGCGGGAGTAGTGTGGGCCACACAGGAATTACAGAACGGGATCAGACGTAATCCGGAAGGAGTGGGGCTTGCGGGTGCACCATGAATAGCCTGCTCCCCCAGTTACCGGTCAGCTGTGAACCTCTCAAAAGCCTGTCCGAGCACCGCTCCTGGCTGATAACACCGGGGAGAGTTAACGTTTCACCTCCGTCTCCAGGTAAAGGGCCACACTTTCCTCGCCAGTAGGACAGTCTGTAAGCCCACAGTCGCCTTGGAAACTCTCAAGGGTGGTTTCTCTTAAACTGGGGAGGACACAGTTCAGCCTTGGAAATGATCCAGACACCGGTGCTGCCCACGCGGCCCTTCCCTCCCACCCAGGAAACCCGCGGACCTGCAGAACCTGGCTCCCGGCACCAACCCGCCTTTCATGACTTTTGATGGTGAGGTCAAGACGGACGTGAATAAGATCGAGGAGTTCCTAGAGGAGAAGTTAGCCCCCCCAAGGTGGGCCTCATCAAAACCCGTGTTCACAACTCGCTTGTCACTTCTCCCCGTTGACAGACAATTCCGTGTGTTGGTTTTCTCTGGCCATGGCACTTACCTCCCGAGTTGTACCTGTGATGTGCCCCAGAAAACACAGCGAGATTAGAAACGCTGAGCTTAGGTGGCTCGGATTTCTTTGCTCCGCCCCTGCAGTTTGGCAATTAGGGGTTGACGGCAGGAAGTGGGGAGGAAGTAGGCCGATGTCACGTGGGTGGGTGGTTTCTGCGGGAAGGTAAAGAGCGGGTGTTAGCACGCGGCATCACAGCGGGCTGGACCTGGAAGGGAACCTTTTAGTCCATTACCTGTATTTCAGGAGGGAGGGAACTAGACCAGTAAGGCCAGGTGGGGCCCCGCATCCCAGGAGGAGAACAGTCCGTCCAGTGCTTTTCCCCTGGACGGCGTTGCTCTCAACTTTGAAGATGGAAAGATTAGGCAAACGTTCAAGGGGTAGTTTTCATGTTTACATCCACTCAGAGAAAGTCACTTCCTCCCGCTCCCTCACATCGTATTCTCCTAACTCGAGCGTGGCTGATCTGTGATACTCTCATTTTGAATTTTTCAAGGTACCCTAAGCTGGGGACCCAACACACTGAATCTAACTCTGCTGGAAATGATGTGTTTGCCAAGTTCTCCGCATTCATAAAAAACACCAAGAAGGATGAAAACGAGAGTGAGTCCCTCCCATCTTCCTGTTTTCTGCTTTCTACCTGGACCTCCGCTCCGCCTCTGCTGTGGCTTCTTCTAAGATCTTGGGAATTCTGACTCGTTTCACAGTGGGGAGGGACCTGTACGTAGAAATGAGGAAAAAGTACCTCTGACGTTGACACGTGGGTTTCAAGAGATTGAGTGCTTCTTCTAGAGGGGGGGAGCCCAGAAAACCACATTTTTAGGGGAAAATAATCACCACCAGGGATTCCTTGCCGCACCATGGGACTCAGTATGAATGAAGCTTCTACTACTGCTTACTTCATTATGTGATTTCCATAAAGATTTTTGAATAAATGAATGAGTTCTAGAAGTAGCAGTGTTGTGTAGATGGCAGAATTACTTTCCAGGGAGAAGTGAGTCCTTTATTCAGATCTTGTAAATCCACCTCTCTCTTTCCCAAGTCTCCAATGCTCACTGGCCGTGTCTCGGGAAGGAAGGGACAAACTCCTTCTCCGGTATCTAGAGAGAGGTGACCCGAACTCCCATGGCTCATCTAGGTCATTTTTTGCCCTTCTGTTTTAGTTTATGAAAGGAACCTCTTAAAGGCCCTGAAGAAGCTGGATAATTATCTAAATAGTCCTCTGCCTGATGAAATAGATGCCTACAGCCCCGAGGAAGTTACTGTTTCTGGAAGGAAGTTTCTGGATGGGGATGAACTCACGCTAGCCGACTGCAACCTCTTACCCAAGCTCCACATTATTAAGGTTTGTCCTTCCTCTTACCTCAGGTGCTGAATGCATGAATGGGGCTTTGTTTCATTTTGTTTTGACTTGTGTTTTTGCCAGACATCGAAACAATCTAAAATGCGGACTCTTGAATTTAAAAATCTAGCATGTTTCTGTCTGAGGCAGGCAAGCCCCAAGTTTCAGACCTGTGGATGATATTCTCGGGTGTTCCTCACAGCTTCTCAAGGAGCATCTGAGAACCTGGCTCCCGTCCCTCCATCCTCTCACTGCTTCTCTCTTCGAGTCTCACCCCCAGAGCCTAAAGAAAAGCTATGTGAAAGCAACTTGAGGGAATACCTTGATTATACCTGGTGTTTCGTGCTCCAGGCTTGGAGATGGTGTGTGGAATCTGCGAGTGTTCAAATGTGAACTCCGGGAATTCCCTGGCTGTCCAGTGGTTAGGGCTCTGTGCTCTCAGTGCGGTGGCCCAGGTTCAGTCCCTGGTTGGGGAACTAAGATCCTGCAAGGTGAGTGGCCAAAACAAAACAAACAAATAAACAAACAAACAAAACAAAAAAAGCTAAGCCAACCTGGAAAAAAAAAAAGTGAATTCAGTCAATTGTTGGTGATGGGCAGGGTAAGCCTAGCCCTGTCTAGGGACAAGAGGGGGTCACCGACCCCCTACAGCTGGGGAGCAGCTGACAACTCCTTGGCTGGACCTCTGCCGGGTTTGGCATCCTGTCTTCCCAGGTGGTTGACTTCGACTTGGGACAAGCCCACGCTTGGACTCCTTAGTTATGGCTGCTCTCAGAAGTGCCCCAGCCTGTCTATCACTTACAGGTGTTAGTTGTTATTATCATGATCACGGTTGCTATGTCCTTGGTCCTCAGTAGCCTCAGATGCCCCAGGAAGAAACTCAACCCTTGTTCTGGGGCATCTTTATTATTCACATCCTAGCAGCTCCAGAGCTAGGTCCTTGGTATAAGGATAGGGGACAGGGGAGAGAAGACACAGGGAAATACAAGCCAAGGACCCTGTGTTCTAATAACACATTTAATTAGCACTTAGAAATCTACAAATTAGGTTCACACAGTCTGTGGCATTGATGTCCTGGGGGCTACTGGCCACCTCTGGTTACCGCAAGTCACTCCCTTGCCTTTCTCTGCCTTCCCTACTCCGTCCCAGTCCTTGCCGCATTTTTCTTCTGTCTTCTGTCTTCCCTGTTGTGTTCAGAGGGTACCAACTTGAAATTCCAGTCTGGAAGACACTGTCGATCCTGTAAGTGAATGTTCGTTTCTGTAGCTCTGCCAGGCCTCTGACACTTAAAATTAACGAAAGCATCTCAACCCCTCGAACCTGCTACACTGGGGGTATTCTAAATTGGACATTTGGGAGCCATTTTCCAGCAAGTGATTTATGTAGTTGTGTTTGGTTTAGTCCCTTTACTGAATGTATTCTGATCATTGCTATGACCAGTGTGGCATCACAGAAGCACATGGAGGTTAGGGAAGGCAAGAGAAATACATACATACGTACCACACACACACACACACACACACACACACACATCAATTGCCACTTATTTAGCCCCTATAAAAAAAGATAGTTTAAAATGTCAGTAGAGGGGGTAAACTTCAGAGTAAAATAAAGCAGTCCATGACTCCAATATAAGACCTAACTGCAAAATCTTCAAAGCCAGTTAGCACTCAGAATACCAAGCAGCTTACTAATCTTCCAGGATGGAGCACTTCTGAAAGGAAATGAGAATCAGTGTAAAGGAATTTATGGTAAAAAGATGAGAGAATAGAGGAATTTATCATTTATTCCCTTCCTGAAACCCAGCAAAAACATTATGAAGGACTACAGCATTATCTCCACCTTTTATAAAACTAGAAAAGGATGGATCACCCACTCAAAGACTTAGAAACTTCAGCCGGTGTGAGGGGTCACAGAGCCTAGGCATGCTTCTCTAGATCTTCAGCAAGGTTCAGGTGTCTCTAAAAGTAAATATTATAGCCCTGAAATGCCCAACCCAGACTTCTTTGCCTGAGGACAGGGCATGGAGTGGGCCACGAGAGAGGCAGCGACCATCCCTACAGAGCTGAGATCTCTGTGGAGGCAGAGATGAAGGCGGAACTGTTCGGAGGCGCCATCTGTATGTTCACCACCGTCCTCTAATGCAAAGGAACAGGGAGGGGAGGTGAAGGGGAGGAGAGAAGACAAGTGGCATTCTGCTCGGTGACTGCTGAGCGGAGAAAAGAAACAAGCTCTGAACGAGTCAAAAGAGAGACTGTAAATTATCTGAGCTCCACTTTTAGCCATGGTGACCGCTTCCTAATCTGTGAGCCTCAGAGTGGAGGATGCACTAACCTTGACTTTGACCCTGACTCTAGCCCTAACCCTAATGTGTCCCTGGGACAGAGTATAGAACAGTGTTTGATGAGTGCGTGTTTGAGGGTAAAATCCATTTTGGTCTACCTGCTGCCCTGCCTCACTCCCTTTGCCTGCCACACTGTTTTTAAACAAATGGTAGGTCCAATAGATCCGCCCATTAAAAGATGGTTAATAACCAGAAAGAATCCAAGTGGGATTTCTATGTGGATAGAGATGATCCAAAAGGAGGGGGGAAAGGTTAAAGAAAGAACAAAGGAGGAAAAGGCAGATGAGAAACACGTATCTGATAAAGATTGCTCCAGGAAACCAAAGAATTTTTCAGACAGATACTTCTCTGTGGCCTCAAAAAAATGAAAGAGAAACTTTGGTGAAAACGCTCAAAGACAAGTCACAAGATACCAAAAAATATAATGTCACAAGGAAGATGAGAATTAAGCTGGTAGAACTAAAAAACACCCTTAAAGAAAATAATTTCAGAAACAAAAGTGATGTTAGAAGTAGCAAGAAGTGGAAAAAGACATTGCAGAAATTCATCAGACATCGGAGGATGGGCCTGAGAAAATTATCCCAAATCAAATGGAGAAGAAAGAAGCACGAGGTAAAGGGTAATTAGCGAGACCCCATAATCAGAAAAAAGAGAACAGGAAAGAAAAAAGAGAGAAAAAGAAGGCTCAAAGGTAAATTATTTTGAACTAAAGGATGACCTGAACCTTTAGTTTAACATGTCATGATTAGAAAAATATTGCCCAAAACAATCAATACACTATCACATATTTGGTAAATTACTGAACTTTGAGGATAAAAAAGAACCCTTGGGTGTCTAGATGATGATGATGATAATAATAATAATAATAGTAATAATAGTAATAAAAGATAAAGCCACCTACACAAGGAGGGAATTCAGACTAGTCTCATATGTCTCTAGGACCACATTAAAACCCAGAAAACAGTGGTTTAATAGTTAAAGGATTAAAAGAAAGGATGTATGATGTAAGAATTTTATATCCTTGTAAATTGTTGTTTTTACCTAGACTTCTGGGCTCAATGAAATAAGCATTCCTAAGCCATTTTGAAAAATAAAATTGCTATATGATGAAATAATAAAAAATGATAATAAAATAAGAATCCAGGAACGGAGAAGATGTGTGGTATAGAAGGACTGGTGGTAAACATAGAACCTATTTAAATCTAAAACCAGAACGAAGCCTAAACAGCAGTGGGAATTATAGCTACTGGAAAGAAACAGAATATAGTAAACTTGGATGTTTTACACCCTTGGAAGGAGGATAAGGGAGCAGAAAAGAAAAGAAGCGTAGGTATACTAATTTCCTCATTTGTCATTATCAGGAGTAAGTAGAGATCATCTAAAGTCGATAAATCAAGAAATAAAGAATGCTTAATATTTAAAGTTATATAAGAAACCACTGGAAGAGTTAAAACAGACCATAAACCTTCTAAACCACCAGCAAGGGAAACACACACACACACACATGAACACAAAAATATTCACAGAAAGTTGGAAAACAAAGTATTACATTCATAAGATATACTACAAATACAAGCTTATAGATAACATAAGGCACATGTTATGATATGGCATATGTGATAAGGTGTATAGATAACAAACTTACTCAGAAACGCTAAAATAAAAAGAGGGGCAAAGCTAAACCAGGCAAATGCAAACAGAAGGAAAGCAGAATTCTTGACGTTAACGTCAGTGAGTTTGAATTCAAGCAAAAGATGTTAATTTAGGAGGCTCTCTGAAAGTTCCGTGGTCTTGTTTTACCGCATCAATAGCTCCTGGCCTCCAAAATCTGAGAAATAAGTCCCGAAGATCTTCTAATTGCTGATACATCCCGTGCTCACGCCATCCCAACGTCCCAGGAGCCAATACAATGGAAAGGAACAAAGCAGAGCGGGCCGTTGTAGCCCTGCGTCCTTGTTATGGGATGAATCGTGTCCCCCCAAATGTATATGTTCAAGTCCTAACTCCCAGTACCTCAGAACGTGACCTTATTTGGAAATAGGGTCTTTGCAGATGTTCTTAGTTAGGATGAGTAGGGTGGGCCCCCTAAGCCAACATGACTGGTGTCCTTATAAAAGGGAATTTGGACACAGACACAGCAGCACAGGCAAAACGCCAGGTGAACACTGGAGCTGTGCTCCCACAAGCCGGAAGCTGGGGGAGGGACCTGGAACAGGTCCTTCCCCAGAGCCTTCAGAGGGAGCCCGGCTCTCCTGACACCTTGATCTTGGACTTCTGGCCTCCAGGACTGTGAGAGAATAAATTTCTGTCGTTCCATGCTCAGTGTGCCCCGTGCAAACGCAAAATGCAACTCAGAGCAGCCCGAACGGCTACAGGACGACATGGGAACTTGAGGAGGAGAATTACACGCCTCAAAAGAATGGATTGTCTGATCTAACTGCCTATGTTAGTGGCTTGTCCCTTTCTGACTATTTCCTCTTCATTTTCAGATCGTGACCAAGAGATACAGAGATTTTGAATTTCCTTCTGAAATGGCTGGCATCTGGAGATACTTGAACAATGCGTATGCTAGGGATGAGTTCACAAACACGTGTCCAGCCGACCAGGAGATAGAACACGCATATTCGGATGTTGCAAAAAGAATGAAGTGAAGTCGGGGTGTTTTCTGTCTCATCTCAGTCGTATGAGCTAGACTGTGAAAAGAGCTTGTCCTTTCTGTTTCCCTCCCAATGACCATCCTTCGCAAAATAATGCCCGTATTTTAACAGTGCACAGGCCATAGCGTGATCCACTCAACACCAAATGACACATAGTCTTGTAATTTGTCAACTCGTGTATCTGAATAATACCAGTATCTGTTGCTATACACACCAATTATCTAGTTTATATTCATTTATGTCTGTAACATTCTGGGACCTGCAACACATGCCCTAAATATCTGTAATCCACAATATTTAGGGCAGGTGTTTTGCAGTTTAAGTTCCAAAGCAAATAAGGTTCGGTTCAATTCCGCCTTTATTTAAAAAATTGTATCTGTCTCTGATAGTTTTTAATCATGCGTAGCCTATTTTTTTCTGCTCTAAAATAGTAGTTTAATTTTTTTCAGAACGAAAATTCTGTTTTTGTCATTACAAATTACACGCTTATTTTAATATTTTAAAACAATGTCAGAGGGTATAAAGAAGAAAGAAAAAAATCACCTGAACTTTCACTACACTTAGATAACTACTGAGAACTTATTGGTGAACATCTTGCAAATCCTCAGGCTCTCTCTTTCTCACGCACACATTCACACCGCACATAATTTCATGCCTCCGTGGTATTGTGTTAGTTTATTTTCAAGGACTGGTGAGGGGACCCCTTGGTAGTGCCTTGATGGTCAGCCATAGAGGACCTAAAACAACAGATTCAGCAATGCAGAGCTCAAGAGGGCGCTTGTGGCCAAGTTTCACAGGGATGGAGAACTGTAGGATCACAGACCCACAGGGACCTGCAGGGACAAGCGGGTACCGGAAGCCATGGAGGGTCCCCACCTGCCTTGTTCCTGCCTCCATGATGCCACTGCCCCTGGTTCCAGGGAGGGGGTGGAGGAGGGTGTCTGTCTGTTTCCCTTCCCAGCTCCCTTTCGGGGTCCTTCTCTTGCTCCCCGCCTCTCACAGAGACCGTGCTTTCAGGAGGACTCTTGACATCGGCTGTGTATTGCAGAATCTCCCTGCCCTGTGTTGACATGTGGACCGAGCACACCTTGATCCCTTCTGATGGCCGTGCTCTCCAAGACATAACACTGTGCCTCTTCGGCCACGATGCCGTGTAGGGCTAGCCCGGATCTTGTTGCTCCTCTGTTCTCTCTAGTGTCACTTCGAGGTCAAGCAAGGAAAATCCAGAGAGATTAGATTCATGGTGACTCCTCTCGAGCAGTTCTGGCAAACAGTCATGCTGGGGAGGAAGTGGAAACTACCGAGTCAAAAGAGTTTCTGGTTCATCTGTGACTTCCCCTGCCCCATCCGTGACCCAGCTCCTCAGGCGCAGCTCCCTGTGGGCTGGGGCCGGGCTCCTAATCAAGCCTTGGAGGATAGAATGGGAGGCTGTTTCCATACTCATCAAGATTCACTGGGTTTGAGTGTTATCTGCCAGGCTGTGTCCCTTTGACATTTGTACACACCTTCCAGAAGACCTGCTTGTCCAGTTGGTGACGGCATGTGGTTGGTGTGAAATGCTCGTTAGAAAAAAAATACATACACCTGCTCACCGGGCGATTCATTTGGGAGAGAGGAGAATGCATTAACAGTAACCGTTCTGGGATTCAGTGAAAGATGTCTAGTAAGAGAAACAAAGTCCTTGAGATGGTGGCCACTTTCTCTCCCCTCTTGCTGGATGCTACGGTTTTACCGGGGGCGGCTGACCCCAGCCCTCCACTTGCTCTGTTAGCCATGTATTTTTGGAGGTTGTGTCTAGCATGTGCCGCCATGATTCCTGTTTCACATCTGTTTAGGAGTCAGATTTTTAAGATGAGTTTTACCGTGGTACATTTAAACTTAGTAAATAAATCGACTACCTGATGTTACTAGTGCAAACTTTGTATTTTTAGAGGTTAAAGTAATCTACATAAACTCCGTGAAGCCTTAAAAATTAAATGAATTATAAAAATGTTTACATGGAACCAATATCTTTGATTTTTCTTTTTTTTTTTTACTTTGTATTCTCCACTGAGATATCGTGTGTGTGTGTGTGTGTGTGTGTGTGTGTGTGTGTGTGTGTGTGTGTATCATTTCACCTGATCCCTTGCCTGATGGGAAAAGGTGTGGAGTAAGTCGCAGGATATGATTTGCCCGGATACACATCATCCTAGGGATAGTCCTATACTGTAATTCTCTTTTCAAAAGGTAGGATGGGATAGGAGTTAATGCTTACAGGAACTTTAGAAGGGGGACCCCACTGAGATTTAAAGAAATAAAATGAATGGGAATGAGCTTCCTTTAAAATGGCAAGAGCAGCTTTGAACCAGAGATTATCAGTAGTTGAATTCGAGATTATCTGTGTTTGAATTGTGACCCACAAAGACATTCTAATGGAGCCTTAAAGAGGTCTGAAAAAACACGTGTGACCTGTCCTTGTCCAGGTGGCTGAAATAGAGGCCCTGCGGACTTCCATGTTTAAGTGTATTTGTAGGAAATCGGCTGGTTCCTGGCAGCCTTCCCCTCCCGGGGGCCCTGCCCCGCACACCCCCTTCAGAGGCCCCTAAAAAGCTATTCATATGTGGGAAGGTGGGAAATGTTCCAGGGCTGTTCAGCTGGCTTAAAGTCTTTATTAGGTGTGGGTGTTTTTCAAACGACATGCATTTGTTCTTCCAAACATACCATGCAGAATGCAAATACAAGTTGTGAGTGCAGCACTCTGAGGCTGATCGTGGGAAGGTTCTCAGGCTGAGCGGATTCCGTTCTTGCTTTTAGTCGCCCAAGAGGCCTGACAATTCAGACAAAATTAGCTTTACTTCTGAACATAGAATCTCCAAATGTAGGCTGAAAAAGAATATGTGTCACAAAGCTGTACTTTCTGGACACGGTCCAGCAAGTAGGGAAGGAACGATAGAATTTAGCTCAGGAAAGAACTTTCAGAGACCCGAGTTCTCAGTAGGTCTCCTGTGATCTACGGCACCAACCCCAGGAATTCAATGTATGCCCAAGCCCTCCCGTCCAGACGGACAGACAGACACACATGCACATACTACATACATGCACACTCACATACATACACACAGACATACTCTCATACACTCACAGTCACAGAGACACATTCACATATACACACACTGACCACACGGTCACAGCACTTTCACACATGTCCGAACGTGTAGATATACATTCACACACACACACACAAACGCATCCACATTCACACACACAATCATACACATTCGTGCAGTACACTAACACACACACTCACACAGGGGCATACACTCATGTACCTACATATGTACACACACACACGCACATACACACAGCCTGCAAGGCGAGGTCTGGGCTCCCTTCCACCCCTCCTTCAATCACTGACCAGAAACACACTCTTAGCAATATTCCGCCCACGCCTCCACCCCAACTTCCAGTGGTTCGTAGTTAGGCTTTGGAAAAAAAATTAAAGAATAGCTTTTTTTAAATAAGAAAAACCCAATCTTTCTTTTACAGTTTAGAGAACCAAGATGTGTATCATTCTAAGAACATATGATTCACAAAACCCTGGATACATAAAATGGATGAAGGGATGTTTGTTTATGTTACAACTGTGAATTTTTCCATATGACCAGTTTCCCTTCACATGTTTGATTTGAGCTTTAACATGTGAGGGCATTTTGGGGTGTCAGAAGACCAGATGCGTGTGGTGTCTCCCCGTGACTCACCGGGGACTCTGCAGGTGGTGGGCCTTCCGGGGATCCCTGCCCCCCTGCCCGTGGGCTCAGGGACCCAGAGGGGCGGCTGCCGGCCATACGGCCTGCGCTCGGGCAAAGTCACCCTCCCGCTGCAGAGGGTTCCAGCCACGTCTCCCTTGCCTTGAACAGGCCACTTAGTCAGGGAGAAGGCCTGAGCTGCCATTTTTGTGTCAGGCCGCAGTCCGGGGGAAACTGTCTTCAGAAGCAGGGAGTTACAGATTCTGCGATGGAAACATCTATTTAGGGAGTAAGGCCTGGTACTGGGTCGCCAGTGGACCTCAGAGCATCTGCTGTTCATCTCTGCCCTGTCAGGGACCACTGCACATGTTGCCCTGCCCCTGCCTCTCTCCTGCGGCCCCTGGACCTGGCAGTCATCCAAACAACTCTCTTGAAGCAAGGCCAGTTTTCCTGACGACACACCCACTCCCATCTTTTCCTCACTTCCCTTCGGTAAGGGGCTCCCTGACGTACCCCTGGGTGAGTGGATTAGGACAGTGGCCATCCGTGACTGGCCAGGGGTTTACCCACGGCTCAGCTGACCTGCCAAGCTCTGTCCCCTGCAAAGCCATCTCTCCAGGTGGCTGCTGTGGATCTGAGTCAGGCCCCTTCCTGAAAGCCAGACCTTCTACTACTACACACTTAACTAACACCTACTAGAAGCCGGAGAAGCCGGTCAATCTTTCAGATCCCCTCAGGCTCCAGGAGAATCACTCCAGAAGGAGGGGAACCATCCCTGCTCGGGTGAAAGGGGGTGTTGAAATAGCATGAAGGGTTTTTGCTTGCTTGCTTTTCTCTGACATTAAGTGCTAACAAGTTAAACATGTTTCCAGCCTCGTCCCCATAAGGCACTTTGAAGCAGTGGTGATGTTAAAAAAGAAAAAACAAAACACAAACAAGAGGACACATAGGGTCCTAAACCGGCCCTCAGTACCTCTGACACATCTGAATGGTCATTGAATCTCTCTGAGCCTCGCTCTTCTCGACTGTAAAATGGGAACAATATCTCACAGTCGCGTAGAAATTGGTGTGTTTAGTTCTCTGTGAAAACTGCCAGGCAGCTGGCTGCATACAAGTGGTATTTGCTCTTATACGGGCTGTGTCAAAAGGGACAGAGCACGAGATGACAAGTTTACAGGACCCTGAACCTTTCTTACAGAGGAGGAAAACAGTTACACCCTGACCTCCTGGTTCCCTACAGTGAAGCACCGCCTGGGGGATGGTGGTGGCTGACTGCCCAGCCCTCCCCTTTGGTCAGTCCCCGTGGGCCGTCCAGGGCTGGGCCAGTCCTCTCTCGGGCCCCTGTGAACTGGGTGGGCTCCACAGTGGACGGTTGGCTCTCCTGGGACCCCTCCCATTTGGCTTGGAGACAGTTTTCAGCCGCATGGCATTTACTCGAGGCCCTGAGAAGTGGAAAGGCAGGTACACCCAGGGGAGCGGTCTGCAAGCCAGAGCCCAAAGCCCACCTGGGCAGGATGCCCCTCTCACCACTAGGGGGCGCTTCCTCCCATTTTCCCCGGAATGGGGCTTCCGACGGGAACCTGTTGGGTTAACCACCCTGGCCTGAGGCAGATTCAGCCTCAGACCTTCATCCAAACTCGGTCCAGCCTTCTCGGTGTCAGCCTGGGGTGGCCCACGGGTCAAAGGGTGGCTTTCCCGGGCCCGAGAAGCAAAGCATAGAAGGATCCTGCTGGTCTCCGCCGGCTCGCAGGAGGTCCACACCCACGACAGGCTGTGTGTTCTGAGGTATCGAAGGCTGTCGTGGAGGGGCTCCCGCTCCGTCCTGTGGCTTTCTGCCTTGCCTTGGAATGTCCTCAAGGGCCGGGAGCTCCCTGTTACCCTACCTCAGGCACAACTCCCTCTTGATGGCCCCTCACCCATTTCCTGTTGGTGAAAACAGATGCGGGTGGAGGCGTGTCCTGCCTTGTAGACTTCAGGGGCTGAAAAGAGCCCTGGGGTCCCTCCTTGGCCTCCTCCCCTCCCAGCGCATGAGCCCAATGCTCCGATGGCTCAGAGATGCACGAGGATCTTAAGGAAGGGCCAAGTCCCGGGATCCTGAGAGGCCTACAGTGGTGGAGGGTCCCACTCCTCACCTCACAAGCCTGGGCCCCTGGAGCCAGCACACCTGCCCAGCAGACTTGTCCTCATGGCCCCGGGCCCGGAGGAAGGTGTGAGGACACCTGAACGCGTGGTTGCGTGGTTGGTAGGACGATGCACTCTCCTGCCTCCATCCTGTGGCCGCATCCCCAGACGTCCTCCCGGCCCCTCGCCGGCCCCCGAGGGGAGGAGGGGCAGCACACTGTGGGATCAGAGGATGGGGAGTGAGGTTCCTGCTGCTGGTGGGAGCCCTGGGGTTACCGCTGGACGACAGCCTACTCGATCGTTCCTGAATCAATGGCCAAGCAATGGACAAATCCGTCCATTTGATTTCCCTGTAGGACTGTATTAAAAAGCGGCCGGGCAGTCTGGACATCTGACCTTCCTGCCCAGTCCACAGTCCTCAGACTGCTGTCCAAATTGGGCCTCAGCTATTTTGCTGCCGGAGAAGAAGAAAAAAGTAATGAATGTCCTGTGGCTCATTTGTGAGTGTATTATTATGCCACGGAGCTCAGCTTCGTTTGTCACCAAAGCCCACCTCTTTGCTGCCTCCTTCCGGCATCCGAGTGGGCCGATGTCTTGAGTGTGTTCCTTAGGGAAGGAACCTGGCCGCCTTTCATCAAACCAGAAGGTGGCTGCTCACACCCCACAAAAAGCAGAAGATGGAGGCAGACCTTGGATGTTCCTGGAAAGAGACTCAAGGGAAAAAGGGGCGGGCGAGGGCTGTAGCATACACCACAGGTACGTAAGTACTTTCTTGTGCCCACGGGCCTTTCAGGAAGCCCATGAAACTGACACAAAAACTGAGTTTAGCTGCAGCTACAAGCTGCCCAGTGTTGAGGTTTGTGACTTGGGGGGAGGCCAGAGGCTCAGAGCTGCCCATGAGCCCTGGGCAGTGTCATCCGACCTGGCCCTTGCTGGTCATATCATGTGCCAAAGTATTTGAAAGGTGTGTAGGAGTGTCTGAAACACTTGCACATGATTTTCCAACAGTGTGGACTGCACTCAAAAAAGTATAAGAAACTCACAGGGCTTCCCTGGTGGCGCAGTGGTTGAGAGTCCGCCTGCCGATGCAGGGGACGCGGGTTCGTGCCCCGGTCCGGGAAGATCCCACATGCCGCGGAGCGGCCGGGCCCGTGAGCCATGGCCGCTGAGCCTGCGTGTCCGGAGCCTGTGCTCCGCAACGGGAGAGGCCACAGCAGTGAGAGGCCCGCGTACCGCAAAAAAAA
>NC_041221.1:5554504-5578908 GCF_002837175.3 Physeter macrocephalus
GGGGACGCGGGTTCGTGCCCCGGTCCGGGAAGATCCCCATGCCGCCGAGCGGCCGG
Organism: Physeter macrocephalus; assembly: GCF_002837175.3. Taxonomy (NCBI): domain Eukaryota; kingdom Metazoa; phylum Chordata; class Mammalia; order Artiodactyla; family Physeteridae; genus Physeter; species Physeter macrocephalus. The sequence continues at coordinate 5,554,561 of NC_041221.1, forward strand.
GCCCGTGAGCCCTGGCCCCTGAGCCTGCCGTGTCCGGAGCCTGTGCTCCAAAAAGGGAGAGGCCACAACAGTGAGAGGCCCGCATACCGAAACAAACAAGAAACACACAGGTTATTCTAACAAGGTTCTTTGCTTCTTGGTTTTTAAATCTGGAACAAGGCTGAGAGGCTTATTCACAGGGTTCCCTTTCTTCATGATCTTGGGTTCTCTCAAGATTGGAGCCAAGAGGAAGGAGAAATGGATTAGGGAGGCACCTGGAATTCTAAGGGAGACCAAGTAGCAGGATGTGTCCTGCCTCCATCATAACTGTTCAACTTTTATTTTATTTTATTTTTTTGCAGCTCACTGGTCCCCAAAGAGAGTATTGTTTGAAAGAAAATCTTAGGGTTACTTTGGTGGTGGTTCAGGTGTTGGGCAGGCCATCTTGGTGCATATTTTGGCATTTTTTTTCCAGCTCAGGCAAGGGAAAGAAGAATTTGTTGTATTGAGTATGATACTAGAATACACAAAAATTAAAAAGAAGTAAAAAAAATGTGTCTTGCTTTTAAAGACTGTGTGGTGATAATGACAAAATAGAACAGCAGCCAGAAAGATGCCCAAGAACATTTGGTATAATGGAAACCAAATGGGTGAGTGGCCAAAGTGCCCACTTTTACCCTGTAGCTGAGGTGATGCTACCCAAATGATGTAATAGAGTGGCACTTTACAAAGCCTGTAACAAGTATGTGGTTCCATAGGTCATGGGTGTGTGTCGGAAGTTGAGGAGGACATTGTGACTGCAGCGAGGTGGCCGCCATCTTGCCTCATGGTCCTGGAGCGGCCTTACTGGTTTACTGGGTTCTGTCAACTCTGGGGCCTTGTACCGTCCAGAGGGGGCGAGACATTCCAGTCAGAGAATCGGCAGCTTACAGGCTTGGAGGTGGCAATAAATGGAGGAGCGGGTGGAATATTGGCTAAAAGTTTGTTTGTCTCGTCTTTCACCTGAAAACTAAGGGGTGGGCTAGATTGGTGGGTTTTGACCTTGACTGTGTATCAGAATCATCTGAGTAGCCTTAATAGCCACCAATGCCCAAGGCACACCTTAGGTCAACTTGAATCACAGTCTCTGGGTTTGGGCTTGGACATTGGTGTTTTTAAAATCTCCCCAGGAGATTCTCTTGTGCAGCTGGGATTAACAGCCACTGGCTAGATGCTCTCTGACGTTATTTCCAGCATTAACTCTCTAATTTCTGGGTCCTGGGTTACACAGTCCCGGTGGGGGTGGGAGAGGGAGAAGAGTGATGGAGGGGTTGCCCGTACACATTATCTCTACTCTCAGGGCAGCTGGCTGAGCTAGCCATATAAAACCAGTGTCCTAGCCAACCAGTGGTTGAATAGTGACCGCCCCCCGCCCCCAAACTCTGGTCCACTTGGGGTCTCAGAATTTGACCTTACTTGGAAATAGGTTCTTTGCAGATGTAATTAGTTAAATTAAGATGAGGTCATATTGGATTAGGAAGGGCCCTAAATCCAATGTGACTAATGTTTTTATAAGACGAGGAGAAGATGCAGAGTCATGCCCAGAGGGAAGAGGCCATGTGAAGATGGAGGAAGAGACTGCAGCAACAAGCCACGAGATGCCAAGGATAGCCGGCAACACCAGAAGCTAGAAGAGGCCAGGAGCGATCTCCCCTAGAACCTTCAGAGGAAGCCTGGTTCTGCCGACCCCTTGACTTCAGACTTCTGGCCTCCAGAACAGCAAGAGAGTAAATTTCTGTCTGTTCTTTTAAGCCATCCCCTTTGTGACTGCAGCCGTAGGAAACTTATGTACCCGGTGAGGTCTGGATCTCAGAATGGCTGAGTCACTTTGTCATTGCTTAGCTATAAGTGACTCAAGCTGATGGCACAGCTAAGGAGAGAGGCAAGTCGGCTCGTCAGGAGAGCTGGTGTCATGACGGGCAGACTGAGCCGGGTCTGTTTGAGAGAGTTGGCGATTTAACCAACAGGCAACACCGGGCTCATTTTTTGCTAGAGGAAGGGTGACAGGATGGGAAATTGTTGAAAGTCCAGAGTTTTGGTCCTGCCCCAGCTGTGTCTGGATGGAGAACTTTGGGAAAGACATTTAACCTCCCAGGGCCTCCGTTTCCTTGTCTGTCAAATGCAGGGATTGGGTGATATAATCGTCCATGTCCTTCCCAGCTATTAAGTTGTAAACACTGAGCCAGTGAGGCGATTAAGTGCCAGTCTTAATGATTGGGAACAGGCCCCCTGGCACACACCAGCATTATACTCCCTAGAGCCCTTGACCCAGGTCTGCGCTTCAAGTTCAGATCTGTTTAGCTATTTGCTTTAGGGATTTTGGGTGGATGTTTTGCTTTCTGATGGAACCACTCCCCAAATTTAGGATAGCAATGCAGTCTGACTGAATTAGCAATATCTAGTCATAGGCTCCTGTAATATGAAGGAAAGATTAATCCCCCGCTATGGGTCTAAGAAGCTACCTTTTCTCAGAACACGATCTACATGGTCAACCAGGCCTTCAGTAACTCAAACAGCCAGGCGTAGAGATCTTAGGAGCCTGCGCCAGTCTTCACCCCGCCCCCGTCATGCAGCAGTCTGCTTTGCCCTCATATAAAATAAGCCCTGACTTTGAAAATACATCTTGACAGGGAAAAGTGGGAACGGGAAACATGGATATGGAGAAATGATGGAGAGAACGTGGGCACGTGTTCTCTCTGCAGTTCCTGGGATGATGTACGGCCATCCCTTGGTATCCGTGGTGGGGATTGGTTCCAGGACCTCCACAGATACCAGAATCCTGGATGCTCAAGTTCCTTATATAAAATGGCATTGTAGAGTTGGCCCTCCGTATCTGAAGGTCCTGCATCTGTGGATTCAACCAACCATGGACTGAACCCACAGATACGGAGGGCCAGCTGTATTACTCTTCTCTGCTGCCTAACAAATTTGCACAATCTTAGGGGCTTAACACAACATACATTTATCATTTCACTGGTTCCGTAGGTCAGGGGTCCAGGCATGGCGTAGCTGGGTTCTTGGCTCAGGGTCTCACAGGCCGAAATCAAGGTGTCAGCTGGGGCTGTGAGTCTCCTCTAAGGCCCAGGGTCCACCTCTAAGCTCACTGGCTGATGGCAGAGCTTGGTTCCTTCCAGTTGTAAGATTGAGGCCTCCAGCCACACAGCCCTCTCCTTAAAGCGCCAGTGTGCTTCTTCAAGGCCAACAGAAGAATGTCTCTGCTGCTTCAAATCTCTCGTACATCGTCTCCCATCCCTGACCTCCAGTCCCTCTTTTAAGCGGCTCATCTGATTAGGTCAGACCCACCCAGAATACTCTCCTTTGGAATTAAAGTCAACTGATGAACTCAGGCCCACATAGGATCAAATCCCTAGTTGAAGTCAGCTGACCAAGGGCTCTCATGAAATATGTAAGATCCCTTCATCTCTGCCTTATAAAGTAACCCAATCCCAGAGGTCATATTTCATCATAGCACGGGTTCTGCCCCGCCCTAGAGGGCAGGGGGGTTATAAAGGGGGTGTACACCAAGGTCTGGGGATCTTGGGGGCCGTCTTTGGATTCTCCTGTCCCAGATGAGTTTGAGGATCTGTAATGGCCCTTCCAAAGGAAGTCTGCCTCGCTGTACAAAACCCACGGGTCGAGGTCAGCTGAGATGCCTGGTATGTTTGCCACACCGTAGCATTAAGTGTCTGCTGCCTGTGTTCTTGGCAAGCTGCCCTGAGACTCTTTTACTTCTAATCGTTAGGCTCCAACACCTGGGAGCAAGGCGGTACGGCATTTCCGTGAAGTCCTCTGACTTGAGTCCCAGCTTCCTCTGACAAAGCAGGAGCTTGTTGACCCTCAATCCTGGCACCAAATGTACCTATTTACTGAGGCTCTCGCCAAAGGGTGGGGAGACAGGGTGTAGCAGAAGGAAGGATTCTTTTGCAGTCGGTCAATGCGGGGCTTTGTTATGAGATTGTTCCATGGTGTACAGCTGACCAAGTGTCCCACGTACCAGGTAGATGGGTCCCCTCCCCAGCTCCACCCCGGCCTTCCCTGCATTCAGCGCAAAAGCCAGTTGTGAAGATTAAAAATAAGGAGGGAAAAAAGGCCCCTGTTTCTCCTGTGGTAGGAAAAGGTATGTTTAGAGAGAAGTAAAGAGCCTGAGAAGTTACATGGAGTTTGAAAAACCAAAACAAAAGATCCCAAATTCTTCTCTCTTCTCTTTGAGTTTCATTCTGTGTCATTTGTCAATGCCTGCTGGGTGGTTTCACGTCTTGGTGCAGGTTTTATTGTGTGTTTGTCTCAGGGATTGTCCTGGTTTATCCCTCCAAGACAGGCAGGCTTTCCAGTGAAAAGAGTTGTCTGGGAAATGGATTTTCTTTCTCTCACTTGTGTCGTAAGACACTGGGGAGGCATAGGCCCATGGACTTTAAACCACGGGAAAGTGAAATCTCTGTCAAAATAGGAACGCTGAGTTGGGGAGCAGAGGCAAAAGTGTAACCCTGCGCTCGAGGGCACACAAGAATCAAAGGAGACCTCCCCGGCCGATGGAAGGTCACGGACCACGGCTCGTGTGGCTGGAACCCTGGTCCTCAGGCTTCAGGCTTACTGCCTAGGGAGGAATTTGGCCTCCGTCATCTCCAGGTGCTTTTAGCAGTAAAATGCTCTGATTGTGTACAGCACACAATCTTCATTTAGTCTGTGTAGCTATGACACGACTGTCCAACTTTCCTAAGAAGCCACCTCCAAATACATCATGACTATCTCACCCTGGGAAGAGCTGGAAGACGACAGCTCTCAAGTTTGGGTTAGTTTGTTTGCCCTGGGGAATCACCTCCTCGTGAGAGACGTCGAGTAACACAATGTCACAATTTTTAAAAATAAATTTTAAAAAAAAATATATATATATTTTTACTATTCTTGCATTTTCATGCTTTGGGAACAAAGTGATTTTTTTTTTCTTTTGAGAAGGATCAAATACAAACAATCAAAGCATGCTGATTTTGTTCTCAGCAGCCATCTGATTGAGTCAGGTTGAATGAGATAAAAGCAGTTTCCCTGGTAAGAAATGAATATACAGTTTCAACCACAATGCATCTTCACAGACGAAATGATTTCTATCTTTATTAATAAGCAGATTGTCTGAGGGCTCTGGGCTTCCCTGAGAATGTGGTCTTTAAGGGGAAGCATGTTCCCGCCGTGTCCTCAGGACCAGATCCCGGAAATGCTCTCCATAAGCACAGGAGCGATTTGCCTTCAGTCTGTAAAGTGCTTCCGGGAAGTAATAATCTCTAGAAATGGAAGTGGCTGTGATGGAGGGGGTATGACAGCTCCCCCAGGAGATCTTTTTTTTTTTTTTTTTAAAGCAGTCTATAAAACTGTCCTGTAGTAACTGCCTAGACTCAATCAGTGAAATATATTTGGTTATATATATATATATATATTTTTTTTTTGTGGTACGCGGGCCTCCCTCCGTTGCGGCCTCTCCCGTTGCGGAGCACAGGCTCCGGACGCGCAGGCCCAGCGGCCACGGCTCACGGGCCCAGCCGCTCCGCGGCACGCGGGATCCTCCCGGCCCGTGCCCCCTGCATTAGCAGGCAGATTCTCAACCGCTGCGCCACCAGGGAAGCCCCTCCCCCAGGAGATCTTGACAAAGGAAACATCTCATCTCTCAGAGACATCTTAGGTGGCCCTGTCTGGCAGCAGAGAATGGTTAGATCTCCTATCAAAGTTACCCCAAACGTCAATGATATTACTGTTCTATAAAAGAGGTTCTACTTGGTGTTTCTGAGAAGTCTGAAGATCCATTTCCATTTTTAAAGAGGAAACGTTTTTAAAAGATGATGACACTTACACATAAAATTTGAAGTGCTACCTTGCAGGGACCACTACCTTAACAACACCAGTGTAGGGGTTTTTAGCACCTAGAAGACTGCCACGAGAACCCTGCGGTGTTTGCCTGGTGGTCTGGAGTTGGGTGGCACTGTACTGATTTGACACCCCAGGAAATTCAATCTTGACCTACCGTGATCACAGGAAACCCTCCCAGTTTGCTCCATGGAGGCTGGCTGGTCCTGGCCTTCTTGCACGCTGTGTAACCTCCTGATAAAGGAAGTTTGGATCTAGAACCCAAAGCCTGGTTAAGGGTTAATGCCTGAAGCTCATTTTTGTGGAACCGAGTAATATCAGGAGAAAGGCAACTCTTAACTACCTTGCATTCTCCTCCCCTCTCTTCCTTCTGAGGACTTCCGGGCTACCACTGGTGTAGATACATGTGTGCATGGCAAGATCACGCAGACGTGGATTTCAGACCCCCGTCTTCATAAGGGGCATGGAGGGGGAAGTTGGAGTGGATGAGAATCAAGGACCAAGGAGAGGGTTTAGAATGGGTGGGAGCCACAAGATTACCCAACACTTGGATTTTTAATCAAGGTATTTTAGGAAAGAACAACATATCCTTTGTTGGGCAGAAAATACAAATGCAAAACAGAAGCCAGTAGAGATTTAGTAAACAGACCGATCAGTAGGGCCCTTTCAGGGGAGCCTTGTCTTGGTGACTGCTTTAACCCTGCAGAGGTGAATTTTGGTGTCATGGTCAATGTCGGTCTCCTCTGGCATGGGTGTTTTTTTTTTTTTTTTTTTTTTTTTTTTTTTTTTTTTTTTTTTTTTTTTTTGCGGTACGCGGGCGCGGCCATGGCTCACGGGCCCAGCCTCCCCGCGGCATGTGGGATCTTCCCGGACCAGGACACGAACCCGCGTCCCCTGCATCGGCAGGCGGACTCTCAACCACTGCGCCACCAGGGAAGCCCTGGCATGGTCTTAAGTTGCCCCAGTAGTGAAGGCAAGAAGCTTCGGGTTAATTCGGACACTGATTTTCACAAGCAGTAGGCCCCGGTATTTAATGATTTTGATGAACTTTTAAGATAATAGAAAGATTGTGTAGGGACATAGCGTTCTCCCTTTTAAAAATGCTTTCAGAAGGGACTCAGTTTACTTGGGTGAGGAGCATAAATGTGTCCAGTTTGGGTACTGAGACTACCAACCACTGGTAGATGTTTCTTGAAGACCAGTCTCACACCTACCTTTTTCATCCCCCATCAGCATACCCTCAGTCTGTAGTTTCTTTCTATGCTGGCCCCTCCACCTTCTTTAAGATAACTGGGCAAAGAGCTATCTGGCCTTAGGCAAGTCATTTAATTTCGCTGAATCACAGTTTGCTCACCTGGGAAAGACTTTTCCTACCCAGGTCCTGGAACTGTTATGAGAAAGTATAGGAAAAGGCACAAAAACATGAAAGGTTAGGTAAAAGCAAAGATTCATACGCTTTTTTCCTGGTTCAATGGACTGGGCCTCACAGGGCAGGGCAGCCTCATAGGCAGGGAGCTGGGATGGGGATCAAATCACTCCACTGGTTGGGAGGCCCTGAACAAGCCACTTGTTCTCCCCAAGACCAATAAGGATCATACTTGTCCTTTTGAGGTTACAGGAAAAAGTGGAAATGAAATCGTTTTGATTTTGTCTAAAAGACAGTGTTAAGGGGAGGTATATCACTCCAAAACATTTTTAATGTGAACTGCTTAGCTCTGTTCCAGCTGCCTAGCTCTGTTCCAGCTGCCTTTTGTCCCTGAAGAAACTCCTCCAAAAGACCTCTCGACCTGGGATCCTGCAAGGAAGTCCCCTCTGGGTCCAGGTCACCTGTGAAGCCATAACCAAGCCCAGGGCCTCCACATCAAGTCTGATCACTTCCTGTAGTCAAAGAGGCATGTGAAAGGCCTTGCAAAGTATCGATCACATTTCTGCCTTCCCACTTTTAGATGCTCCCATTTTGTCATCTAGATTGTGAGCCACCATTCAACACGACCCCAGAACTTTAGAGAAATCAATCACCACGGAGAAGCTAGGATTCCCTGAGATAACGGAGAGAAAAGCATTTGAAAACTGCAAGGTACAATGCAAATGTTCATTACATTGATAGTTTTCTGGTTAGCCACTGATTTTTAAATCACTTTAACTGAGAAAAATTTTAAAGAGCCAGAGGTGAGATGAACAGCGTCTAAGAGAAAATGCTGAAGGCCAAACATCAAGCATCCTACTTTTAACTTGCTCACTGATGTTTGAGAGCCACGCCACATTCACCTCCCAGGGATGGTTTTTTGCAAAGACGTGCTTTTCAAAAAGCTTCCCTTTGAGGATATGAAACCAGTCTTGGTACTTCTCTCCCTTTGAAGACACTCAAGGACTGATACCTCTTCACATACTCAGTCACCGGTAGAAATCCCATTTTTGAGAGAGACCCCCTAATTAGTGATGCCGAAAACTGAAATAGATACCACCTATCTGGGAAAGTTTTGATCCACCCTAAAAGCAGGGAAGAACCAGCTGACCATGACAGCTGGTTATCCTCTCTCAGGGCACTGGCCATTGAGCCAACTTTGGGCTCTGTGGAGCCTGCCACTCCAGCTTCCTAAGAAAAGCCAGCATCCTTTGGGGCCTGGAGCCCGTGGAGAGCAACCAAACTCAGATCAGGCTCTAATTCCTTAAGAGGATCTGGTCTGGCTTCTTTGGGGCTTTCTCCGCCCCTGTGAAATTCGTAAGTCTCCACGATGCCTGGTCTTAGTTTCCACCTCTTTTAGCTTTTCAATGGAATGCAGCATCATTTGGGGTTGAACTCTCTCTCATGGGTCCAAGTTTTGATAAGCAATCGTTGTTTTGACTAGTGCCTTGATTGCCTAAAATTTCGTGAAGATTATAGCATTGTAGATGACACAAGGAAGGGTAATTTATGCCTTTTGTACTCAGATAACATTAGAGCTAGAAGTAACATTAGCAATCATACAGGGAAAATTTCCTTTGAGGAATCCCAGAGAACTTAAATTATTGCCCCAGGTCCCTCAGCCACCTATGGTAGAGCTGGGGCTAGTATCTAAATCTCTTGATTCATAGCTGAGGACCATGAACCAAGAAGATGCTTCTCAAGTGTGGTCCTCAGACCAACAAGAGCAGCATCACTGTGAACTTGTCAGGAACGCGCACTCTTGGGTGCTACCCTGAACCTACTAAACCAGAAGCTCTGGAGTCCGTATTTTAAGAAGCCCCGTGACTTCTCTGGTGGCCCAGCGGTTAAGATTCCATGCTCCCAATTTAGGCGGCCTGGGTTCGATCCCTGGTCAGGGAACTAGATCCCGTATGCCGCAACTAAAGATCCTGCATGCAGCAACGAAGATCCCGCGTGCCGCAGCTAAGACCCGGCGCAGCCAAATAAATAAATATTAAAAAAAAAAAAAAAAAGAAGAAGAAGCAGCCCTGTAGGGGATTCTGATGCTTGCTGCTAAAGTTGCAGAAGCACTATTCTATGGTATGCATGTCAAACCTTTTGGGGGTCAATTCAATATTTTTCATTATTTGTACACAGGTTGAGTGATGAGCAGAGATTTCGCTCACACTTTCTTTTATTCATTTGTACAATCATTCTTGAGCACCCATTCTCATATTAAGCACCACGTGGATTGGAAAGACATTGTACAAAGATTCTTTCTTCAGTTAGCTGTTGGGAACATGGCATAGACAAAGGGAACTTTTATATTGAGATGTAAGGCAGAATATGATTAAATCCTTGAATGATACAGACATCAAGGGTAGTACAAGTTTGGGAACACTTTGGGCTGCAGGGGTAAGGTTGGGAATGTCGATGGGAAGAGAGAATTAGCAGTCAGATGGTGGAACTGGGCCTGGAGAGTTCTAGAAACAGCAACAGTAACCTGAGACCAGTCAGGCTAGGGGAGACTGCTTGTTCTGGGAAGTTTCAAGATTGAATTTCTCCATTCCTTTGAGGACCCTAGAGATGCTGGCCTCCACAACAGAGGGCAGTGGGTGGCTGGCCTTAGGTCCATGGCTCAGTGACAGACTCTGCAACCTTCTATCTGGGAGGATAAGAAGAAATATTTTCAGACTTCACTACAGTACAAGCCTTAAGCAATTTGGCATCACTCAGGTGATTGGGAAACAACTGTGTAGCCTCACATGTCTCTTGAGCAGCCTCCTTGGGCTGAGCTGCTTTTTTTTATTTTTTAAAGAAAGAGCCTTTGGCTGAATCTGAACTTGGAAAAGAGTCCAGCAAACAGCAAGTGGACACAAAAGGTTGAGTCATGAGTTCAGGCTTCATCAAGGCCCGTCTTTTCTTCTGAGCATGAAGTGGGATTGAAGTGGGATTGGCTTCTTCCATCATTTGCATTTTCAAATTGTAAATGTAAATTCTCTGTGAGCGATTTCTCTTACCTGGATCACTCTGTTTACCTGTATATCTGCATATCTGCATGAAAATAAAATTGGTATTCATAATGAGGTGCCACTAGATTCCCAAAGACCTGCTAGATTGTGAAAGAAAAATATCTACTTGAGTATCCAGCTTCAGGGAATTTTATTGTGCTTCAATTTTTAATTTTTTTTGGCCGCACCGTGCAGCATGTGGAAACTTAGTTCCCCAGCCAGGGACTGAACCTGTGCCCCCTGCAGTGGAAGTGCAGAGTCCAAACCACTGGACCGCCAGGGAATTCCCTGTGCTTTAATTTTTGAAACCTAATCATCCATTTGTCATCTAAATGATAAATCTAGTTATCAGAATTTATTCGTCAGAAAACATCGTTATCAACCAAATTTATTTATTGCAGTTAAAACTACTGATATTTTTGAAAATAACACGAGCTAACATTAATTTAGTAGACTCAGGCATTGGACTGCTGCTTTAAATTCATTATTTTGTCTCATACACACAATTATCCTATGAAGTAAGCATCATTACTGTCTCCGTCTTACAAGTGGGCAAACTAAGTCACAGAGAGGATATGATATCTTCAGCATCCTGCAGCAAGTTGTGAAATCTTCATCACAGACACCCCTGCCCCACACCATTCAAATCCTGGTGGGAGAGGGTATTGCATTTTGGAAAGAAGTAAGGATTTCAAGCTAAGGTCTGGTAATTGAGTTTTGACAGGCGGAGAACCTTGGGGAGGCCACTTGTGAACTCTTAGAGCGTTGGTTGTCTATTCAATGACACAGAAAGAATCCCTTCCGCACAGGTTGGGTGCGGGGAAAAAATGAGAAACTACGTGGAAAAGTTCTGCTCTATCAACTACCTCCCCCTTTCCCTTGCCAACCATGTCCACAAATTAGGTTTCTCTGGTAGGTCATGGATGTAGATGCAGCCTTAGGGTGCCCTGATCCAACTCCCTTATCTCAACTCAAACGGGCTGATTCTGTTCCTAACCTGTCAGTCAGTTTAGTTCATCATAATCATCTTGTCTGGCCAGGTGACCTGTTAAGGAGTCAATTAGCCACCGGTTGAACACGGAGCTTTTTGGCGAGCCAGGGATCCTGACGCAGACTGGGACCTGCTCAGCGCTCTGACAGATGGATGGCATGGATGGTGGCATCCCTAAAAATAAAGATGTCTTGTCTGTGGGTCTGTGTGTTCGGTTGCCTAGGCACTCTTCCACTCTGGGGAAGTCACATTTTCCTTTGCTTTACCCAGCAGCCCCTGCAGCTGGTGATTTAGGGCCCCCGGTGGCACATAGACCTTTACATCCCTACTTTATCCCTTGCCCGGTACCTCAGGAGCCTTCCGCCCAGCCCACCCCAGATCTCCCTCTCACCTATTGCTGCTCTTCATTCACTGGATTTCAGCTTTTGATGAATTAGTGAAACACGTGTTCTTGTGAGCTCGTGTCTCTCAAGCGCTCAGGAAGAAGCTTTATGCCTGGAACAGAAACAAATATTAGCACTCCATCTTTCTAGAATGAGTGGTACTTTGGAAATATTTCTTGAAGTAAAAAAATGATCTCCAAATGAAGGCCTGTGAAATCAGAAAGGTAGCTGTTATGATAGATAGGGTTTGTGTTTTTTTTAATTGTGGCAAAATAGACATCACATAAAATTTACCACGGCATTAAGTACATGCAAAATGTTGTGCAACCATCACCTCTATTTATTCCAGAACATTTTCGTCACCCCAAAAGGAGACCCAGTACCCATTAAACAGACATATCCATTTCTCCCTCCCCCAGCCCCTGGAAACCACTAACCTGCTTTCTATGTCTAGGGATCTGTCCATTTTGGATATTTTCATATAAGACTGATGAGTTTGTTAATTAAAAATTTTTAACATGCTATACGTTCACACTCAAAATATAAAAGTCTAAAGTATCTTCCTTTTTTGTGTCTCTCCCTGCCCCTCTTCTACATCTTTCTAGATTCTTATCTATTCTTCTAGAATATGTGTATCCCTAAACAAGCCAACATTTTATCCCCACACTTTATCACACAAAAGGTAACATTCTATACACAACATTCTGTACCTTGTTTTTTAGTCACTTAACAAAACGTCCCGGAACTTTGTCCATGTCAGTCCACAGAGAGCTTCCTTGTTCCTTTTCATAGCTGCATAGTTTGCTGTCCTGAGGTTCCAGGACAACAATTATTTAACTAATCCTTTCTTGATGGCTTCTGGATTTGTTTCTGGTTGCTTGCCATCACCCATGAAGCTGCAGTGAATCATCTCGGACACATGTCGTCTCTAAAGTGTCTCTGCAGCACACATTCTCAGAAGATGTGAGGATGGGTGAAAGGGCAAGTGCATTTAGACTTCTGTTCACTGTCATCCAGTTGCCCTCTGTAGGGTTCTGCCATTTCACTCTCCCTGGCAACACAGGAGAGCTCCATAGCCCCCACCACTGAATGTCACCAGACCTCTCTATGTTCTCATTCTCAGTCAAATTTTCGTTTGAGTATCTATTCATATGTATAAGAAATAGGGTTTATTCCTCAAAAAACTAAAAGTAGAACTACCATACAATCTAGCAATTCCACTGTGGACTATATATCCAAAGAAAGTGAAAACACTTATTAGAAAAGATACATGCACCCCAATGTTCATGGCAGCACTATTTATAAGAGCCAATATATAGAAGCAACCCAAATATCCATCAACAGATGAATGGATAAAAAAAGATAAAAGATGTGAGATATATATATATATATATATATACACATACATATATACATATACATATATATAACAATGAATATATATATACACAATGGAATATATATGTATATGTGTGTGTGTATATATATATATATATATATATATATATATATATATAAAATGGAATATTACTCAGCCATAAAAAAGAATGAATTCTGCCATTTGCAACAGAGTGGATGGACCTAGTATTATGCTTAGTGAAATGTCAGACAGGGAAAGACAAATACTCTGTTATCCCTTATATGTGGAATCTAAAAAATGAAACGAATGTATATGACAAAACAAACTAGCAGTTACCAGTGGGGAGAGGGAAGAGAGGAAGGGCAAGATAAGGGTATGGTGTTAGGAGATACAAACTACTATGTATAAAAGAAATAAGCAACAATGATATATTGTACAGGACAGGGAAATATAGCCATTATTTTGTAATCACTTTATTATTTTTCTTAACATCTTTATTGGAGTATAATTGCTTTAAAATGTTGTGTTAGTTTCTGCTGTATAACAAAGTGAATCAGTTATACATATACATATATCCCCATATCCCCTCCCTTTTGCGTCTCCCTCCCACCCTCCCTATCCCACCCCTCTAGGTGGTCACAAAGCACCGAGCTGATCTCCCTGTGCTATGCGGCTGCTTCCCACTAGCTATCTATTTTATGTTTGGTAGTGTATATATGTCCATGCCACTCTCTCACTTCATTCCAGCTTACCCTTCCCCCTCCCCCTCCCCATGTCCTCAAGTCCCTTCTCTACATCTGTGTCTTTATTCCTGTCCTGCCCCTAGGTTCTTCAGAACCATTTTTTTTTTAGATTCCATATTTATGTGTTAGCATACGGTATTTATTTTTCTCTTTCTGACCTACTTAACTCTGTATGACAGTCTCTAGGTCCATCCACCTCACTACAAATATCTCAATTTCGTTTCTTTTTATGGCAGAGTAATATTCCATTGTCTATATGTGCCACATCTTCTTTATCCATTCATCTGTTGATGGACACTTAGGTTGCTGCCATGTCCTGGCTAGTGTAAATAGAGCTACAATGAACTTGTAATCACTTTAAATGGAGTATAATCTATCAAAATATTGAATTACTATGTTGTACACCTAAAACTAGTATCATATCGTAAATCAAGTATACTTCAATTAAAAAAAAAAGAAATAGGATTTAAAGAACAATTATTCTGTTTTTGTGTTCTTAAAGGAAAAAAATCTACTTGGCACCTCCCTGGTTGCCTGTTTGTCATCTCCAGTGAGATCCACCAAAGCAGCGTCACTTTCATCCATTCATCCATTCATCCGTCCACCTTCAGCAAACCTGCTGATCACCAGGTAACGTCCATCGTGTGCTTTGAGGACAACTCCTACAGCATCTGAGTGCGTGAGGTTTCCCCTGTCGCTGTAAAGCGTGGCCACCAGGACAGGCAGATGCCAAGATGATGTTGCCCATCATCTCCCGACCCCTCCTCGCAGCCCCTCTTGTAAAGAGATGCTGTGCCCTCTGGCACATTGACAGTGGACGGATGCCAAGCAAGGTCCTGGCTCTCGCCAACATTCTTGCGTCAGTGGCTTTTTCACGCAGTGGGTGTGCCCCAGCATGAGCCCACAGACCCAGGGGAGGTTCTGGACTGGACCCCTTACTTAGGATTGGGGTCAGGAGTCAGGCAGAGAAGCAGGCTCTTGGCTGGCCCTAGAGCCCCGATCCCTACTTGCAGGAGCCTGGAGACATATACAGCTGCCCTGCCCCCCCATCGTCTCCCCTCTCAATCCTCCAGCCTCCAAAAACATGGTGACTACTGGTGTCATTCAATTATCCGTTACGAGACCTCGGCAAGTCACTTTCTCTCCAAGAGACTCAGTTTTCTAATTCGAAAAGTGAAGGTCACGATCACACGGACTTCACAGGGTAGTTATGGTGACGGTAGAAAGTCGTTTCTGTGAAAGTGACTTATTGAGAGCCTTACGCACATTCATTATTTTTATGACCGTGGACTGTTGTTAGGGAAAACTCTCTATGAAAGGGAGCCCACAGTGAAAGTGGATTCCAGGGTTCCGCCTCCCTAGGTCCTTGCCTAGAAGACAACCAGGCCACCGCCCCACGTCGCAGCCCGGGACGAGCCCTTGGAACTGACACACAGGGGGACCTTGTGGACACTTCTGCTCACCCGGCATCTTCTGCAAGTCACATGTCCTCTCTCCTCTAGTCCTCTCCACAACCATGGAGGTGGTTCTATGTGATCCTCATCTTACAGAGGAAGAAACCAGAAAGGACTTGTCCCAGAGATACAGCATAGTTGGTACAGTAAGAATTCGAACCCAGGCTGGTGGTCCTTGCCCAGCTCTGAGTCACCATCAGCTGGATCTGTTGGAGGCTGGAAGTAGCTCAGGGAAAAACCCAAAGAGCCTGCCCGGCTGGCTTGCTCCCCAGAGAGAACACCCAGTGCTAGGTTCATTCCCAAGGTGGCCTTGCCACCTGCTACATCCCTGAGGCTTTCAGAAGGGACACGTTGAGGGCTCACTGTTCCCTGCACTCTACCTCAGGCCGCACCCACCCCTACCCCCAGCATTTCCCCCAGGGCCCATGTCTGCATTTGGGGAGTCTGGGACAAATCAGTCACCAGCTGCCCTAGTTTGCTAAGACTGCAGTGCCACAGTGCCACAGACGAGATGGCTGAAAACAACAGAAATTCATCCCCTCACAGTTCTGGAGGCTTAAATCTGAATCAAGGCGTCGGCAGGTCTGGCTCCCGCTGAGGGCTGTGAGGGAGAATCCGGCCCAGGTCTCTCTCCCAGCTTCTGGTGACGGTCAGGAATCCCTGGTGTCTCTTGGCTTGTGACAGCATCATTTCCATCTCGGCCTCCGTCTTCACATGGCCTTCTCCCTGTGTCTCTGACTCTTTACACGGCATTTTAAAAATAAGGGCACCAGTCATGTTGGATTAGGGGCCCTCCCTGCTCCAGCAGGACCTCAACGTAAACTAATTAGACGTGCAACAACCCTACTTCCAAATAAGGTCACATCTGAGGTCTTGGGGACCGCAACGTATCTTTCTTTTGAGGGGGGACAAAATTCAACCCATAACATAACATCAGCTTTGGGTAAAAATGGCCTAATAGGTATCTTGCATCTTTTCTAAATTTCCTTGGACTGAGTCAGTTTGCAGTGCTGTTGCAAGGTTACTCTGGCCTCAAGTATCCAGAAGGGGTTAGGGAAGGAACACTAGGCGGAGAAAAGAGAGATGTGCCCCATGTCATCTGTGTAGCTCCAACCTGACAGGCAAGGATTTCTCAGAGGGTGGCCCTCAGGCCTCTTGTATCAGAACCCCTTTCGGGGGGTGATGGTGGTGGTGGAGCCTTGTTAAAAACACAGGTGAGAACCAGGAACCTGTTTTTCGGGGCGGGTCTTGCGGGTTGAATTGTGTTCTTCAAAAAAAATATGCTGAAGTCCTAATCCCCAGCATCTCAGAATCTGACATTATCTGGAAGTAGAACTGTTGCAGATGTAATTGCCTAAGACAAGGTCACGCTGCAGTAGGATGGGCCCTGATCCGGTATGACTGGTGTCCTTACGAGACGAGGACAAAGGGCACAGACACGCGGGGAAGATGGCCGCGTAAAAATGGAGAGACGCAGGGAGAAGGCCACGCAATGGCCGAGGCAGAGATTGGAGTGATGCTACCACAAGCCAAGGGATGCCACGGAGTGCCAGTCACTCCCGGAAGAGAGGAAGAGGCAAGGAAGGATTCTACACAGAGTCTCAGAGGAAACCAACCCTGCTGACACCTTGATCCTGGACTTCTGGCCTCTAGGAATGTGAGACGATACATTTCTGCTGCTGCGTGCCTCCCAGTTTGTGTTACTCCATTACCGCAGCCTTAGGAAACGAATACAGAAAGCTTCCCAGGTGATTCCTGTTGCAAAATCATCAAAACCCACTGAGCTGAAGAGTTTCTTGCGCCTTCCAGCTTGGAGACCATGGTGCTGCGATGGGCACCTCTTTAGGTCTGGACGCCTCCTCTTCCCCAAACCACCGTCCGTCCATCCAGGGTCCTGGTACCAGGGCTCTCCAGAAGAGAAAAATGCCAAGGAGAAGCTTCTGAGGACGATATTCATAACCTCGTCCCCACTTTGCAGATGGGAAGTGAGGACATTTGCCTGAAGTTTCCCGGCTGGCGGGGGACCAAGCGCGGCTCCCTACTCGGGTCTGGGGGACGCTCAGTTCTCTGCTGTGTCTGCCCTCCCGTTGTCTCTGGGTCTGAGCTGGACAATTCAGCACATACCTTGAGCACCAGCCACCGAAGCAGGTCCTCAAGAGGCAGAAGTGAAACTCACCTCCACCTGCCAAGTGCCGCGTGCAGACTTTTTTTTTTTTCTTTTAAATAAATCAAAGCTTTTATTTGCACGGCCAAGTATCATTTGCACCTCTTTGCAACTTTAATTTAATACCCCTGTAACAGGTTCTAAGCTTCTGTTGCCCAGGGAATAAAAGCTGCAACAGGCAAACTCTCTTCAACAGCCACTCCTACAAAATCTAAACCTGAAACAGACGTGATGAATGACCAGTGCAAACGGAAATACTAAGTTCCACCATTCAACACAGTTCATCACAGCATCTTCAGGGATCAGCTGAAGAGGCGGTGAGTTCTAAAAAGAGGGTCATTGTCTTTCTCCCATACTTGATAATGTTGGTGGTTTTAATCCATATTTCTTTGCAACTTCTGTCTCAGCACGGGCAGCATCCAGAGTGAGTATAGATGAGCCATCTCCAGGTCCGATTTGGCCAGGTTAATAGCTTTGTTGAACATGTTAATGGCTTTCTCCATGTCTCCTCTTTGTACCTCAATAGTTCCCATGGTTTCACACGCAAAATCACATGTATTGTCAATTTCAATAGACTTGCCGATAACCTCCAAACCTCTATCCAGATCTGGGAGGCGCTTTCGGGCATCTGGGCTCTGCCTGCTGTCACCTTCTAAAGCCCAACAAGTGACACATTCCCCAAAGTTCGTTCTCTCTCGAAACCCTCAGGCAATGTAAAGAGCAGCCCCGACTCGGGGCCCGGAGAGATGCCCCCGTCTATCCTGCAGTGGACATTGACCCCCTCGGTGCCTGGAGGCTTGCTCAGTGCAGCCGGGGGAGGCCCGAAGGTCCCAACGTGACCTAATCCTCAAGGAGCTGTAGAGGTTACGGATTCTGCATGTGTTCCCAGAAATGCTCCAGACTTGGGCCTCATCATCCTGCCTGGGGCAGTGACTGTGGATCACACAGAGGGGCACTTGTAGGGGTCCTGGGGCCCAGCAAGGGCTCCTCCTTGGTCTGTGTCAGGTCACAGCGGGCTGACCAGTTGAGGATGGTTTACAGCTCCCGGACCCTGGTCCTCTGCCTCAGGTCTTCCCATGTTCCGTTTATGGCCCTTAATTGTTCCACAGAACTGCGTGTCAAACTCAGCTGTGTTTCTCTTCTCTGCTAGCCAAATCTGATTTTTCTCTGGGCCTTACCTCCCTCCAGGAAAACTGTGAAAATTAGCTAAGATCAGCTGGCACAGGCCAGGGCTCTCCGCAAAAGAACTGCTTTAAAAGCTTTGAGGGCTTCCCTGGTGGCGCAGTGGTTGAGAGTCTGCCTGCCGATGCAGGGGACGCGGGTTCGTGCCCCGGTCCGGGAAGATCCCACATGCCGCGGAGCGGCTGGGCCCGTGAGCCATGGCCGCTGAGCCTGCGCGTCAAGAGCCTGTGCTCCGCAACGGGAGAGGCCACAACAGTGAGAGGCCCGAGTACCACAAAAAAAAAAAAAAAAAAAAAAAAGCTTTGAGGTTCGCTGCTTCCTCTTTTAGGGCACAGTAAAGCCAGGCCCCTGCTGCAGCCCAGGGTAGCTTCCCTCCCATTTATTAAGACCTAACAAGCTCCAGGCTGTCAGACTAGCCTTTTACATAGCTTTGCTAATGTAGTCCTTGCAAACCATCCAGTTAGACAACCACTCTTATGCTTCCCATTTTACAGATGCAAAAACCCAAAAGGAGGCACAGAGATGTCAAGTAACTTATCCAAAGTCACACAGCTAGTGATTTTCGGAAACTGGACTCTGACCCAGGTGCTACTGAGAGCTCATAATCAAAATTTCACATGGCAGCTTGAACGTCTGAGACCGTGAGCGTGTGGGTAGGAAGATAAATAGGTGACAGATAGGTGTTAGAGATAGATAGATAGATAATAGGCAGAGAGATAATAGGTAGATAGATAATAGGTAGATAACAGGTAGGTAGGTTGATAATAGGTGACATAAATAAATGATAGATAGACACATAGGTAGCTTGATGGAAAGAAAGATAGAAAGGTAGATAAATGGATGGAGGATAGATGAATGGATAGATGATAGAAGATATAGATAGATAAATAATAGGTGATTGAGAGATGATAGATGATTGATAAATCGGTAATATAGATAGAGTGATAGAAAGAAGGAAAGATAGTTAAATGGATGGATGATAGATGATAGATAGATAGGTAGATAGATAGATAGATAGATAGATACGCCCTATATGTAAGAGGCTGGTAAATCCCACAGGAGATAGACAGAATTTGTTGTTATCACGTAGTTTTTCTAGTCAGTCTTCTGAAATTCCACTCAGGCACCCAGCCTCACAATGGCCTTCTTCTAAAGGATGAAAGAAATGTTCAGAGGAATCAAGCTCCTCGTGCAGGTGCTGTGGCCCAGAGGCTGCGTGCTGACCTGTCCCCAAGCACTCCCTGTGAGGGGGCTTCCTGTGGCCATGCATCGGGGGCTACGGTGGGCTGCGGGGACAGGAGCCTCCCCGTTGGAAGTGAACTTGAGGCAGGGAGACAGGAGCAGCCCTCAAGACACTACCTCAAGTCTTCAGGACCCTGGATGTTGGGAATGAGGCCTCGCCCCCAGGAGTGTGTGGGCCACATCCAAGCACAGTGTCTGAGAGGGATGTGGAGACCTAGAGCCTCTCCGGTGCTGGATCCCCATTTGCCCACCCTGGGGTCTGCAGCTGAAGAGGGTGCCAGCGTGGGTGAGGGGCTGGGGCAGGGGTGTCCCCGCCCTGGGAGGCTGATCTGGAGCCAGACCCGGGGGTTCAGCCGTGCCCCACCACCTTCCGTGAGAGCTAACCTCTTGTGCCTCAGTTTCCTCACCTGTACAATGAGGACCTTATCAGTAACTGTGTCATAGAGAGGTTATGCGGTCAATGAGTTTCTTTGTGAAAGGTGGTGGGTAGGGGGCCGACCTTCGGGCCCGTGTGACAATAGCTTTGCCATGGCAGGTGCTAAGCCAGGCCCTGGGTTTGTCCTAGCCTGACTTGTTTCCATTTTCAATTGGAAATTGAATTTGGATAGACTTCACCCTGACTGGGTCTGCACCCTGGACCTCAGCCAGCCAGCTCCGAGCAACTGCAGAAAGGACGGTGTCACTAGGATTGGGGTATCGGCTGTTTTCCCCCCTGCGGTTTTGGGCAGCCTGCTCCATGACAGGCAGCTGCATTGTCTGAAGACTGGACTTTCCCGGAGAGAATTTGGATCACTCTGGGTATTGCTGGAAAGGCCTGTTCCTGGACAGACAGGGTCATCAGCCGTGCCGGAAGCTGCTTCCTTTTCACCGCCCCTCAGCCATTCAAAGTCTGGGTGACACCAACTCCCATGGCGATTGCTCCATTGCAAGGCAACTGGGATTGCTGTTTCCATCCGGAAGGCATTGACCTCTCCTTTGTGACCATCTCGGTGCTTCCCTGGCCATAAGCCCCTTCTCCAGCCCCCCGACACCTCACCCATCTGGGCTCTGGGGGACGCAGAGGTGAGGGGCCCCAGCCAGCCATGTCCCTGGCCAGCCATGTTTCCCGCTAACCTCCTACCTTGAGGTCCCTTCCACTGGCAGGGATTCAATCAGCTGGGCTGCCACACCCGTTCTTGGCTGCTGTCCAGCTGTCCCAAAGCGCGCTGACTGGGCCCCATCCCTCCATGACCTCAGGAACCACTGCAGTCAGTTCCCATTGCCTATGACACCAGGATAGGTTGAACTCTGAAACTTCCGCGAATCTAAAACTTGAATGAAAAGAGTTTAGCTTGGGCCACACAACTGTGCATGTCCCCCCCCCTCTCTCTCTCTGTTGGGGGCTTTTTAGTTATTAAAAATTTTTTATCTAGGGCAAGAAGTCCCTAGACATGCCAGCCCAGAGCCCTAAATTATGAGAGGCCAGGCCGCCTTCAAAACATACAGAGACTGAAGACTCCTTGTGGGCTAAGCCAGTCACTGGTCTTCTAGTGGACTGAGCCGCCAGCAGCCCCCTGAGGTGACCGGGTTATGATCAACGGGGGGCGGTCCTGAAGCCCCGGAACTCTGCATCTTGTCAGTGATGTAGGAATGATGCTCTTCTCTGCGTGCTTTCTGAGGCTTTATACCAGGCAAGGCCGTTGGCGTTAGATGCAAACAGAGTCAATAAGTCTGCAAAAAGTCACCAGATAATTTATCCCATTGCCGCCAAGCCTAGAATTATAATCAGTTCTTGACTGCTTCAAAGCCTTCTTGCTTTGGATTTCCCAAGTCCAAAATAAATACCGAGGGCAGTTACCTTCCCTTGGTCCTCTGATGCGGGAAGCAGCGTTCTCATCCATAGATTCAAGAGCCCTCTCGTTTCATCCAGAAAGCGTTGGCCCCTGGAACTTGTTAACTCCTCAGTATCAACACACTTTGTCTAGGTTTTGACTGAAAAGAGAGAGGAATTATTGCGCAGGAAGTATTTTCCTGTCTCGAAGAAGTCTTGTGCATGCCTGATACTCCTCGGATGAAAACCGCTGTTTTCTCCCCGTGACTGGATGCAGTGTTCCATCCGCCTGCTATCCTCAGAGCATCCTCAAGGGGTCAGCAAACCACAAAGTCTGGCCGCGTTTCCGGGGCCGGGGCAGCCCCGCAACCCGCAGAGCCGATTTGGAACTTGTCGGCAGAGGGGGATGCTTATTGGATTACCGGTCGCCTGCTCAGGCGTTTCTCTGGGCTTGACGGGAAAGCAGTTCTCCTGGAGGGAAAGCCAGAGCTCCTCCAGTCTCCTTTTTAGATACCCGTGAACATGACCAGACCTATTAATTACTTGATTGAGGTTCTGGGCTTTGAAGACGAAAAAGCTGTGTTAAGTGGGGAGCTCTTTCTCAAGGCCCGTCTGAGTGTCTCCTTCAAGTTATCAGGTTCACCCTGGTGACCTTCTCCGGTGACACGGACAACCCACGCCACCCCTCTGGGTCAAGGAAGGGTCTCCTCCGTGAAGCCACTTGCAAACACTGTCTTGAGCTCAAGCCACACCAAGCTGCCCAGAGAGTCCCAGCAAAGGGCTTAGTCACACTCGGTGTGTGTTCCTGTCACTGCTCTGCCCAAGTCACAGCCCCCCAGTGGTGGCCGAGAAGCTGCAAGGGGTGCTGGCTCATGAATGACTCTTTGCTGGGCTGAGACCAGCTGACACGGGCGCCCTGCTCGGGGTCAGAGGGTATTGGCCACATCAGTGAGCAACGCCTCCAAGCACGGGGCCAGCTCTGCTCGGGTCCATCGTCCAGTGGAAGCGGGGAGTGGTGGTTATAATGGAAACCCTCGGATGTGGGGCTGAGGCTTAGTCTCCAAAGCACTTTCCCAGCCGACATGACCTCGTGGGAGCCTCTGCAAGGCTCTGGGAAGCTCAGGATGCGCGTGGGAGTAGACGGAAGGAAGAGATGCTGGCGGGAGATAAGGACCCGGGAGCAGAGCCTCTTCCTTGAAAGCCCTGCTGCCCCGCTTCCTCTTTCCGATCACATGGGACCGCTGATGTGGTCAGAAAGGCGAAATCCTAAAGGCCACCATCCCCAAACTGTGACCTCAGCTAAGATGGGAGCCTTCGTGGGAACAGAATTGAAAATTAATCCCTTATAAAGCGGGACGTTGGACACTGCTGCTCTTAGTGAAGTAGTTCTTGCAGATGTTGTGAATCGTTCTCCTCTGCATCTAGACCGAAGGGCAAGGGAAACCACTGAAGAACCTAACCAGTCCAGTCTCCCTGCCAAGGGCTGGAGGGGAGAGAAGCCCTGGCTCCAGGGCGAGGTCTTTTCCTGCGCGGGGCGATCGTCTTTTCTTCTCCAGCGCGGGTGTCCTTTCACCGCAGCCCACAGCCTAACCCAGCTCTGCTTCACTTAATTTACGGGGAAACTGAACAACTCTCTTGGCTGGATTACTGCAGCCTCAAGGGCAAGACCTTGACCTGCTTCCCTGGAAAGGGCACGAAGCGCCCAGCACAGGGCCGCCTACGTCGGTCTTCCACGCACGCGTGCTGAGGGCGCGGATGCGCGGGGGCGGGGGAGGGGAGACGCGAGGAGAGGGGCCGGGTTCATTAACACGGCTTTGTGGTCGGTGAGGTCCTTTTGGTTACAAACCACAGAAGTGGATTCTGGCTTATGGGTTTAATCCAAGCATAATTAAAACTGGGGATGCACTGGAGGGAGACCCGGGTCTCATGGCTCAGAGAGGGTGCTGGCGGGCGAAATTGTCCCTTCCTTGCGCAGCTGTCCGGAGAGGTCAGAGGGGCGACCTTGACTTGGCCGCCTCAGCTCCTGCTGTGTGGAGTCGCTGGTCCAATCTCCAACTCCCCGGAGCCTGGATCTGCTTAGATCAATGGGGTGTGGCTACAGGGTCAGGGTGTGCATGTGTGTGTGTAGGTGTGTGTGTGATTTTAGGGAACCAGTAGCTTCTCCAGGTTGTGTATTTCATAGCATATATTTTCATGCATGACCTTCTGTAACCACAGCAGAGGGGCCATCATTTTTTTCTTATCGAATGCTAAACTCAGCAGGAAAGAGCACTAATGTCTAGAATTTTCTTCGCTTAACTCTCTGCGTATTTTTCCTACAAGGTAGCATATTTTCTTTAAGGGTCATCAGAAAGTTTATAAAACAGAGAGAAGTACCAAGAACAAAATTAACATTTCTCATGATCCCACCACTCAGAGAGAACAATTGTCTCCTTTGGTGGATATCTTATACATATCATAGATCACGTATGTAATACAAATGTATATGTATTATAATGTATATAAATATAATGAGCACATTGTTTTGTGATCTTTCTCTTCATTTGCTGCATTTCCCATTCCATTAAACAGTCTCTTCCATCATTTAAAATGGGTGCTTAGGGCTTCCCTGGTGGCGCAGTGGTTGAGAGTCCGCCTGCCGATGCGGGGGACACGGGTTCGTGCCCCGGTCCGGGAAGATCCCACATGCCGCGGAGCGGCTGGGCCCGTGAGCCATGGCCGCTGAGCCTGCGCGTCCGGAGCCTGTGCTTCGC
>NC_041221.1:5579484-5583106 GCF_002837175.3 Physeter macrocephalus
CCACAACAGTGAGAGGCCCGCGTCGCAAAAAAAAAAAAAAAAAAAAAAAAAAAAAAGTGCTTAATGGGTCCTATCACATACATGTAGCCAAATTTATTTACTCAGTCCTCCATTTTTGGACATTAAGGTGCTTCAAATTCTTTGCTGTTATAAGCAATGAAATAAACATCCTTGAAGAAGCATCTTTGTACATCTGTCTGATTATTTCCTTAGGATAAATTTCTACAAGTAGAAATGCTGGGTTAAGAGATGGATATTTTTTAAGGTTTGCCTTTTTTTTTTTAAACTTGTGTGACCCTATTTTATTTTTAAAAATATTTATTTATTTGGCTGTGTTGGGTCTTAGTTGCGGCACACATAGTCTTTTGTTGTGGCTTGCGGGTTCAGTAGTTGTGGCACGCAGGCTTAGTTGTACTGCGGCACGTGGGATCTTAGTTCCCCGACCAGGGATTGAACCCGCATCCCCTGTATTGGAAGGCAGTTTCTTAACCACTGGACCACCAGGGAAGTCCCTAAGGTTTTTTGATTAGTAGGATCAAATGCCCTTCTGAAATGTTGTACCAAGTCCTCCCCACTGTTCTAAATAAGATAGTAACACTGAGTATTATTCATTTGCAAAATAGTTTCCTATTTTACAGGAGACAATGACATTTCATTGTGTCTTAATTTTTAAATATTTTATAAATACTTTTTATTGAGGTATAACCTGTAAACACACACATCTTAAGTGGGCAACTGGATGAATTTTTATGTATAGAAATGCCCACGTAACCACTGTCAAGATCAGGGTATGGAACATTTCCACCACTCCAGGAGGCCCTCTGTGCCCCCTCTCAGCTAATTTCCCCCACTGGAAGATAACCACTATTCTGCCCTTTTCCACTTTAGACAGTTTGTCTGTTTGTGACCCTCATATAAATTGATACATACAGTAACTACTCTGTCCGTGAGATTCACCCATGTCGATATGTGCACCTGTAGTTTGCTTATTCTCACTGCTGAGCCTATTCCATTGTATGAATAAACTGTACTTTACTTATCCATTCGTCAGTTCAAGGATACTTTGGTTGTTTTCAGTCTTGAGATGCAATGAGTAAAGCTGCTATGAACGTTCTTGTAATGTCTTTTGGACCTAAGCACTCACATCCATGGAGTCTATGCCCAGGAGTGAAGCGCTGAGTCAGATAGCATTCATATATTTAGTTTTAGTAGATCCTTTCAAAGATATTTTTCTAAGTGGTTGTATCAATTTAACTTCCCACCAGGCATGCATGAGAGTTCCAGTTGCTCCACATCCTTGCCAACACATAGTACATTTGTCCTTTTAATTTCAGACATTCTGGTTTACTTTGTATTTTTATTATTAGAGGTGAGGTTGATTATTTTGGGTGCACGTGCATTGGCCATTTGGATTTCTTCTTTTTTGAATTGCTTGTTCAAGAAGATTTCTACCCTTCCTTTGTATTGGAGTAACTGTATCTCTTATTGTTACTATAAGTTACAATAAGATAAAAGAGTTACTGTAACTCTTATTTTAAGAGTTCTTTGCATATTATTATTATTGTTATTATTACTTTAACACTTGGTCATACATGTTGCCAAGACATACATGGTTTTAGATAAAATGGGGCTGAATGCAAACAAGTATCAAAACCTTATTATGGACCAGGCACTACTCTCAGGGTTTTATATATAATGCCATCAATCCTTATAGTTTATAGAAGAAGAAACTAAGACACAGAAAGGTTAAAGAACGTGCCTAAAATCATACGGTGAATAATTATTGGGGTGGGATTCATATGTATGCCATTGCACACCAGATCACGACAGTCTACCATCTCATGAATTTTCAACTGGACCGCTAATTGTCAAGGTTACTGGCGGGAATTGTGGAGTCTTCCTTTGCAATCATTTTTGGAGTGATGATTTCATTCCATGATGTGGCTGATTCTGTTTGAAGGGGGGTTGTGTGCTCATGATTGGAAGAGACACAGTGTGACCAAGATTTCTGATGCCATTGGGCAGGAAGCAGCAGAGACCCCCTTGGTGGTCATCCGTCAGTCCTCAGTTCAGTCCATGACCCTGTATCTCCCACCCGCACCCCCGCTGATACCCTTGGCTCCTGCCAGACTGCGTTGCATGCTGTCTCCTGCCCGCGGCTTGGGTTCAGGGCTGTCTAGCTCAGTCCTGTAAGTGCAGGGCTAAATCCCCGTTGGAGGCATAGGTGTACTTACTTCTTTATGATCCTCCTCTCATGCCCAAGACACCTATATTCCCACTTTTGAGAAGTGATTCCTGAAATAATAGTGGCAGCCAACTCTACTCTGTTCATTCCAAGTACTTTATGTACAACACAGAAAAGTAGGTCATTTAATCCGCAATTTTTCTGAATAACAGTCATACCTACCACAGGTGTCACATTGATACTTACCTGTGCACAGTGATATAAAGTGGAAATTATTATACAGTGATTTATCAAAATGTGGTATTTAAAATTTAAGTATTTTTAAAACTAAAATTTCAAAAATCCAAAAAAGAAATTAAGATGGAATACAGAACAGTGGGATTTGGACAAAGATTTTTGGACACACACACATACACAAACACACACAAACACACACACACACTTCCTTGTCTTGGGAACAGCAGCAGTCTGGGGGGTGGTGCCTGGGCTGGGCATTGGACAACCCCAGCTCTGCCCTGGGCACAGGCCACTGAATCCCTTGCAGCTGTGCAATCCCTGTCGCCAATTTTCTAGGCCCTGTGTGGCAGGTGCCGTTGCTCTCCGTGGGTCCGGTGGCCACTAATACCATCTCTGCTGCCATCACTCTAACTCAGGCTTCCCCACCGGCCCCTCAATGACTCTTGAGCGCCTCCCTTCTCTGCCCCCCCACTGCCAGGTGCTCTCCCCAAAACCAATCCCCAAATCACTTCTGGATTCATCTAAAACCATTCATGTCAACATGTCATTACTCAGAAGCCCACGGTAAAGAAATGCATTTTAGACTGTGACCCCCTAGCTATGTAAGTGAGCACATATATACACGTTTGTATGCATACATGTATGTGTATACACACGCACAGGTGAAAAACTCAAGACGAGATTCATGAAATGTGAATTTCCTATGTGATGTCCTCCCTGGCATCTTCTATTCCATCCCATTTTACTTTATTCTATTCCATTCATTTTATTTGATTCCACTTCATTAAAATTAATGCTGCCGGTGCCCCGATGCCTTTCCTTCATGACCCCTTTACTTCATGACAACCCTTGATGGGTTGTCCCCTTTTGACTGTCCCACTTGGACTCAGAGGGAAAGTTCAAGATTTTTTAGCCTTGTTTTCAAGGTTTTGCCAACCTGCCAGCCCCAGGCTCCCCACTCCTGCCACCCGCCCCCATCACCCCTTCAGCGTTTTCTTCAGGACTCCGTGTAGGAACTCTTGGTTTTATTTCCCCAAACTGGCCCACTCTCAGCAGTTCCTGATGCCCAAGGCTCTTTTCTTTTCTTTTTTTTTTTCACATCTTCATTGGAGTATCATTGCTTTACAATGGTGTGTTAGCTTCTGCTTTACAACAAAGTGAATCAGTTATACATATACATATGTTCCCATACCTCTTCCC
>NC_041221.1:5583283-5607118 GCF_002837175.3 Physeter macrocephalus
TCTGGCGTCTCCCTCCCACCCTCCCTCTCCCACCCCTCTAGGTGGTCACAAAGCACCGAGCTGATCTCCCTGTGCTATGCGGCTGCTTCCCACTAGCTATCCACCCTACGTTTGGTAGTGTATCTATGTCCATGCCACTCTCTCACTTCGTCACAGCTTACCCTTCCCCCTCCCCACATCCTCAGGTCCATGCTCTAGTAGGTCTGCGTCTCCATTCCCATCTTAACCCTAGGTTCTTCATGACCTTTTTTTTTTCTTAGATTCTATATATATGTGTTAGCATACGGTATTTGTTTCTCTCTTTCTGACTTACTTCGCTCTGTAGGACAGACTCTAGGTCCATCCACCTCACTACAAATAACTCAATTTCGTTTCTTTTTATGGCTGAGTAATATTCCCTTGTCTATATGTGCCACATCTTTTTTGCCTGTCCCAATGTGTCCCATTCTCTTCTTCATCCTGTTGGTCCTGTGGGCCCAGCTCAACCCCTGCCTCCTTCTGAAGTGACCCGGACCAAGATGCCCACACACCTGGCACCTAGATCAGGAGGATGGGCTCTGCTTTCATGACGCTTACTTTATGAACAACCCACCACAAACAGATTGGTTCCCCAGTTCAAACCATCGAGAAATGCTTGGCCAGGAGCAGGACACTTAGCACTTCAGCAAGTTACTGGTGGCCAAGAATACCCAACCCCTCCTTCCCCAGAGGCCCTACCCTCAGCCTGCCATGGTGTTGGTGAGGAAATCAGAATGTTTTGGTAACAAGTTGGAACCAGAAACCAATTTTCCTGCAGAGGTAAACAACACTACATCGGCAGGTGAACCGGAGAAAACGTTTTAAGTGCTGTGCTTAAAGACACAGGGGTACCTAGGTTTTCATGAGCTAGCCAAACAACCTCTACTCAGAATATCGTTTTACAGGAAAATGCATTACATCACATACATGCTCTAAACCACTGACCTACCAACTTTTGGAATTCTGCCTGTCCTTGGATCGAGCACCTCTCGTACTATCCTGTCTCACCACGTTTCCATGTGGGTGTGTCTTATCTCTCCAACTCAATGGCAAGCCTTGGAGCACAGAACGGTGTCCCCAGCCGCCCTCCACTTTCTCCCGGGCTGAGCAGGGCGCCACCTCTCTCCATGACCACTTGTGGGTGACACATCGTTCTCCCCGCCTCCTCCGGCCACCCAGACACCTCAGCTCTGCCTTCATCTTGGTTCATCTCAGCGTACGTGGGTCCCATCTGTTGTTTGGAAATCTTAAGGGATTCTTAGCAGGAAAACGAGGACAAAGAGAGAGAGGAGACAAAAGAATAGGGGAGGAGAAGAAAGGAAGAAGGATGGATGGAAAAAGGGACGAGAAAAAGGGAGAGAGGTGAGAAGGAAGACACAGAAACGAAGAGAGGAAGACAGATGACCAAAGGGGAAAAGCAAGAGAAGAAAGGAAGAAAAATGAAAACAGGGAAAGAAAGAGATGAGGACAGAAAAATAAGAAGAGGCGAAAATGGAAAGATGAAAGGTTAATAAAAGAAAAAGAAAAAAAAAAATTCTACTAATCTTACCAGGAATTGTCTCCCTGCAGAAAAGAACAGAGAACCAGACTAGGTGAAGACAAAGGAGTGAGAACTGTGACTCAGGATTCCCATCCTGGACAAAAAGAGACAAAGGTGTACAGAGCTTCAGCTCTACAAGATGAAAAGAATCATGGAGATGGGTGGTGGTGGTGGTTGCCCAGCCTGATTCATGCACTTAATACCACTGAGCTGTACACCTGCGAGTGGCGAAGACGGTCAACTTTACGTTATCTGTATTTTGCCACAATAAAAAGAACAGTTTAAAAACTCCCCAGAGATCCATCCCCATTGGATCAAGCTCCCATTTGACAAACAATTAGGAGTTTGCATTTGGTATATGTACTAAATGTTCTTGCATATTTTTAAAGTATAAAATAAATCCCAAGCTTCATACTAGATAGTCAATAAAATTATTTATTTAAAAGAAATAAGAGAAATGCTCCAGGGGCACGGATTGACTGAGAAGGGAAATGAGGGAAACTTATGGGGTGTCGGTAATGTTCTAAACCTCGAGGAGGGGTTAGGCTACATGGGTGCCTGCACAGACGCTGAAGATCACAAACGTACATTTAAGGACCCTACATTTCCTTGTATGTAAATCTTACACCAAAAGAAAACAATGTAAATAAATATTTAACTCAAAAAGGAGAGGGCTTTGGACAGGTGTTTCTGATGGATAAGGAGCTAGAGTGACCTAACAGAATCAGCAGCTGTTTCCCGACCCAGCTGGGCCACTGAGGACAGAGTGCCCATTCTCTGTGGCTTCAGGGTGCAGGCGCTCCCCAGGGCCCGGCTCAAGTCCCAGCCTCTTCAGTGTGAGGCATCACCTTGCAGCTGAGGGGGCATCTTCCCCTCAGATTCCCTAGAGCTGTGGTCCTGCCTATCCTTGGAGCAGGAGGAGGCGGATGTCAAGACCATGGAAGGTTCTGGAGGCTTTCAAATCCCCGAGTGCTGTCGAGGGGTGGCCCTGAGCATCCACACGAGGGACCAGGGCACACCTGCCTCAGACACAGCAGGCTCTGAAAAGCAAAGAGAAGTTAAGAATACAGAATAAGATGCATAGGTCCCCTGGAAGGCCTTTCCTCCAGCCTCCTAAACTGGCCTGTTTGTGGCACTGACAATAGGATTTTGGAGGACAAGGTGAAATTAACCCTCTGTGCTTCAGTTCCAAATGCACTCTCTTGACTCATAACATGTTTGCCCTAAGGAGGGTCCTTGAGCTGCGAGGAGAACAAAAAAAAAAACTCCGTTGTGGGCTACATAATAGAAAACAACTTAATAATGAGTTTAATTTTGAGAGGGTGATACACGTAATGTCATCTACTTTTTTGGTAAACAATGTGGGACAGAAAACTCCATTTGACAAAAACAGAAATAATAAAATACATATGTTGGTTTAATATCGAAGTTAGTTAAGAGAAGGGGGCAGAAAGAGAAGGGGAGTGACGGAAGAGAGAGGTGATTGACAGAGAGGGAAATAGAGACAGATGTTCTGCATAAAGCACAAAGATGCATGTAGGCAGAGACCACCAGAGACCAACCGAGAAAGGTGCTCATGTGGGAGCGTACCTACATACACAGGCAGGCACAAAGGCTGGATCCAGAAGAAACGGTTTCAACCTGGGGTCTTGAGAGTGGTCCCTAAAAGATAAATAAATCATGTTCCTTTTTCACATCTGCAGCACTGTTGAAGGTTTCACCTGTTGCTTTCACCATGACCAGAGGCGTTCAGCTAGCGGTCAGACATCAGCGTGGCCATCTCTACTCCTGACTGACTTGGATGACACATGGGTCCCATTTTGGTGATAGCTTTTTTATTTCCTTCCTCAGTGAAGACAGATTTTCAAGTACCATTTATGCCTTTAGGATAATCTGTCATCAATTAATTTGGACATTAGGTGGGCCCAATGACCCCTTAAAGATGTCCAGGTTCTAATCTTCAGAATCCATGACTAGGCTATGTTACACATTAAGGGGGAATTAAGGTCACAGATGGAACCAAGGTTGCTAATCGGCTGTTGTTAAAGTGATTATCCTGGATTATAGGAGGGACCCGGTGTAATCACAGGGCCCTTGAACAGGGATGCAGAAGAGTCAGGAGCATCCTGAGGAAGACTCTATCTGCCATCGCTAGATTTAGGATGGAGGAAGGGGCCATGAGCCATGGAACGCGGGCGGCCTGCAGGAGCTGGAAAAGGCAAGAAAATGGATTCTCCCCTAAAACCTCCAGAAAGGAACGCAGCCCTGCTGATACTTTGATTTGAGCCCAGTGGGGCCCATTTCAGACTTCTGACCACCAGAAGTATAAGAGAATAAATGTGCGTTGTTTTTAAGCCTCTAAGTCTGTGATAATTTGTTACAGCAGCCTTCAGGAGCCAAATATAGACATAAATCCCTTGAAATTCTATTTGAAGGACTTGAAACTCTTTGGTCCACATGCAATGAATACCTCATTTTCAGACCACCTCTGTATTGTAGGTGTGTTTGAAAATATCAACCCTGATAATCTGTCCTGCAGATCAACAAGTTGACCCTTATGATTTTTTTTTTAATGGCTGTTCTTTGAATTCAGTTGAGGAGTATTCATTACTTTACAATTAGTTGGGAGTGTGTTTGTGTGTGTGCATCACCTCAAAACCCACATTACGCAGGAAATTTGAAGTGGCCTAAGCTCCAGAGAGCTGTGAAAGTTGGTCATCGGAGAGCTGGAAGTATAGAGACCTTGGTCCTTTAACCATATTTGCTGCCTTCTCACATTGATAAAAGCCTTAATTGTTCCCTTTATGTGGAGCTGAAACCTCCAGAATCACAAATCTTTGACTCAGAGAAGGCTTAGACGCTAGCTGCATGTTGGCACCACCTGGAATCTTCTAGAAATCCTGATGGTCAGGCCACATGTAAATTGGAACCTTTGGAAGTGCCAGTAAGTATCGGTATTTTGTGCAGCTCCCCAGGCGATTCTGGTGCAGCCAAGATGAAGAACTAATGCTTTCACGGGACCTAAGAAGTAGATCTCTAGACCCTCCGGGGGCATCGAGCAGGCCTGCCTTCTGTAGACTGGCTGCACGGGTAGATGTAGAGGTGGGGAGAGTGAAAGGTGTGGGGTGATTCAGGACTCCATGGCATAAAAAAGAATGGAATAATGCCTTTTGCAACAGCATGGATGGACCTAGAAATAATCATATTAAGTGAAGTAAGTCAGACAGAGAAAGACAAATATCATATGATAACACTTATATATGGAATCTAAAAAAATGATACAAATGAACTTATTTACAAAACAGAAATAGACTCACAGACGTGGAAAAAAATCTTATGGTTACAAAGGGGATAGTGGCAGGGCCGGGGGCGGGGAGATAAATTAGGAGTTTGGGATTAACAGATACACACTACTATATATAAAATAAACAACCTACTGTATAGCACAGGAGAGAAGACTCAATATCTTTTATTTTCTTTTGGCTGCGTTGGGTCTTCATTGCTGTGTGCGGGCTTTCTCTAGTTGCAGCGAGCGGGGGCTACTCTTCCTTGCGGTGCGCAGGCTTCCCATTGTGGTGGCTTCTCTTTGCTGCAGAACATAGGTTCTAGGCACGCGGGCTTCAGTAGTTGTGGCTCGCGGGCTCAGTAGTTGTGGCTCGTGGGCTCTGGAGCTCAGGCTCAGTAGTTGTGGCGCACGGGCTTAGTTGCTGTGCAGCATGTGGGATCTTCCCGGGCCGGGGCTCAAACCCGTGTCCCCTGCATTGGCAGGCAGACTCTCAACCACCGCGCCACCAGGAAAGTCCCGAGAATACTCAATATCTTGTAATAACCTATAAGGGAAAAGGATCTGAAAAAGAATATATATATTTGAATCACTTTCCTATACATTTGAAACTAACACAACATTGTAAATTAGCTATACTTCAATTTAAAAAAAAGACTCCATGGCAAAGGCCTTACACGGTGTACCAAGTATTAATTAAGCCTGTAATAACATTTGCAATAAAACTAAGATGGCTTGGGAAGCGGTTCCACAACTGCCTCACCCATATCAGCATCTGACCACGATGGTCTTCAGTTCTCAATCCTTAGCACAGGGCTTGGTGCTGATGGAAACCTGTGGACAGGCAGCACTCACAGAGGTCAGTCTCGGAGACGTTCAAGGTGGATTGACAACTTCCAAGCAGGTCAGCCTCATCCCTCCTCAGCTGCTGCCTTATCCTCCTTTGTGACAGGGCCCCCACCTGTCTCCTCATTTCTCTGCTTCATAGGGTTGTGGGAGATAAGAGGATGAAAGTCATCCATGGGAGAGCAATGCTTCGGACACTCAGACGTCTGTGGCATGAATGAATAGCCCAATGTGGGAATGGAATCTCTGTTGGTGCTATCCTCTCTGCCCACAGGGGATCAAGGGGAAATAATTGAGTCCAGGGGTTGATGTTATTCCTTCTAAAGTAATTGTCAAAAGAAATCTAATAGATTTTAAAAATTTTTATTTATTTTATTTATTTATTTTTTGCTGTGTTGGGTCTTCATTGCTGTGCGCGGGTTTTCTCTAGTTGCGGCGAGTGGGGCTACTCTCCGTTGTGGTGCGCGGGCTGCTCATTGCGGTGGCTTCTCTTGTTGCGCAGCACGGGCTCTAGGCACGTGGGCTTCAGTAGTTGTGGTGCACGGGCTCAGTAGCTGTGGCACACAGGCTTAGTTGCCCCGCGGCATGTGGGATCTTCCCAGAACAGGGCTCCAACCTGTGTCTCCTGCATTGGCAGGCAGATTCTTAACCACTGCACCACCAGGGAAGTCCCTCAGAAGAAATCTAGCTGTAAAATTCTACTTTGCTTGTATAAATAAACAGGAACCTCATAACCCTGAGCAACTGGAAAGTTGGAAAGTTCTCTCAGTAAAAATTTGTAGGGACCAGGAGCTTTTAAAGAACTAGAATTTCTCATGTACCAGTCACTGATACAACAGTAACGTCATTAATTTGGATCCGGCAAATTTGGAATCTGCAGTAATATATACTTGTCCAACTAATTCTCCTTGAAAAAATGTTCAAAATTATTTGTTCCCTTATGGAAAAACCTTGTACTTACCAGCTAAACTTTTGACTGAGTCCAAAGTTTGAAAGTCTAGGGTCAAATCTCAGATTGGCGATCTATTAGCTAAGCGATGCTGGAAAAGTAGCAGCCTCTGTGAAACTCTTCTGTAAAACCAATAATAACCCCCAGTTTGCTGTAAGCTTAAACGTGATGAAACAATATGGCAAACTGTAGAGTGCTTTATCTGGTCTTTTTTATCATCTAAATCTAGTTGTTCATGACTAGCTTTCTTAAACTCAAGAGATATCAGGTTCCTTCACCCGTAGACCTCTCTGGACTGGACCTATGGGTTCCTGCCTTGCCGGGGCTGAGCCTCAAGGTCTCATGTGTGCAGACAGCA
Organism: Physeter macrocephalus; assembly: GCF_002837175.3. Lineage (NCBI taxonomy): Eukaryota > Metazoa > Chordata > Mammalia > Artiodactyla > Physeteridae > Physeter > Physeter macrocephalus. Next base: position 5,590,278 of record NC_041221.1, read on the forward strand.
CTGATGACCGAACAAGCCACATTTGGTGCAGGTGCTTCACGGTACAGCCAGGAAACGACAACTTACTGATTGATCACCTACTATCCTTGTCAAGTTTCCAGCCCTCTCCTCATCTTCCATATGACCGACAGGCTGGTTCACGGTTGGCACTGAGAATGAGAGGCTTACATTTTAATCAGGTTCAGGTAACAGGTAAGGACTGGTTCCCCAGCAAGGGCAAAAACGCAGCAAATATTTTGGATTCAGCTACGTGTGCCGTATCTTGCTGGAGCTTGCAGGCCCTTTGGAGGCTCTCAGACGGCTCTTAATTAATTGCTGGAGCCAAGTGGGGCAATCTTGTGAGGGCCTTGCTTTTACTAATCTGATCCAGCCGAGCACTCGGGAGGGGGCGGGGCTGGCCTTGGATTGAGGGGGAATGAGTGGGGGCGTGGGAGGATCTCGCCCCAGGTGGTTGGGACAAAGCTTGAATGGCCAACCTGTTGGTCAAGCAAAGGGACAGACTTTCCCTTCTTGGCTTAGTTCCCTGGTTTGGAAATACGGGACCTGGAATTGAATCCTGGCTCTGCCACTAAGTATTCCTGAGACCGTGGGCCAATTAACCCCTCCGAGCTTCAGTGTCTCATCTGTACAATGAATACAGAACGACAACCTCGCAGATTTTTGTGGGAATCAAATGAGATGAGAATGAGGCCATGTAACATAAGCCCGGGGTCTGGTCCTGCAAGGCTGCTGAGCAGCTGGGCATATGCCTGCAGCTGGAAGCTGCGCTGGCCCTGCGCATGCGGATAGCGGAAGAGATCTGGGTGCGCACATTTCCCCGGGGTGCCAAGGATTAGAGATTCCGGGGGTGGGAGCCTGCAGGTGCCAGGGACCATCTCCCTAACTCCTCTGCAGCAGGGCCGGCAGCTCCCAGGGAGCCTGGCAGAGCTGGACTTGGAGGGAGAGGTTCCTGCCTACCTGGTCTAGGCTCCCACTGGGTGCAAGGAGACCTTTCCCTTGGCCCTGGTCCTGGTAGAGCTCTGTTTTTGCTTTCACCACTTCTGACTTGGCCTGTGCCTCGGTCACCGAGGTTGAGGATTCCTTCTCTACGCTCCCACGGAGGGCCACAGCCTCCTGGAGAATCCATGGGCTGGCCCTCAGGAAGGACACAGGTATAGCTGCATCTGCCACCCCTCCTGGACCCACGCTGCCGCTTTAGTAATCTGCGCGGCTCCCCCGCTCCTCTCTGTCTGGGACACCTTGCCCCAACACCCTCCTCCTGCAGGAAGTCTTCCCTGACCACACCACAGAGGGACAACCTTTTTCCAGGCCCAGGAGCTCCCTGGAGATGTCTCTGCCGTGATCTCTGACACGTTCTGTTGCTCTTGTCCTTGTCTTGGCTGTCTCGTTCAGCCAGTCTGAAAGGCTCCTGAGGGCAGGCTCTGGACCTCACACAGCTTTGAGTCTCCAGGATGGGAGCCACCTCCCAATATATATTTATGGAACTGAATTCCTTTCTTTCTAACATAAGAATTGAAGCCACGAGAGGGATGGGGACCTCCCTCCCTAAAGTCATGTGCTCATCAGCTTCTCAGGCAGGGTCAGGTATAGCCTAGATGCTCATTGCAATCTTATTTGATTGAAGAATGCTATATTCATGACTCAATAGATCAGAATTAGTCAATCAGAAGACACTCCTTGAGCATCACAATGTGGAGGATACAGGTAGAGCAGGTAGTAATTTTTTACAAGCCTCAAACTCAGGTATGCAGAAATGCAACTTTATTTTTTTCTTATTTTTCAATAGATCACATGATCATATTACATATAAGCAAAAAATATAAAAAGCTCTAACTTAATATGTCTATTTTTCTAGTTTACTAGTTGCTTGTGAATCCTTTGAAAGTAGAACCAAATGTAAATATTCTTTTTTTTGACCATGCTGTGGCTTGTGGGATCTCAGTTCCCTGACCAGGGATTGAACCTGGGCCCCTGGCAGTGAAAGCACTGAGTTCTAACCACTGGACCACCAGGGAATTCCCCAAATGTAAATATTCTGATTCCTCCCTTTTTACATAAAAACGTAGCATATTGCTTGCACCTTGCTTCTTCATTACCTTTCCATATCATTATTATTTCATAGCTATAGAATATTCCATTATTCATTTAAACGGTCTCTTGTTGATGTTAGCTGGCTCCTATTTTTCTTTATTATAAACGAAACTGCGGTGAGTGACTATATGCATATGTCAATTTGAACAGGTAGGTCAAGAGGAGAAATTCCTAGAAGTGAAATCACTGGAATAGAGGGAAAATGCTTTTGTAAGATTTATAGACATTTCTAAACTCCCCTGCACAGGGTTGTGTCAATTCAGCCAGCCCTGGAGAGAGCACCTGTTGGCCACAACTGCACCAACACAGCGTCATCAACTCGGTCCATGTTGGAGGTCCTCTTTCTACCTAGTGATAGTGCCATGGACTGAATTGTGTCGCCCCGAGTTCATATGTTGAAATGCTACCCTCACCCACTGTGACTGCATTTGGAGACAGAACCATTAATTAGGAGGTAGTTAAGGTTAAGTGGGGTCATAAGGTTGGGGCCCTGATCCAATAGGATTGGTGGTCTTATAAGAAGAGAAAGAGAGAGACTACTCTCTCCCCACATGAGCACAAAGAAGAGGTTATGTGAGGACGAAGTGGCCACCCACAAGTCAGGAAGACAGCCCTTATCAAAAATTGAACCCTGATGGACTTTGATCTGGGACTTCCAGTCTCCAGAACTGTGAGTAATAAATATCTGTTTTGTTTTGTTTTGTTTTGCGGTACGACTTTAGGGTAAACTCATTCACTTTTGTGTTTTTCTTGATTGCTTTGGGATCACGGTTGGGAGTTTAGGAGTCTCTGCCTTCCCCTTGCTTCCAGGGCAGCATCTGGCTGAAATCATGGCATTCTGTCACTAACTTTCGCTGCCTTCCTTGGCTTCCACTGAGAGGTCTGTGATCCCAACATTCCTGCCTCCAGGACATGGTATGTCTTTATCCGCCTGCTTCTTTTTCTTCTTCTGGGTCTCAGGTGTGCAGATTGGATTAATCGTAACCCTTAGTTCATGCCATACTATCATTATGGTCCACTTTTTTGTTAGTTATTTCTAATAATGATTAAAATAATTAGTCATTTTATGAGATGCCTGTGGTCCCACCAAGGTCTCTAGTTATCAGCCCATGACTCTGTTTCCTTTTTGTCCTGACTGTGACCCCTTTACACTCTCCTCTGTTGCTCTCTGAGCCTCTCTGGTGCTATCTCAGGCCCTCCCGTCTGGCTCTGCTGCCTCCTGCACTCAACTGCTTTGGAGGGTCGGGGAGCGACTCTGTGAGGTTCCAGGCTCAGCTGTGCTGGTAAGTGTCTAATAACTGTCTCTGATGTGGGGGGAAGGGTGCAGAGAAGACCCAATTTGTAGCGTTTACTGTTTTCAGGGGTGTGAAAACCCCCACCCTGACCAATTTCAAGCTGCTAATCCCAACCAGTTCACAGAATTCCTGAAAATTTAACAGTTGGCTGCTGGAATGAGTTGGTTCCAGGTTCACCCCTGGGATAGGGCACAGGGGTCTTCTCTAGACACCCACAACTTTCTCCTTTTCAGTTTGCATTCCCTAGCTGGGGCAGCCCTTCTCCAGTCTCTAGGGAAATGGTAATCTAGCTCCTATTTGTGCTCCTTTCAACCCATTATGCTTGACTGGGGCTTGGCATTCTTTGGGGGTTACCTTAGAAAATTTTACTCTGATCTCTGTCCTCTGTGTAACCCCTCTCATTTGTGGCTACAGGAACAAGGGAAGAGAGTTGTGGGGAGAACAAGGCAGGAAGGGGGAGAGTGCACCCACTGTGGAAGGGATTTTGGTCTGTTTGTCTCAGTTGTCTTTTTGGTTGGCATATTGTTGATATGCCAACAATACATATCTAAAAATTAGTACATGTCTAAAAATCTTATCATGCTACTCAAAGACATAGAAGACATAGTCTTTGCCTTCATGGAGCTTACACTTGGTATAAGTTACGGGATGAACAAAGTGAACAAAGATATGGAGTGGCAAGTGCCAAATTATGGTCCAGACCATGAGTTTTGGTGGTTGTCTGGAGGATGGAGAAATTACCCTGAGCCAGGATGCTCAAAGAGTGCTCCGTGGAGAAGATGGGATTTGTACTGAGTCTTGAAAGATGCTGTTTCTGGAATAAGCCCAATAACTAATTGAAAGCACATAATTCAACTTTGACAGTATGTCAAGGTGTCTCATAGAAAGCCAGCAGAATTCTTCCTGTTTGGCCAAGAGATATATGTACCCTGTCACCAGGAAGCAGGTTTGATGGGTGCACTCTTGAGACTTTAGCTCCCCCAAGCAATGGCCCAGATTTGAGAACAGTCACATTGAGTCAGGACCTGCAGGTACTGGAGGCATGGTCCTTATTCTCTAAGAGCTCCTAGTCTGATTAGGAACATGCTGACACGCTCAGTTGACAGGTACATGTGCAATGCCAGAGAATTATGATTTCCCTTCTTTTCCACCGGCATGGATTGCAAACTTAGGAAGGGGAGGTATGTAGGAAGACCATTATGAGGTGCTTCCCAGGTGGCCCTCCACACAGCCAGGACTCAACCTAACACCTTCCTTCCAGGTTGAACAGAGGCTCAACCTGTTGTGTTCTTTATCTCAGGGTCTGAGGGCAACATCTACCTGGATGTGCAAGTGAGAAAACTTAGCAGTACCCTAGCTTGCTGCAAGGCATGAAGTACGTCCTCAATCCATAGTCCATTTCATTCACTTATTCATTTAATTGTTCATTAATTAACTCATCAAACAAGAGCTTACTCTGTGGGGAGGTAGTATAGTGTATGGACCAAGGGCATGGGCTCTGGACAAAGATAATTTGGGTTGGAACCGTGGCTTTGCCACTTACTAGCTGTGTGATTGTGAGCAAGCTGCTTAAAGCCTCTAAGGCTCGGGTGCATTTATCTGTGATGTGAAAATAATAGCATGCTTTTCATACGGTCATTTTAAAGATTAAATGAGATAATCCATGAAGGGTGCTTCATAAGCGTTAAACACGGAGTTAATACTCAATACATGTTTGCTAGTTATTATAAGGATTGCTAGCAGCACTGCAGTCGTGTTCTTGTACTTTAGGAGGAGTATGGATGAATATGACCCTGCCCTAGCGCCAGAGAAATTCTGTTGCCTCTTTTCTGGAGAGTGTACATCCCCCTTACCAAAAATGTGTGTGTGTGTGTGTGTGTGTGTGTGTGTGTGTGTGTGTGTGTGCTCCTTTTAATTAAATCACCCATGGGAGGTAGTGTCCATCGGGTAGACTTGAGCCTTGAAGGGAAAATGTGAGCCCTACTTATCCCTTCCCTGTAGATCCATGTGTGGAGGGCCTCTATCTGCATCCTTCCCAATGCAGGGAATGGAGCCTCAAGTCCTACTTCAAATGGTGCTGCGACCGTGGCCTGCCTAATCCGTGGCTGGATGGACTTCAGCTGCTTTTGTTCCTCAGCAGGTGCCCCCAGCCTCATTCCCAACAGTAGGGTGCCAGAAGATGGTCCCAGGTGCCCTCTAAAAAATCCACCTCTTGCTGAAGGGAAAGGATGCAGACATGCACAAAAGGACAAAGAGGTAATCATGAAGCCCAGGACTAGCCAGGATCAAGCCGATTACTCAACCCCAGGCTCCGTGGCAGAGGCAGGGAGGACAATGCCACACAAACCACAGAACACCCCACAGGGAGCAAATGTGGGCAGCAATGATTGCACCATCATACCATTCAGACTTACTCAACTGTGAGGTTGGAGATGGCTGGGCCACAGGGGTGTGTTCAGCCGCAGAACCCGGGTGAGGTGGCCACTCACCTACTGACACCTGTGGGGAGAGATGGAGGCCTCTGGTCAGAGTCTCCAAGAAAAAGGTGGCCTGGTGGGAAAATGGGTGTGAGGGGTAAGGTCTGAGAAGACAAACAGGGAATGAAGTTCAAGGGCTTTGAGATTAAGTAAGCACCTCAGGTCTAGTTTTCTTCATGACTTACACTAGGGTCAACTTCATGGCTACTGCGAAGGCTCCCTGTCTCCAACTCCACATCTTCCTCACCAGCTTTCCCTTAACAAGGCACCAAGCCTCCTGTTATTCCCGGGGATACTTGAAATGCATATCCCGCCACAGCAGGGAAAAATAAAACCCGAGTGATTCCTAATCACACTAGCATGTAAATCACTGGCCTGGGGCCTTTTTCTGAGAGTAGGCTGGGATAAGAGGACATCGGAAAGGTGAAAAAAATACTGCCCAACTTGGAAGCCTCAACGGGGTGACAGAAGCGGTGGGAGAAGGACAAGATCGCAGCGAAAGAGGCTTGAGTGTTCAAAGGCAAACCTTGCTTCCTTTGCCCCCAAATTAATTTGAATTCTTCCCTCCCTTCCTTCCTTCCTTCCTTTCTTCTTTCCTTCCTCCTTCCTTCCTTTACTCCCTCCCTCCCTGTCTCCCTTCCTTCCTTCTTCCCTCTCTCTTTCCTTTCTTTCTTCTATAAAACTTTTTTGAGACTCACTACATTGTTTTGGCACTAGGCTTATGAAAACAAATACTACACAGACCCTGTCCTCTCTGAGTTCCCAAGAGAAGACTAAGGGTAAACTAGCAAATTATCACAATGAAGTGTGACCATGCACTACAGAAAGATGACATATAAGAGGCAATGGAGAAAATGGGAGGGAGTGACTGCTTCTGTGTGGGATTAGCCCTCTATTTGCACAGGCTGATCTCGAGGGATTTCTATGAAGGTTGCACGTCTCACTCTTGCCTTCAGCTGGGATAAAAGCAGAAACAGAGGAAAAGAAAGGATGGTAGTGGTGGTGATGAGGGGGTGCGGGTAGACTTATCTGAGTTTGGGGGGCCTAGGTGGCTTTTAGACTTAGCTTTTAAGACTAGCTTGTGTCTAAGTAATGACCTTGAACAAGCCTGTTTGTCTGCAAGGGCCTCTGCTGGATTAGATAAACTTGGGTGTCCCTCTATGCCTTATTCCACAATTGTTTGAAGGGTTTTTGTGTTGATCTCCATGGGGCAGATGACTCACTTCCTTTACGAAGTTGGTGGCTGGGACGGAGGAGTAGAACCGACCTAACTGAGCGCCAGTTGCTTTCAGGCACCACGCTAGGCAATTTTCTGTGTCATCTAATTTACTCTTCCCCAAAACCCTGTTGAGAGGCATATTATTAGTTCCGTGTTGTAGATTAGAAAAGCGATGCTTAGAGCAATGAAGTCCAACTTTATGCAGTAAACTTGTGACAGGGTATGGATTACCCCTCCTACCCCCAGATTTGATCTTACTTCAAAATCTGTGCTCCATCACACAGTATGATCTGGCTTTTAAAAGCAATGGAAAAATGGAATCTGGGTAGCCATGTTCATGAATTTCATTAAATAAGCTTTGTGAAATTAGACTCCAAGGGGAAAATATGGTCAATCCTGGATTGCTCTGTTGTTATTAGATGACTTAGCATTGTGATAGTAGCTGTATCGTCTTGCATGAGTCACTGAACTTTTCGTTAAAATGTTTCTTCATCTGTGCTTGGGATAATAATAATATCGTAATACCCTATACTACCTTTGCTGACTGAAGTGAAGAGCAAGTAAATATAAATGCATGTTTTTGAATCGTAAAGTGTTCTGCAATTCTGATTTGCTCTAACTTGGTTTACTAGGTCTCGGGTGTCCAAATGTCAGCTTTTGGTTCTGATATTCAAATCCATTTAGATTTTTTTATACTGACGAATAAATAGATACAGAAAAATACACCAATCATAATTTGTGAATTAGCTGGATGAAGTATTACAAAATGAAGCACTTTTATGTAACTACCCATATCCGAGATTGAACATTATCGGTACTCAAGATGCCCCTCTTATGCCCCCTCCCAATTACTATGCCCTTCTTTCTTCCCAGAGGTAGTCACTACGAAACAGAGCAGGACCCTATGGTCCTCCCCCACTCCCCCCGCAAGTGTCCTCAGCCTATCTTTTGTCTGTAGAAAGACTTTAGGCAAAGAATAAGTTTCATCAGAGAAGTGAGAAAATGCAGAAGCAAAGGAAAGCAGTCAAGCAGGACAAAATCATTATAGTTTAGTCATTAAGCAAAGTCAAGGACCTTTCGTTCCTCTTCAAGGGCTATTGATAATATTCTGAGCCGTATCCTTTGTGCTGTTTTGTAGATACGGAACCCTTCACCAGGTGGAAGAAGTTAACTATATGATGACCAGACTGTAGCCATCGCATAAGCTGCCACAATTCTGAGAACCGGCCTCAAAGGAATGGGAACAAATCGACCTTGGAACTGAAGACTAACTGTACTGAAAACAATCAAGATGACGTTCCTCAGACCGCTGATGAGCAATTTCAAGACGACCGTCAGAGCTTAACGGTGCTGTTTCTGCACGGAGCCCCTCCCTCCGCCTGTGCACCCCTGAAACTCCCCTTTCAAAGCTCTTGCCCACGGATTATCAAGGGAGAGCTGTTGGCCTTTGGACATGAGTCCACTCCCCACCCCTTTGCCGAGCTGCAAAATAAAGCAAACTTTCCTTTCCACCAACTTTGCCTCTTTATTGGCTTTTGAGCGGCCAGCAGCCGGACCCCACTTTCAGTAACAACTATCCTGACCTAACCTTAGGTTCCTTTTGCCTAGTTTTGAACTTTATGTAGATGGAATCATACAGTATGTATTTTTTTGTTTGTTTAGCTTCTTAATTCAACCTTATGTTTGTGAGAAAGAAGCAGGTGTTTATTAATTTTCGCTACTGCCTAGTAAACTATTGCCTAAATAGATCACACTGTATACTAATCTAATAGATTGACTGTTGAACAGTAAACCAGTTTGAATTCTTGGAATAAACCCAGCTTGATCTGATGTATTATTCCTTTGTATATAGCTGAATTCCACTTGATAGCATTTGCTCAACCTTTTTGCTTCTGTGCTTGTGAGTGAAATTGGTTCGTACTCTTCCTTTTTTTTTTTTTTACAGTGTTCTTGTCAGGTTTTGGTGTCAAGGTCATTCTGGCTTCATAAAAAGAGGTGGGAAATGTCTTTTCCTTTTTCCTCTGAAAAAGTTTGTGTACAATTGGTACTATTAATCTTAAGGAATTAATAGCACCACTGTACACAAACTTTTTACCAATGAAAGACATGGGCTTGGAGTTTTGTTAATGGGAAGGTTTTAAATCATGGATTCAATCACTTAAATAGACATGAGACCTATTTAGAGTTTTTATTACCAGTTTTGGTAGGCTATATTTTTTTAGGAATTCTTTTAGGAATTTTTTCATCCATTTAAATTTTCAAACTGATTGGCATAGACTTGTTCTTAATATCTTTTATCTATTTAATATCTGCGGTATATTTCTTGGAGGATAAACCCTTTTACTACAAAATGTCATTATCATTATAAAATGTTCGTCTTTATCTAGTAAGGCTTCTTGCCTTCAGAGTTATTTTGTTTGATATTAATATGGTTACATGCACTTCCTTTTGGTTAGTGTTTCCATGGAGGTATATCTATTTCCATCCTTTTATCTTAAATCTCTCTGTATACTTATATTTAAGGTATGCCTCATAAAAGCAGCATATTTTTCTGTCTGGTCTGTTAATCTTTGTTATTTAATTGAAATATTTAATCTTTATACTTAAGAGTTTCTGATATATGTAGTTTTAAATCTGCTTTTTAAAAACGTTTTGTTTCCTACTTGTCTCATCTTCTATGATTTTTTTCCTCACTTTTTTCATGGTATTAAAATGTGTCCACAGGTTCTTTGATATGTCATCTTTCAAGAGGTGGATCTTGAAAGTCAAGATCTTCCGAGATCTTGACTTTCAAGGTCACATTTCCTTGAGTGTGACTTAATGGTTCACTTCTATCGAATAGAATAAGGCATAAATGACAGTGAGTGATTTAAAAAACTAGACCATGGATGTAGCAGCCATGTTCTGAGGACACTAGAACAACCACTCATATGTAGTGACGAACTGAGACCTCCTGCCAACAGCCTTAGGAATGAGTCGTCTTGAAAGTAGGTTCTTCACTCAGTCACACCTTCACATGACTGCAGCTCTGGCTGACATCCTGATGGCAACCTCATGAGAAGCTCTGAGTTAGAGCCACCTAGCTAAACTGCTTCCAAATTCCTGACCCACAGAAACGGTGAAGCATCACATGTTTTGTTGTTTTAAGCTGCTAAGTTTTCTTTAAGCTACTACGTTTCTTACTTTCTTTGGAATACTTATTTCATATTATTCTTTTATTCTGTTAGACATCTGTTGTTCACACATTCTTTTACATTTCTTACTCTGGGTTTTTTACACCTGTCGCAGCTTATGGATAGTGACACGATCAGCTAGAAATGCCTGGGGACACTCACCTGGGTCCATGTCGACACCCCCACCCCCACCCCCAGCAGACATCTTCCCTTTCAGAACCAATGTTGTAGCTGGACCAGCCCTTCTTATTATGATTGCAAAATGCCCTTAGCAACAACTGTTTGGAAACTTTGAAAAAAGAGACAAGGTTTATCACTCCCAAGTCTTGGAGGGTATACAGCATGCCTGGGGCCACACAGTGAGGTGGGTGTGAGGGAAGAGAGAGAGTGAGGAAGCAGGCCTGGGGTTCTGCTTTTATTGGGGTCGAGAAGGGGGGCCTAGGGTTTTGCAGGTTCATTCTTTATTGGTGGATTGAAAACCTAAGAGTGAGAATTAAAGCGCGGGAAAGAATGAACAAATAGCCCAAATAGTCAGTTATCTAAGTCAACCAGAGATCTTTAAAACAAAGGAAACTTCAGCGGTGGGGTGGCCTGTCTCTTTATCTAGTCTCTGGCTGGCAATTTGTTTATTTGAGATAGCTGTCTTTGAAGTAGATGTCTCAGCAATCAAAAGCTTAAGTAGGACACTCGCATTACAATAATAATAAAAAAACCCCAGCTGTCAGACACTTATATTCATGGTTACTCTAGCTTACAACATGCATCTTTGACATTAAAATCTACTGTAAATTAGTATTTTTTATCACTCATGAATAATGCAAGGATCATAAGACACCTTAACTTTTCTTTCTGCCTTTAGTGTTATTATCAGGCATATTTTAAATTTCTCTATATTTTTTAAACCTCACAAGACATTATTATCACATTTCATACCCAGGTGTTTTACCATTTCCATTACTCTTCATTCCATTGTATGCTACCATATGGAATCATTTCCTTCTACCCAAAGAATTCTGTTTGTACTTGCTCTGAGCTGCAGTCCTATTTGGTGACAAATTTTTTGTTTTTGTCAGTTTGTCTGAAACTGCTTTTATTCCATCACTTTAAAATATATTTTGACTGAGTAAGGAGTTCTAAGATTGCATATTTTCTTTCAGCACTTGGAAGTCACCACTCCATTATTCTCTAGGTTTTGCTTTTTCTATTTAAAAGTTATCTGTCAGTTGTATGGTTGCTCTTTTGAAGGTAATATGTCTTTACTTCTCTCTCTGGCTAATCGTAAGAGTTTTTTGCCCTTTGTTTTTGGTTTTCAACAATTTTACTGTGATGTACCTAAGGGTGGTTTTCTTAGTATTTACACTGCTTGCTGGGTTTTTTTATTTTTATTTTTATTTTTTATTTTTTTTTTGCGGTACACGGGCCTCTCACTGTTGTGGCCTCTCCTATTGCGGAGCACAGGCTCCGGACGTGCAGGCTCAGCGGCCATGGCTCACGGGCCCAGCCGCTCCGCAGCATGTGGGATCTTCCCGGACCGGGGCACGAACCCGTGTCCCCTGCATCGGCAGGCGGACTCTCAACCACTGCGCCACCAGGGAAGCCCTATTTTTATTTTTTTAAACACTTTAAAATCTGTGGCTTGATGCCATTGGTTGTGGAAATTTTTGGTTGTCGTCTTTTTGAACATTGTATCTATTTTCTTTTTCTTCTCCCGGAATTTTGATTACATGTGTATCAGACTTTTCACCATGTACCTTATGTTTCTTGTGCTCTGTTCTGTACGTACTTTTATTTTTTTTAAATTCTGGATATTACTTTTTTTTTTTTTTGCGGTACGCGGGCCTCTCACTGTTGTGGCCTGAACCCATGTCCCCTGCATCGGCATGCAGACCCTCAACCACTGCGCCACCAGGGAAGCCCTGGATATTACTTTTGACCTGTTTTCCAGTTCACTAATCCTCTCTTCAGCTCTCTCTCATTTACTATTAAATTCATTGATTAAGTTCTGAATTTCAGTACAAGTACTTTTCAGTTGTACAATGTCCACTTTTTCTTTTGCTGAGGATCAGCACCATAGCCATCTAACTTTCTTGCATTTATTAATCACATATATTTTGAAGTCCATATCTGATAATACCTGTGGGACTATTTCTTTTATCTGTGATTTCTCTTGGTTTTCTGTTATTTGTTCACGTCTTTTGGTGCACCAAGTAATATCCAACTGAACACTAAGCATTGTGTATAAACATTTTTTCAGGTAATTTGAGGCTCTATACACTTTTAGTATATTGGTTCCTTAAGTCCATGCTTCCTTGACTTGATGTTCTCAAACATACACACACACACTTGGAAGATTTTTTTTAGTTCTTATCTATGGGAGTGTTGATTTGCAACACACTAGTCCATCATTACTGGAGGCAGGGATCTTTCAAAATCTACTTTTCACCTACCACATGTATAAATCTTTTAACTTCAGGATAGGCAGCCTGGTATACTTCTGAGAACCAAGTCTTTGAAAACCTAAATTATATTTACGATGTCAGGAAAGGCATAAATTAAAACTGAAAGCTTCTGGCATTTATTAATCCTCCAGTTTTGTCCATCGTCTCTTTGTCTGTGTAAGAAATACTTCAGCAGTCCCAAGGTTCAGATTTGAACTCAGTGTTGAATGTAAAGATGTTGCAAAGACAACAGAAGGTAAACATGTAGGGACCACGACTGGTAAGCAATGTCACCTGGTCCCCAGGCTGTACATGGCTTTGGAACTATTCTTTACACTTCAAGTTCTGGCAGCACCTAACGAACTGGTGTTTTATAAGCTCTTATCTTTTTCCTGACTTTGTGATGGTTTCTTTTGTCAATGTGACCAAGCAATTTTTAATCAGAGTTATGGCATCTTCAGAATGATATTACATATGGAGGTTCTGACCTGCACCCTTTAAAATTCAGTTTCATTAAAGGGAGGCTGGGCCTTTTAACATGTTGGAAATAGCATTGAATCCTCCATTAAAGACATTTCTTTACACAGACTATAGGACTCGGTGTTAAGACAAGATGGGAAGAGCCTAATGGGCCATTCTGAAAGAACTACCTGTTAAAAGGTAAAGTACAGCAGGTTTTAAGTGACAAGCCCAAGAGCTGAACATGACTCTTTGATCTTTAAAAGGCTCATAAACAGGGGCAGTGCACTTGCAGACCTATATTTATGTATTCAAATGTTGGGAGAAAATCCAAGCAGAGTCTCAGGACTGCAGGAGTTTGCAGTTTAGACAAAAAGAGGCTGGGGGGAGGGCAATTACATCAAACTTTTTACCGCATGGAGCAAGCTTTCTTCCTTCCTTGTTAACCAATGAACTGGAATCTTGTTAAGAGCTTGTTTTTTAAGTGAGGTTTGAACCAATCATTACACAGACGTGAGGTATTTGTGAAGAAAGAAAGAGACAATGGAAACCAAAAGAAGGGATGTTTTGTTTCTGAATTAAATCTGTGGTCATTGCCACCTTCTTTTACTTCAATGAAGGGTGTCCAACCATCTCCTACCCATCAGTGCCATATATATATATATATATATATATATATATATATATATATGTAGGTACCCCTTCTTTGGTATTGAAATCATTAACCACATATGGATGGAGAGTTAATCTATGGACAACATGCCTACTTCCTCTGTTTCATGGAGCAACTAGAGAGGGCTCATAAGTAACTGCAGGGCCACTGTCAGGGCTTTGAAGGTGGTGGTTCTTAGGAGACATTCAAAGGAAGTCAAATAACTATGCAACTTACACTCATGGCTACTTGCAGTCTCAATAGCATGTTGGCGTTTTCTCTTCCCCTGACCCAGATAGTCCATCCTTGAGAAGAAATAAATTCTACCTTGCATAGAAGAACCACAGGCACTGGAATAGGAAATCTGAGTTGTGGTTCCAACAGCAGCCATTTACTCTTTTACCTGGTTCCCATGGTGACCACAGGTATGTATTTGTCACATGAGAGTTTGGCTCTAGGGATCCAAGGGGACCTTGGGCCAGAGCAAACTCTACTGAGTGAGTTTTGATCTCATTAGCTGTCTACTTAAACTAAGTTCTATGAATAATAATAAAATAAATACACATATTTACCACCTAAGTGAAGAAACAGAACATAACTGCATCCCAGATCTCCTAAGTGTCCCTCCCCTTACTCACCAAACGTAACTGAGTATCCTGAATTTTGTATTAATCACTCCCCAATGTTCTTATGACACCTATGTATGAACCTCTAAAAAATAATTATTTAGCTTTGCTTGCTTTTGAAGTTTACATAAATGGAATTATACTCTATATAGTCTTCTGGTTTTTTACCCCTATAGTTTATCTTGTTACATACAATGGTAGTTCATTCACTTTCCTATCCAAATACTATCCCAGTTTAAGAATAAAACACAACTTTTTTATTCATTCTTCTGTAGTGGACACTGTGGTGTTTCCAGGTTTTGCTATCACAATCGGTGCTGCTATTAGCATTTGTACACATCTCTTGGTGTGTATGAAGAGAATTTATGGAGTATGTTTTTACTGGTAGAAATGGGACTTCGGGTAAGTATGCATTCAGTTTTTTGAGAGTAGCATCAACTTGTTTTCCAAACGTGGTTAAACTAATTTATATTCCCAGCTGCGAAGTTTGAGAGTTGTAGCGCTCTCATCCACTCCAATGTTTTCTATTGTCCTCCTTTTCATTTTTTTTGCCAAGCATATTTATTATTCAAAATGGTTAAATGGACATTTTTATTTGTACCTTAACTGTGTGGATGCCGAGGCTTGTAGGTTTCAAGTCATTTGATTAGGTTTAAGGAACATAGCTTCTGGAAATGTGTTATGTGTAGGAAGGCGATCATATTACCCCAAACCAATCCATAGAAAGCCTGCCTAATGATCGATCATCTAATGGCCAGTTCTCTTCAAATTCACCTCTTTGAAAGTTTTGCACCTGTTTGGAAGCTCTTCATGTGAAACTAAATACAAAGCAACATTACTAAATAAAATTAAACTAAAAAATAAAAACCAATATAGCTTAACATTTGAGAAAAAGAGCTTTAGAAAAAAAGCTTAAAAGTCCCACATTTATTCACAAGGGGAAAAAAGGACACCCAATTAAAAAAAAAACCGTTATCCATAAAACACTTCAAGCTTGCTGACTGCTTGTCAAAGATTAAAAAAAAAAAGTCAGAATTGCCCTTAGACATATTCAGCAGTTTAAAAACCAGGATGGAAAATGACGATGGGACATGGGAAAAAATGCCAAAACCTTTGAAGCTGGATTGAATTTTAAGGTGACTACTCTCTCACGCAAATGGATCACAGGCCAAGTAGTTTCCAACAAGATGACCCAGACATTTTTGAGTTTTTACAAACCCTAGGGCCGAGTTAGGGATGAGCCCTCTGTGAGGGCACTAGGCTGTTCATCATGGTAGTTTCTGGAGCCACCCTAGTACCCCCTCTCACTTCCTCATTACTTTGCAGTCCCTGAACACCCTGAAAGACCCTTGGTAACCTGGAAGGAACCAGAGTTTGGGAGAAAAGAAATCACTTTTTCCCCTAGCCACTGCTTCTGCTGGAGGTGACCCAGGAGAAACCATTTATGTATGTGTGTCAATTAGGATTAAGTTTGTCTGCGGTGACAGGAAACCCCACCAATGAGTGGCTTAAGTGAGAGAGAAATATTTAGTGTTCTTGGGTGTAGATGAATCCAGATGCAGGCAGCCCAGGGCTAGGATGAGGGCTCCACAGAGGCATTGGACCAGGCTCCTTCTAATGCCCACTGCCCTTTTTGGGATGTTGCTCTCTCCCTCTAACCATCACCTCCCCATTCTAGGCAGCAAGGCTGGGGAAGGGATGAAGAAGATATACATACCATCTCTCCTTTAAGGAGATTTTCCAGAAGCTGCCACACCCCACCTCTACTTAGATAACATTGGCCCGAAATTTGTCACATGGGACACCAAACTGCAAGGGAGCCTGGGAGATGTGGTCTTTCTTCCAGGCAGTCATGTGCCCAAGGGAATCTGTTCCTAAGGAAAATAGAGATTGGGGTAAGCAACTAGCAGGTTTTCAGTCTCTTAAATTCATTAATGGGAGGGAGATACAGGTATTTCAGCTCTGCGAATCCTATCGTTTTTGCAGGTTTTAACATGCAGGCCATTCGGTTTGGCATCAAAATCAAGGCGCACAGAAACTTTGTGAAACTCTCCCTCCATCCTTGGGTGCCAGCTGGTTGGCGTAAGAGGAAGATGAGCTAACACTTAGGACACTGCTGTGGTGCTGCCTGCCTGTGGGCAGTAAGGCCAAAGGAAGAGGAAATCCCTCACTTATCAAAGTAGCCCATGAGGACATGCAGAGGAGCATTCAAGGGTCCCCCTTGTTCTGCAAAGAGTCAGTTCTAGATCACGGGGTACATGTCAGAAAATGGAATACTGCTTCCCTTTTTTTTTTTTTTTTTTGCGGTACTCGGGCCTCTCACTGTTGTGGCCTCTCCCGTTGCGGAGCACAGGCTCCGGACGCGCAGGCTCAGCGGCCATGGCTCACGGGCCCAGCCGCTCTGCTGCATG
>NC_041221.1:5607156-5609321 GCF_002837175.3 Physeter macrocephalus
GACCGGGGCACGAACCCGTGTCCCCTGCATCGGCAGGAGGACTCTCAACCACTGCGCCACCAGGGAAGCCCGGAATACTGCTTTCTTATCAAGCCTATGTGTGTGGCTCTCAAGCAGCATTCCTAACAAGCAAGGTAGATCAACATTTTTCATAGCTTCTCTTTCCACCTGGATGGATCCTTCATTGTTGGAAGAAATCTTGAAGAGCATATACAGTCCAGTGTCTCCTTCCCCTGTCCCACCATGAGACTGGGGTCCCTAGACAAACTCAATCTTCCCCAGATTTCCATCTCAGAGAATGGCTACATCATTCTTCTAGTTTCTCAGGCCCAAATCCTTGAAGGTGTCCTCAGATCCTTTCTTTCTCACACACCAGATCCAAACCATCAGCATACCCTATGGACTCTACTTTGAAAATGGATTCAGAATCCAAACAATCCTTGCTACCTCTACTGTAACATCTCTTACCTACCTGGAGAGCCTAGCTGAGCAGGTGAACAGGAGCTGAAACCCAGCCCTGCTTCACTCACTGAATCATATGCTTTGCTCCAAGGCTGTCCATTTGGACAAAGGGCACCCTTTTCCATTTGCACCAAGATGCCCTGTAGACAGGCAACTGCCTCGTATGTTAGCTCATGTCACTCATCTGCTCAAAACCCTCTCACTAAGAAGAAAGTCAAAATCCCACAATAATGGCTGTGTGTGACCTGATCCTGCTACCTCTGTGACATCATCTCCTTTTACTTTGGTCACACTGGCCTTCTCAATCGATCTCAGATACACCACACAAGGTCCTGCCTTGGGGCCTTTGCACTTCCTGTCCCCTTTGCTTAAAGTCCCTAAAATGGCTCACTCCCCCGTTCATCTTTCAAGACATCTAATGTTCCATCTTTGGAGTGCACCATCTTCCTTACGCTCCATAGCTGTATCCTCATCTGCTGTGGGCTGAAAAGATGTGTTCAAGTTTTAACCCCTGGTACTGTACCTGTGAATGTGATCTTATTTGGAAATAGGGTCTTCGTAGATGTGGTCAAGATAAGATGAGGTGATACTAGATTAGAGTGGATTTTAATCCAGTGACTAGAATCCTTATTAGAAGAGGGAAATTTGCACACAGAAACACACAGGGAAGAACACCTAATGAAAGAGGCAGAGATTCCAGTGCTACATGTACGAGGCAAGGGACACCAAGGATTGGGGTAAGCATCAGATTCTCCCTCAGAGTCTACAGACAGAATCAACCTTGCCAACGGCTTGATCTTGGACTTCTGGCTTCCAGAATTGTGAGACTAAATATCTGTTGTTTGAAGCCATCTAGTTTGTGGTACTTTGTTACAGCAATCCCAGGAAATGATTATGCCCTCTGACATACAGTATATTACTTGTTCATTGGTTTGGGGTCTGCCTCCCCCTTTAGGAGGGAAAGGACTCTGTGCTTCACTGCCATAGAATACATTTTTGATGAAGGCAGCTATTCTGTAAGAGAGGCACTGCAGCTTTTAACTACCTGCAGAAACCCTCATGTAATCAAGGAAGAAAGTGGTCTCATACAATTATTACAATTGTTATTGTTACAATTGTTACAATTGTTATTACAAATAATAACAATTATTTGTAATAACAAATAATTGTACTTTGTATGCGTGTAAGACTTTTCCTCTTCAAAACCCCTTTCAAAACATTAATTAATCCTTACAACAGCATCAGTGAAATGGAAATGAGGGAGAATTTAAAGTATGCAAAATTTAATTTCTAATGTTAAAATTTGGCACACGACTAATACTCCTCCTGCCTGGGCAGTAAACACATTCCATGCCATCTCCTCTCCCTTTGTAAAAGCGAGCTGGGAACTTAGCTCTGTAATATGTCAAGAAGGAGGCACACCTGTTCCTGAGAAACCCCCAGGGGTGGGGACGGGTATTTGTGCATCAGAGAGAGGGGTGGACTCAAAGTTCCCTTAGGATGCTGGGATCTAGGATGCTGAGACCCGTCCTAAGTTAAGTCATGGACACAAGGTGGGCTGGCTTTGAACAAATATGTGGAGAATTCTGTCAGGGCATAAGACAGGGCTCAGCCAATGGTGCCAAACTGGAAAAGAAAAGAAAAGAAAGGAAAGAGAGGAAAGAAAGAAAGAAAGAAAAGAAAGAAAGAAAGAAAGAAAGAAA
>NC_041221.1:5609513-5620952 GCF_002837175.3 Physeter macrocephalus
AGAAGGAAAGAAAGAAAGAGAAAGATGGAAAGAAGGAAAGAAAGAAAAGAAAGGAAAGAAAGGAGGAAAGAAAGAAGGAAAGAAACAAGAAAGAAAGGAAGAAAGAAAGATAGAAGGAAGGAAAAAGGAAAGAAAAAGAAAAATTGGTAGTTACCTCTTGCGATCTCAGGCCACATTTGGATACTTCGGTGAAGATTTTATCAGCATCATCTGGTTGCCGGGGGGCGGGGGGAACTTGGCTTTGTCCAAAGTGGGCCCAAAGTGACAGGCAACATGGAGATGCTTCTAGAACCCTGAACCTTTGGATTCTCTAGGCTGGAGGGGTGAAGGGGGCGTTGCACAGGCACTCAGAAGAAAGGGGAGCTGCCCATCCCCTACGGAGCAGAGAGGGTGCTTCATGCTGGGAGCATCTGGCCCTCGCATCCCACAGGGCCTGCCTCCTGCTGCTAGAGCTGCCCCAGCCAAGGGAGGGAGAGCATCATTTTCCATTTCTTAAACGTGGCCTGTGTGTAGGGAGTTCCCTCCAAAGAGTGCAGTGCAGAAAGGGGGAAATAAAGGGTAACTTTCCAGAGGAGAACCTGGCAAACACCACCCCCCACAGCTGATCAAGGTCGACATCAACGCTCATAAGTCACGCTGACAGTACTTACACTTGGTATGATATGGTAAAAATAGCATGGTTCCTCTGTGATCTTCCTCCCCGAACCCATAACCCCAGTCTAATCACGAGAGAAAACAGCAGAAAACTCTGACAGAGGGGCATCCGACGATACACCTGACTAGTACTCTTCAAAATGATCGTGATCCTCATGAACAAGGGAAGTCTGAGAAAATGTCCCAGACCAGAGGAGCCTAAGAAGCCCTGACAATGAAACGTAATGTCGGACGCTGGAACAGAAAAAGGACGTTAGGTGAATCCTAAGAACATCTGAATGAACTATGGACTTTAGTTAATAATGAGGTAGCAATATTGGCTCATCAGCTGTCGCAAATGCACCACCTTAATGTTTAAGATGTTAATAACCCGGGAAATCGTGTGCTGGTGTCAGGAGGTACGTGTAGGGGTCCGGGAGATGGGAACTCTCCATACTGTCTGCTCAGTTTCTCTGTAAACCTAAAACTCTCTTAAAAATCGAGTTTATTAATTAAAAATAAATAGATAAATGGAGGGCAGACTCGGGAAGGTGTGGAGGACCCCTGCAGAGGCTTCCCCTCAGAATTCACGGGGTCTGCCTGACACGCTCGGTCCTGCAGGGAAGGAGATTTTAATCTGGAACCCCTCCCCGGTCTTGAGCGCTGAGCAGGGGTGAACCATTTCCATGGAAGCCCTGTGGGCTCCAAGCCCTGCCCCCCTTTACCAGAAACACTCCCACAATCATCTCTCCCTTCTGCTTTTCAGACTAGCAAGAAGCAGCCTTATTTGAAGAGCCCGGCCATCCTTGAAGGTTTAGACAACTCTTTGATCATCAAGGAATGTCTAGCGTTGCTCAGAGCTTCAGTACAGAAGAGTGGTTAAGAGCAGGGGGTCCCGGGCTGGACCGCTCCTCCTCCAACAGCCGTGGGACCATGTGAATTACTTAACCTCATGGACCTCAGTCTCCTTACTTGCAAAATGGAGACAACAACAGGATCTCTCCCATGGGGCCAGTGTCAGAACTGAATAAGCTAGCACACGTGAAGCACTTAAACCAGAGCCCGTTTTGTAATAGGCCCTTGAAAAATGTTTGCTGTCATTTTTTTCTTCAGGCCGACACTCCTCCTCTGGAATGCTTTGAGCACTTCTTCAGAAGACCCGAAATCTCTCTGACACTAAGGTCTGGATTAAACGCCTGCTACAGACAGCAATCCAGCACCTACCTGGCAAGTTTCTGTTTTCTTCTTCCTAGCACAGGGCCCCGACCCTAGAAATCTAATTCAATAAAACCTTCCGAAAGAGGTATCTGGAGGTACCTGTCAAAATGTAAAATTGTTTTGAACCAGCAGTTGCTTTTAAGTGTACAAGAATTCTAGCACAAGGTGCTAAGATACATAATACAGAGAACTGTTGTCATAGCAAGATGTTGGGAGCAATCTAGATGTCCAGCAATAAATGAAGGGGTAAATGGATTAGTACAGCCACGAAATGCTATGCAGTGCAGGCGTTAAAAAGAATGATGGAGATCTAAGCTGACTGATGTGGAAGGATGCACATTGTATACATATTAAGCGAAAAATCTATGCAATGATATGTATCATCTGATGCCTTTTTGCTTAGGTGTAGATTAAATACATGGTGTATGTTAGGGTTATAGAAAAGAGTCTGGAATGGTGAACATGAAACAGTGAATAGCAAGAGCAAGGCAGGGGTTGGGCAAAGTGGAAGGCATTTAAACTTTCTATTTGATATTGTTTACATGTTTAATAACGTGTGGTATCACTTCGCGTATTTAACATTTATTGAGCATGTACTATGGGCCAAGCACTTTTTAAACTGTTTGACATGTATTAACTTATTTAAATTTCATAACCTAAAACACTATTATCTCTATTTTACAGGTGAGAAAAACTAGGTCACTAGTTTAACTTGTTGCCTTGTGTGAGACAGAACTAGAACTCAAACCCTGAGTACATGCTTCCAGCAGCTCCCCTAGGCTCCCTTTCGGAACGTATATAACCCAGTCCTTCCACCCATTTCCTGCCTCTGCTCATGAGCCATTAACTCCTACGTCTGTGATTTCTTTTGTTTAAGTTTTTTTTTTTTGATGTGGACCATTTTTAAAGTCTTTATTGAATTTGTTACAATATTGCTTCTGTTTTACGTTTTGGTTGTTTGTCCACAAGGCATGTGGGATCTTAGCTCCCTGACCAGGGACGGAACCCACACCCCCTGCATCGGAAGGCAAAGTCTTAACCACTGGACCGCCAGGGAAGTCCCCGTGATTTCTTTTGATCTCACTTGCTTTGGTTCCTGACATTCTGTGTGGCCATCCTGTCGGTCACTTAAGACCACGAGGTGGCAATGGCAAGAAGTGGGAAGCAGCTTCAGCCCGGTTCTTGGCTGGGAGGTACCTTGGAGCACACAGAGCCTTGAGACTGAAATACTAATACTTCCTTGCACAGGGCTGGTGGTGAGGGAAGCCCTTATAAACAACTCTCCATCACAGGCAGCAGGGCTGACTCCTGAAATCTACAGAAATGGAGGCAGGTAAGGGTGTCCGGCCTCAGGCTGAACATATACCCTTTCCACCTTGTGTCTGAAAATCCCACTTAATTCCTTCCTTTTGGAAGACAGGCATTTATGCCATTTATGCACGTTCCGGTGTTTCTTCCTACCCGCAGCAGCAACCCCGGGAGCCTGGGCTGCGCCTAGGCCGTGGTGCTGTCGGGAGCAGGAGGCCCTGGGAGGTAGAGGCACAGACCTCAGCTTGCAGACTATAAACTGCCCGTTGAAGGCGGTTTCCCGTGTGCTGAAGGGGGCTTCAGTTGGCTTCCCAGCCCTCCATCTCAGAGAAAGACAAAACCAGTGTGATATGGTGTACGTAGTTGCCAAACTGTTTATTTGCCATTCACTAGTTATAATACTGGATTTACAGAAGAAACTGTGGTACAAAGAAAGTGAGGCCCAATGGTTCCTGGGCAGCAGCAGTCCAGCTGCCCTGCACAGGCTGGGCCCGGTGGATGCTCCTGGCAAGAGGGGGCAGCCACTGTGACTGCGGGCCGTGACGGGAATCACGCAGAGTGGGGTGTCTGCTCTCCTGCGCTATCTAGAAACACCTTGGAGAGGGGCTTCTGGGGTGTCCTCTCACAACGTATCTGCTTTAAAACTCAAGATTGGCAGTTCCCTTGCAGAAAATGTTCACTAGGTTAGTACGAGGGAGAAAGAAACCACACACAAATTTCCAGGATGCTTTGGGAACAGATCCAGTAACTGCTACACGAAGAGACACGAGGTGGAGCCTAGTCAAGTAGTGTGCGTTTCCCATCGTTACTTTTTCAATAGATGTATTATACTGTCATTTCAATTTGGAAGTTTATTTTTTTCCATTGATTTTTATACATCCAGAATAGCACAAATAACCAACAGGTTTTTTTTTTTTCTTTGCACATTCCTTTCCCCAGAACAAAAAGTGAACTTCTTAAAAAAAAAATTAGAACCATGCTATTAGCTCTTTACAAAAGTGAATAAAAAGTCGCTCGTTTTTAAGTCTAAAATAAAGTAGAAAGAAGCGGGTTTTTTTTTTTGTCTACAGTATTTAGCAAACAGAAAACGTCCTTAGAAACACACACAAAAATTGAAAAAAATTATTACAGGTATTAACAATATTTTATAATGAAGCTTAAAATCTATTTACATACATAAATACAATTAAATTGGTTGATGCAACTCTTCTGGAAGGAAAAAAAAAATGCCAAATGATCAGCCTCATCAATACTGATCTGGCTAAAGGGAGGGGAAAACTCCAAACAAAGAAACAGACAAACAAAAAGTCCCAAAAGACTGTATACTGCAGGTAAACAAAAAGGCATTTTGTTCAGATGTAAAAAATGTTTTCTGATATCACTGTTAAACTGACTTTTCATGTATAAAAGACCCCAAACATGTCATCCCCCAGAAAACAAAACACACCAAAAACAAAAATCACCAGGACGGAATGTCCCAAGGAACAGGTATTTCAAGACAGAAATCTGCAGTCCTAAATTGCAGGACATTTGAGTGAAACCATTCATTTCCTTTCTAATCAGAGCATTTCTGTTTATCTGCACAGAAACCCTAGGCAGCAGAAAGGCTGTCTGTTAAGTCACTGATTGTAATTTGCCCAGGAAGGCTTCTATTGCTGCACTTGGACAGCAAGCAGATCCAAAATGGTTGGCAATGTCTCCGTTCTGCTGGAAGAAACCCATACGCAGGAGAAAGGCTGACTCACTATATTCCTTTATGTAAAGGGAGGAAACGTGTTTGGTGTTGGGATGGGTGTGCGTGCTATCTCCTTATACAAAGCTGGAGAACAGAGGAGGGAAAAGGTGGGATTTGGAGGAGGAACGGGGAGAGACAAAAGAGGGAGATAATTGCGGGGGGCAGAGAGGGAGAAAAATAGAAGTATTTTTAGATAGTGAGAAAAACAAAAAGAACTGAAATATGCGTCTATGTTGAAATTATAAATAAGGGCATGAACGAGCAGTAAAGATGGCTATTTAATCTTTCTTCTCCTGGACCAGTGCTCCCAGATACATCCAGTTATTACTTAATTGGCTTAAGGAGCTACTTGATAAAAGGACCACCTTAATTTAACCTGAAGGCAATAGAATGCAATTCCTCAGGGGGAAAAATGCATTAAGTATGAGACCTATCTCCAAAACAACTGCTTGACTTTTTTTTTTTTTTTTTCTGGAAAGATTAAATACTATACTTGCTGGTAAGGGTCTGTGAAACTCTGAATGGCCAAACCTGTGGGTCCAAGACAAAGTGACAAGCCCTCCTCACACATGGCTTTGAGAGTGAAGATTCAATGTGAGAGATTATCTGATTTCCCTTGTAGGGCACTGGGCTGATTTTGAGTTGGAATATCTTCAGGTGCCAGAACTGAACTGAAAAATATACATTTTTTTTCCTTCATTTTTTTAACCAACATTTTGTCAGGTCAGATAAGGCAACGTGCTGAAAAGCACGTTGATCATGAAAAGAAGGCTGATCATGAAAAGAAAGTTGAATTTGGGGGCAAATGGGCTAATGGTCCTTCTCAGAAATAAAAAGTTTTAAATTTACTGACATTTAAGGGTCATTTTGCTGTAAAAATGTAACATAGAATAAAACATGAATATGTGTCGTGGAGGGAGAATTATGCCTAAAATGAAAATAAATATATTCTGAGTTTCTCCAAGATCTGCTTTAGCTCTTTTCTAGATAAGAACGACCTGACTGACAACACAAACTGCTTTACTCTTTTATTCTTACCAAAGTGCTACTGCATCTGTGTATAACAAATAATCAATATATATATATATAAGAAAACTCAAAAACAAGTTGTTTTAAATAAGACCAGCTGTTTTGCTGCCTGCAGCCAAAGATCTTTCTAATTTGAATCCTTAAATTTATAAAATAAAAATCGAACACTGTTCTGAAGTCCTGCTTTCAAATACTCTTCAGAGTTGACCTGAAATCGTTTCAACTAATTTAAGAGGTACATTAAATAACAACCAGATCATTTTTGAGCACACATTATGTCAAAATCAGCAGTTAGTATTTATGAGTTGTACAACAACTGCATTCTGACCAAATCCTCCAATAAAAATAGTGCCATAAAATTTACAGTGACATTGGGTATGTTTGGATTGTAGCCATGGGCAGCAGTGACATGACTCTTTCCTGTCATGCTGATGCACGGGTAAAAGTGCACACACCCTACAGGGTAGGGTCTCAGCCCAGTGAGAGCAACACAGAGATGGGTGGTCAACGAGCAGCATGGGACAGGGTCCTGCACAGGTGGGACGATGCTCTCCCACATGACTCCACTGAGGCACACGGAGGGGATTTGGCTTGTTCAGGCCTCCTTCTGGGCCCACCCTATGAAAACTGAGCTGGAGACCTTCAGCTGTCAAAGGCATCCGGTCTAGTCCCTTCCACTCCCAGCCTTGGAGGACAGCCGCAAGTTTCGTTCTGCATCAATGAACAGGTACTGTATCAAAGAGGAATATTTTCTTGGAGCTAAAAAAATCTGAACTCTAGATTCAGATGATCGCCTTTCTTGACCTCCAGAATCAAGCAGTTAAGGAACCCCTGAATTCACCCACTCGGTTTCCATGTGGATACCGCTCCTCCACACAGCTTACTTCGGATTCATTCTGTTACAAAGCATGTCTGACATTAACAAGAGGCCACGGAGTGAGAAAACCCCTAGGCAGAAAATAAATCTTCTCCAGAGGTGCAATCATGGCATCTGCGTGAACCCTCTGGAACCAGATTTGACCTTCTCCGTTTGAAGGGAGGGAGTCAGATAGGAGGCCCTTTGTTGAGCTTGGCAGAAAATTCCATACTTTAGATCTTTGGAGTGACCCTCAGTATCTAAAAAGCCTACTAAAAACATTGCTGCGTTAGCTACCAACTCGTTTGATTAACGTTAAAGGGAGTTTAATGTAAACAATATTTAGATAACCAAGTGATCACATTACCCATCCTTTTTTTCCAACTTTCTTCAATGTGATACAATTAACTTTGGCTACTATCAAAAACAAAAACTGTAGTACTTGATATTTTTCTTCTTAATATAAGTACATTTAAATAATAAAAAAGTATCAACACATTAAGTAAGTGTCTAAACATCAAGATACATAAATATCTAGGGATTCCTTGTGGGAATACAGTAGTTGAAAATGACCCAAAGCTGTAGCCGTTTCTCAAAAAACAACTACAAAAAAAGTCCAAAAGAAAAGTTAAATAAAACTTACAGAAAAAGGAATCGTATTTCTTTCATTTGTCAAAGCAAGAAAGAAGCAAGCTCAAATTTATGTATATATAAAAATAAAAACCACCCCAAATGCAAATACGCATTTTGCAATTTATAAGGTGCTGCAAAAGAAAATTAAAAATATGAATTAGATGCCAAACAGAATGAGTTGCATCTCCCCACCGCCCCCCCCAAAAAAGCCCCCCAAAACCCGGATTCCATACTCTTTGGAATAAACAACTTGGTTAAAAAGTGAAGTCAAGGGTATAAAATCTTTCTTTTATTCACAGCATTGCTAAATCAGAAGCATTCACAGTTTCCCTCTGGGAATCTTTCTGTTTGCCTTACAGCGTGTCCACGGGGTGGTGAAGCGGACAGCCTCAAGTTGCATCAGGTTAGAAAAATCTGAGATGGGTCAACGGCAATTGCGAACTGCACGGACTTGAGAAGCACAGGCGCCCCGAGGCCCCGCCCGGAGCGAGATCACCACGGCAGTCGGCAGCGGCGCGCTCCCCTGGGCCGGCGGCCGGGCCCACGCGGGCTTCCCGAGCACACGAGGCCGGAGCCCGAGGGAGGCGCTTGCGGGACGACGCCCGGCCGCACGGAGAGCGCGTGCGCAGCCTCAGTAGGGTCGCCACACGGCCTCCTCGAGGCGGGCGGCGGGCGCCATGTTGGTTGGGGAGTTGCTGTGGCTGCCCTCGGCCTCTACCACGTCGCTCTGGTTCGGGAGGCTGGGGTTGAGCAGCGCCGAACCGGTGGAGGCGTTGGTGCAGGGCGGCAGAATGCGCGGCGGCGACCGCTCGCCGCCCACCATGGAGAACTGGTAGGAGCCGGCTGACGCGCCGTAGTACAGGTGGTAGGACGGCGAGCTGGCCTGGAACGGGCCGCCCTGCGCCTGCGACGAGCCGGGGTAGGGCGGCGGCAGGTACGTGTGGTAGCGCGTGGCCGAGCTCATGGCCGACATGCCGATGCCGATGCCCGATGTGACGGGCGTCGGGGAGTAGGTGAAGGCGCCGGGGTAGTGCATGCGGGGATCGGAGATGGAGGGCAGCGCGGAAAACTGGCGCGGGTCGCCGAAGGCCGTCAGGTCGGGCGCGGCTGCGGGGCGGGCGAGAAAAATATCGTGAGACGGGGGGTTCAAGGAGGCCACGCCCCTTCCCCCGCCGGCCAGCCCGCGGGAGGATTACCCAGAATGCTGCTGCCCAGACAGCTGATACGATGATGATGGTGATATACGATCTCGTGCAACGTTAATACGGTATAGGATATAATACTTGCTTACTATAACGTGCTTAATATAAACATATTTCTGTAACTCGGGGTTGGCAAACCCACCTGCCAGATCCACCAGCTACCAGTTTTTGTAAGCCCACAGGCTAACAATGAGTTTTACTTTTCTAAATGGTTGAAAAAGAAAAAAAATCAAAAGATGATGTCCTGACGTGAAAATGATATGGAATTTAAATTTCAGTGTTCATACGTGAAGTTCGATTGGAAGGAGCCTGACTCATTCTTTTATGTATTATCTATGGCTGCTTTTAAATCACCGCTGCAGAGTGGAGTGGTCGTGGCAGAGACTGGAGGGCCAGACTGTAGGGCTCAGAAAGTCTAAAATAGTTAGAATCTGGCCCTTTGCAGAAAAAAGTTTGCCACCTCTCTATATAATCAATATATTAATATATCAATAGTAATGTACATTTAATCAGTGATATTAATATAACAATATATAACAAAACAGTGTAACACTAGAACTACTAATATAATGGATGCATTGATAGATTAATATTAATAGAATATAGATACATAATCCGGCATTGTCATAACAATATTAATATATAATAACATTTTAATACGTTATAGATAATATTTAGGTTGACTCCTAGGTAACTGCTGTTTCGGTAGGTCCGGAATAGTTAAAAATTGGCCGCTTCCTGTGGTTGAAGCCGGTGCACGCCATAGTAGTGAGTGGGAGTGGGTGTCCGTGAACCGTCACATCCCTCTTTCTCTCCCACATCTACCTTCAGACTAGTTCCACAGTTTTAGAAACAGCACAGCGTCGATTTCACGTGCTTTTCTCTAAGATGCATCACCGGTTTGTTAAAGAGGAGTGGCCGCAGGACCTTGACTTATCTGCTCCGTTTTCGTACGTGTTGAAATTCTACCAGAAATGGCAGAGCTTTGTCTGTAAAACTTATTCGGTTAAGGTGATGCGTTTACCATTTCGCGGACTGGCTTGGGCTGTCCTTTGTGGCATCTTTTTGTGTTTTCCTTAACCACAGGCTGCCCTTGGGAACTACTCGGGGGTTTGGGTGCTAGGATGGGTTTCCTGTGTCCTGCAGAGCAGAGTTTCCCAACAGTGGCATTTACTGACCTTTGGGGCCAGCTTTGTTGGGGTGTTGTGGGCCTGGGATGGATGTTTGGCAGCGTCCTTGGCCTCTGCCCAGCAGACGTCAGTAGTGACCCCACTCCCCCCAATGTGACAGCCAGCAATGTCTCCCGACCTTCCAAATGTCCTGGGGGTAGGGGTGAGGGGGGCAAAAGTCCCCCGCCCCCGCTGAGAACCACCACTGTGCATGTAGGATGGTGTCCTGGGGTAGTTTCTGTTCCTCAGAATTATTCATTAAATGACCAGGCCAGGACCGTAGTCTTTACGTCAGCAAACCCAAAAGATAGCAACAAAACAGAGCAGAGGCAAGAAGTGAATGTTTTAAAATTTATCAGTTCTCAAATCAACATACAAAATAACTCCAAGCTCAAGATGGCATGTGGCCTGTGTCCTTTTGTGTTTAGGCCCGCAGAGAAACCTGACTGAGCCAAAAGCTTGCTATGAAAGGAAAGCCATCGGGTGGGTTAATCTGTTTTTGGACGGCATCGGCTGTTGATCAGCTTCCTCATATTTCAAGCCTGTTATTCCAGCAGGAAGAGCTAGTGTTCTCGTTCTCACTCTCTCTCGCTCTCGCTCTCTCTCTCTCTCTCCACCCCCCCGCCCCCCCCTCCTCCCTCTCCCTCTCCCTCCCTCCCTCCAAGTGAACTCCTGTAAATTTGGGGTGCCTCTGATGAGGGGATATACTCCTCAGAGAGGTAATTATAGAAACAACCAAAGTCTGCAGCAAATCTCTCCACTGATGAGGAAACCAGGAGTCTGACTTTGAAACAAACACTCCTGTTAACGTTTTCAAAGCGAGTCAGACGTGTGGGCAGGGAAAAGGTTGTAAACCGACAGTGGTTCTAGGGCTGCCCTTCCACGGACACTCTCTAGCTCGTCCTGAAGCCAGGCCGCACCTCATTCCACAGGGTTTGTCCCTGCCCGCTGGGGCCTTCTGTGAGCAAGCCCTGTGTCACTTGTTTGTGTTCACACAGAGAGCTGTGACATACTTGAGAGTTAACAGGAAGCTTTACTCCATTTTTCCAGTTAGATTTCTATAGTCCAGGGAGAAGCATTAGGCAAATACAGTCAATTTGTTGTCATCTGATGCAATACTCTGGACACAAATAAATGACTCCACCCATTATTCCTCTTGCTTCATTTGCCATGAGACAAAAAGGTGAATCCACTGGAAAATGAATGAAAGGTCACCCTGTTTCATGACGGTGTCTGGACATGCTCTGCCAGTCTGTTCCAACTGCTGTGTGGTAACCTGGTGATGACAGCAAGTTACTGGAATCCCAAGTGAGCCCGTGATTTGTCACGGACATAAGTAATGGAATGATGTTATGGTCTCAGCTGTCAGGGGAAAATAGTTCTTTCACTTGTGGGCAGAATATCTGGAAGATCTTAGATGTTGCCTGTGATTCTTCTTCTGTCCACATAGTACCAATGTCACACTACAAAAGACCATCCATTCGGCCAAATTGTCCTTTACATACACGTTGTGATAACAAAACAACTTCGGCCCGCTAGGTGGGCTCAGATTCAAGTGACCTATTAAAATATTTGTTTTCATTTTTTTTTTTTTTTTTTTTCGGTACGCGGGCCTCTCACTGTTGTGGCCTCTCCCGTTGCGGGGCACAGGCTCCG
>NC_041221.1:5621182-5663425 GCF_002837175.3 Physeter macrocephalus
GCATTGGCAGGCGGACTCTCAACCACTGCGCCACCAGGGAAGCCCCATGTTTTCATTTTTATGTCCAGTCTGACACCCCCTACCAAGCAAGCCCCACCAGTGACACACAGTTCACCCACCCGGCCTTAGCTCCTTTGTCCTTTTGGCTGGGCTGGTGCCCCCGTATTCGGTAGCAGTGTGGGCAGAGGTGGGGACCCCTGATATTCACAGGGAGCTTTTAAAGAGTAGGAAATCTGGGGATTAGGCGGTACAGGTATTTTGGTTGGAAATGTTTCCCCACCGAGGGAGCTAAAATTTGCCATGACAGCTCAAGTCTTCATTCTACAGCTTGCTGTGGATGAAAGCAGCCCTACTCTGGGCCCCTTCCACTGCCCCCGAAGGATTAAACAGCCCGAGCAGATAATGGCTGCCTTAAAAGGATCTTGCATGACTCAGATTAATGCATGCTGTCTGTCGCCCAGGTTGGCAGCTAAACATTATTTAAAAAAAAGAAAAGAAAACCTCCAGATGACAACTCTTTTCAGACAAGGTGTGGAGTCTGTCTGCAAAGGTAAGAGACAGACACAGAGCACAGGTCTCTCCGGCCAAAGGTAGCCCAGGTGGCGCTGGGGGTGGGGAGAGGGCCAGAGCACAGAGCTGAGCTGGGGGGCGGAATTCAAGGAAAGCAGGCTCTCAGAGCAGCCACTTTTCTTTTAAGTATCCCAAACCCCTCCTGCCCACAGGTAGATGACAACACTTTTCAGGCCTGGGCTCCAGGCTCGATTTCTCAGAGGGAGACCTGCCAAGGTGGAGAGCAGTCTCCCATGCTGTGCTCTGCCACCGGTGAGAGCTCCTCTGGAATTCTCCTGGGTCCACCCTCCAAGGCAGTGCAGGGTCATGCTTGGGTGCCGAAATGGGATGTGGGTTTTATCTCCTTCATACCCTCATGCCATAAAATGCCCTTCCATTGCTCCTTGGCTGACTGAAGTCCAGGCTATTCAGAAGTGTAACTGTGAGATGGGATTTGGGAGGGCACATGTTACTCATTCCTATAAAAAAAAAGGTCACCCTTCCATCTGAACTGGGCAGCCAGAACAGCTGGCCCCTAGGGTTCTTGGACTGTAAGGTGCCGATGATCTTGGGTGCTGACCAAGTCAAAAGACTTATGAAATAAATTCCAAGGGACAGACCCACAGCAGGGACATTTCCAAGGAAAACAGTAATTGCTTCAGATGTAGACCACAGCCAGTGGGCAGAGCAGTGCCAACAAGAAGAAGAAACAATGAAAGATGACAAGTGCCTTTGGAAGCAGACCAGTACTGAGGGGACAGAGCTTCTACAACAACAACAAGCTGAATGGACTTCATAATTCCTACACTAGTCCCTTAACTCCTTAGCCCAGCAGGTGCCATGAAATTCTTGGCAACAGAGGCTGAAAATAATGTGGAAACTGGGCAACTAAGTTGGCTTTCCTGTCCCACTACCTCGCCCAAGAAGACAGTCCTGAACTGGGGGGCAGTGTGGCCCTCAGGACATTTGGCAACGTCTGGTGATTTTTGGTTGCCATGACTGGGGGTGCTGCTGGCATCTAGAGGCCAGAGACACTGATGAAGGCCCTGCAGTGCACAGGACTGCCCCCTGACAGTGAACAATTATCTGGCCCCAGGTGTCAGCACTGCTGCCGTTGAGAAGCTGAGAGGGATTCTGTGAAGCTCTGAGAAGAAGCTGAAGCATTTGGGGAAATCTCAAATAATCACAATCGTCCACAAAACACAACATTACACCACATGTAAAATGGCAGACGCAATGCCTTTGCCCCTTTGCCTGCCCGTAATCTGCTATAATCTGATGCCAGGAGCTGAAAAGCAAAAACAGCCGCCCTTCCACAGAAGTGTGTTCTTAGGCTTCCTACTGCTGAAGTCCTCTGAAGTATTTTCACAGTCTGGTCCAGCTCCAATTTCAAAGCCCCAAACGGAGTCGCTTCTTTTTGCTTTCAACAAAGGAATTTTTCTCTGTAACTCTGATTTCCCTGCCCACAAGCAAAGGTGAGTGCCAAGCCCAGAGGTCTCCTAGGTTAAATGACTAGGTTTAATGAGCACGTATTAACAACAATTATGCCAACCACGACACCTGAGCTTTCCAGTCTGTTCCTCAAACCTGATACGAGCAGCTCTTACTTGGGAGTGTCCCGTTGGGTAGATGTGCGTCCCACTTCACGTGTGCCCCAGTGCGCGGTTCGCGTGGCCTGTGAAAGCTCGCCACCACAAGATGGATCCGTCCCATCTGAGGCCCAGAAGCTGACTGCTTTGGCCTTTTCTATCACTGACCCTTCGGCTGCCACCCGTGCCTGCCAAATGCGAGCACCCCCAAACGCCCAAGGAATCCACTTTTTCCAAGCCACTTCTCCCTTCACATCTGTACGTAATCTCTGCCTCCGAGCGGGCGGGGGACTTAGAGATAGACAGCCTTGTCTTTAAACCGTACTGTATCCAATCAAAAATGACTGCCACCCCCTTCATGCATCCCGTCTGGTCTCCAGAGCCTTCCACTGCAGCCGGACTTCAAAGAGTGTATTTTCAAGCAGCTTACTTGAGAGTCGACTGGAAAGCTCTGCAGAGAGGGTTGTCATGCCGCTGGCCCGTCCAGGCGAGATGGGTGTTGCTGGGTGGACAGAAGGAGAGGCAATGGGTCCCAGGTACTGGTAGGACTGCTCGTAGGACCACGGTGGGGACGGCTGGATCTGCCTTGTATCTGCAGAGAATCAGGGAGGTCACTTACATGTAGAGTGGGTCAGGATTTAGGAAAATAAAATCTTTTCATAAAAAACCAGCGACCTTTGTTGAAATCTAATACATGTTTGTGGCCTGTTTACCAGTGTTTAATAAGCCTCCTTAAGTCCCAAAATTTGCTTTTGTCTGATGATTTCCCCCCAAAACGATACTGAAATATAATTTGTTTGATTCTTGAAGATTTTCCTCTGCTAACTGTTCCTTCCAAAGGTTTTCTTTAATCACACTAATGATGAGAGAGGCTGATTATGCTTTCCAGGTAGAAGTGTTAACATTCAGACTGTTGACTGCACGTATTGACTGCCTAGCTTTACCAGTAATCGTGGTTATCATTATCAGGTGATCACCCGTCTCTCTACTCAGTAAGCGCAAAAGAATGCAAGGGTTTGGGTCTTTTTTTGGTACCTTTGGCAAAAATATTCTGTGGCTTTTAAATGTCTTCTGTTCGGGTGAACTCTCTCCCAAGGATAACTGAAAAGAAAGTCTGGCTAGGAAACTGGCAACGAGGCCCGATGACCAGTTCACAAACCCGGCAGTGCAGAGCTGGCTCTGTCAACAAAGACTCACAGAGATGTCTTCCACTTTTCCTCAAGACCTCCAGTTTGCAACTTTTAAAGGGCAGAATGTTGAGCAAGTATTTTACAGATTGCCATTAA
Organism: Physeter macrocephalus; assembly: GCF_002837175.3. Lineage (NCBI taxonomy): Eukaryota > Metazoa > Chordata > Mammalia > Artiodactyla > Physeteridae > Physeter > Physeter macrocephalus. Next base: position 5,624,607 of record NC_041221.1, read on the forward strand.
AAGAGGCCTGGTTTGTAGTGAGGTGAATGGGCCTAGAGTCTGTCATACAGAGAGAAGTAAGTCAGAAAGAGAAAAACACATACCATATGCTAACACGTATACATGAAATCTAAAAAAAAAAAATGGTTCTGAAGACCCTGGGGCAGGACAGGAGTAAAGACCGCAGACGTACAGAATGGACTTGAGGACATGGGGAGGGGGAATGGTAAGCTGGGATGAAGTGAGAGAGTGGCATGGACATGTATACACTACCAAACGTAAAATAGATAGCTAGTGGGAAGCAGCCGCGTAGCACAGGGAGAGCAGCTCGGTGCCTTGTGACCACCTAGAGTGGTGAGATAGGGAGGGTGGGAAGGAGACACAAGAGGGAGGAGATATGAGGATATATGTATATGTATAGCTGATTCATTTTGTTATAAAGCAGGAACTAAACACACCACTGTAAAGCAATTATACTCCAATAAAGATGTTAACAACAACAAAAAAAAAGAGGCCTGGGTGAGAGAAGAGACAAAGATCTGACTTCAGAAGATTTAGCATTTTGTAAATTTGACTCCAGCATTCATAGGAGTCTTAGTTTTCAAAAGCATCATACTGTTTGCAGAGGAGGAAAAAAAAAAAACAACCTTCTAAGGCAGAATGTGTAAGAAAATTTAAAAATCAACCACTGTCTCACCATAAGATAGCTTTACATTTCTGTCTTAGAATTAAACGTTAATTTTCTCTTTGTGTCCCACCTTCTTTGTAGACAAAGGTGACAGCAAACTACACTGACTCCAAAGGGTCTTCATAGCCAGGGGTTCATGATGCTGGGAGTAAATACAGAAAGAGCAAAGTTCCTTAGGAGAACAACAGGTGTCAGTTTTCTGTGTGTCGTGACATAAAGAAATGAGTTCTTCCTACTCGTTATACATTGTCCACATCTCCTCCCTCTGGGGCTTTTCACTTCCAGTTAAAATGTCCCGTGTCTTTTATGCCTTTGAAGCTGTCACAGTGGAGAAGAGAATCAAGTAATTGGGGATCCAAGTCTTCCTTCTTACTCTTCTCCCGAGAGCCCTCTACCCGGTTTCCCTCATACTGATCTACTTCTTTCTTTTCTTTAAAATAACTGACTTTTTAATTTTGAAGAACCTGGGGAAATATTTTATCTTAGAATCTTATGAAATCTACTATTAAAGAAAGGTCTTCATTTTCTTCTGAATTTTAGAGAATTGAGGGGATGGCAAGGAATAAAGAGCCGGTCCATTCCAGACTCAGTGGAAAATAAGTGTTCAACTACAGTCAGAGATCCTGCATAATCTTACAGCTAACAGTGTTTCCAGCAATTGAAAGCAAATAGCAATAGCAGATTGTTTAACATTCCCATACTGCTACAAGTATTTTGCTCCAAGTGAAAATAAAATTATATACTCAGATATTTTCCATAAGACATGCACATGTCCTGGATACACGTATTTACAAAGTGAATATATATAGTATTCAAATATTTTAATCATTTCAAAAGCAAACAGAGGAGGTTTTATAATTGTCATAAAGCCCCCGGGGTGTGAATTGCGGTACAGTAATTCATGCGTTGTTGTGTAGACAGCCCAGCACCCCTAACCCCATGTCTAAAACCACAGTAAGCATAAAGTATTATGCCATGATTCATGCTCTGTCATGTTTTACTGTCGTGAAAAAGTTGTGCTAGGCTTTTCTAAACTCATAATTAAACCATGCAAATGTTGCATAATGTTTCACAGCCTTTTAAAAATATGCTTCGGTAAAATGATCTTTATGATTAAAGTCCCGGTTCTATGATTTTTTTTTTTTTAACACAGGGTTTCAAATTCAACATCTTCTTACTTCACGCCACAACTCAGCCTTTCAGTGCTGGTTGGGGGACAGCACTAAAAACCCAGTGACCCCTGATCATTTTTCATATCTGTGACCACAGTGAACTGTGTCTGGCTTCATTGGCAGCAGTGGGCCAGAAGGTGGTGATGGCGAGCTTCTCATGTCGGAGTTTCGCGTGTTTTCTTCTATTACGTGGATTACTCATTAAAACAAAAACAAAACAAAATAAGAAACGAAGGGCCAATAATATGGTTTGCTGAGTTCACTGTTGAGTTACCATTCTTGCCATGATGGGGCCAACGTGAACACACGAAGGCAAGTATGGAGGTGACAGTGCAGTGGGCCGCCCGAGCACTGGACTGAGGCAGGAGACGTGGCCTCTGGCCCATATGTGTGATGACCCTGGGTTACTTGCTTGCCCTTTCTTATTCTCATTTCTGAAAGGAGATGATCTCTAAGCCCCTTTCAGTGGTGACAGTGCAGGATCCTAATTCAAACAGGTCCCAAACAGTACTTCTCTGCTTAACTCGTATGTTAAACAGAGTTAGGAAGAATCAGGTGGGTGTTTGAGGTGAAGAATGCTGCTTGTAATAGTAAATACATGTATTCTGGGAAGAGGAAGTAGGACAGGGATAAGATGGGGGTTATCAAGAAAAAAGTCATAGGCTGAGGAAGGGAACCACTGTCCGTCATTCTTCAGAGGAGGGCTGCTTGTTCTTGAAGGGGATGCCTCTGATAGGTCAATCCACCAAAAAGAACAAGTTTATTGAAACTTACTGTGTGCCAGGCATGTGCTAATTTATGAGTAAGACCAGTAAGGTCCCTGTCCCATTGGAACTTAGTGAAGATCCCAGGACTGTATGATGCTTGGAAAGGCTTTTTCCTGTTGCATTAATCATCATGCTGAGTTACTTCATTCATTCACTCTTAGGCTCATGAAGTTATTTACTTCCTCATTCATTCATGTTGCCAATGAACTTTTTGCTTAATTAGGGCCACTGTTTTGGGAACTCAGTAGCCAGTGGATTATAGTCCTTGCCTTCTGGAGTTATGGCTAGTGGGGGCTGTATCCACGTGAACAGCTGGATTACCTCCCTAAACGGGACTTGCAAACAGACGTTCCCAAGTTAGAGATAAGAACCCTAGTGGTATTTATTACATGCTATGTTATACCTCTGAGAGGAACAGACAAGGGAAAGCACCTAATTTAAGTGATAAACTGATTTCGGTTTGCATTCTCCCTTCACCATAAACTAGCTGTATGACCTTGGGCAAGTCACTGATTTCCTCGGATACGTAGTTTTCCTACTTCAAAGGGTAATAGGGATAAGTGAGATAAACTGTATATAAAGTGGGTATCACTGTGTTGGGCCATATTAAATGCTCAGTAAGTCTGGCTAATTTTTATGATTATATTATTAAAAAGGAAAAGAAATCCATGCCAAGGGACATATCTGATATTTATTGGTAAGGCCACACACACCTGCTCCAGGAGGAGACTCAGGTAACACTGTTCTGTTCACTGAAAAAAGGCTGACACGCAGAGTCTTCAGTACCAGAGAAGAAATGGGCTCAGGAGATTAAGTGGTAAATGGGCAAGAAAACTGGAGAGTTGAGGTGAGGACGGAGAAGGTGAGGATCCAATCTCAACCAGCTCATGTTTCTGTTAAAAAAACTACTGGATTAGAAAATTTAAGTTTGAGTCTGTCTGCATCCTGTTTTTTCCAGGGTGCATAATGTTTTGATGCAGCTGCTCTACTGAGGCCGTTTTACGATGGGTTATTTTTAGCTTTTTGATCCATCAAGTAGTGAATAAAACAGCCCCCTTCCTCTGAGATCCTGAGCCCCACTCCTTTCCGTTTGAAATGAGGTCAAAGAAGGGGGGGAGTTAGGAATAAGGGGGGGTTGAGGCTAGTGGTGAGCTCAGAGGTATCCATAGCATACATAAGAGATAAGAGGGTAGGGTGCTTTTACCTTTGAGGCAGCAATATCAAAATGTCTTCAAAGTAAAAAATGACCCTATCAGATAATTCAAGTCAAAATGTTCTGCTGGTTCCAAGTTCAGCTCTGAAATGTCAAGAGCTTAGAAGTTATCACTCCCATCTTTACAACAAGAAAAAAACCCTAAAACTGATAATCCACGATTTTTCTCAGACCTAGTAGAGAATTGAGGTCATAGGGCAAAGTGCCACCCTGAAATCTTGAGAGAGGTGAATACAGAAAATTATGCTGAGGTGTGCTTACTGGGAGCAGAAGCCACTGGAGCCATGAACTGGTAGGAACATTTAAATGGTAATTTTGACAAATTGTTGGAGGCTGAGTATAGACTAGTGTGAGAGTAAGAAACTCCTGAGGGCTGCATTCTTGTCTGTGTGTATGGGGGTGGGGTGGGGACACTTTCATGGGTTTTTCATTTAGGGACTCCTCCAGCTCTTCATGGGATCCAGTATAATAGCAGCGGGTTACAGCTGAAGGAGCTGCAAGACAGACTATTTAAGGAAGGGTTCTTAGGGAAGCCCAAAGACAGAAACAAAAACAAGGACATTAGTGGAATTTAAAGCCTCTGGCACCTTCAGCTACAGCAAACATTAAACACAGCCCAACTCCTAGTTAGATGAACATAAAATCTCACACCAGAGGCCTATTTACTTCAGTTCCTGTTATCTGATACATCATATCCAGCTTCCAAATCAGAAATAAGGCATGACAGAATGCAAGAAAAAAAATCTGAAGAGAGAAAACAAGCGTCAGAACCAGACTCAGATGTGACATAAATTTTGGAGTTATCAGACAGGGAATTTAACTGATCAATATGTTAAGGGCTCTAGTGTGCCACAACTACTGAAGCCCGCACACCTAGAGTCCGTGCTCTGCAAAAGAGAAGCCACCGCGGTGAAAAGCCCGCGCACCGCAACAAAAGAGAGTAGCCCCTGCTCTCTGCAACTAGAGAAAGCCTGTGCACGGCAACGAAGACCCAACTCAGCCAAAAAAAAAAAAAAAAAAAAAAAGGGCTCTAATGGAAAAAGAAAACAGCATGGAAGAACAGATGGGTAATGTAAGCAGGGAGAGAGAAACTCTTAAGACTCAGAAGGAAATTCTGGAAATGAAAAACACTGTAACAGATATTAGAAATACCTTTGATGGGCTCATCAACAGACTGGACATGAGTGAGGAAAGAATCAATGAAATATGAAAGAATTTCAATGAAATTGAAAATATGTCAGTAGAAACTTCCCAAACCATAAGGTAAAGAGAAAAAAGAAAGAAAAACAGAAACAACAAGTCAGAACATCCATGAACTTTGGGACAATTTCAAAAGTGTAATATATGTGTAGTAGAAATATCAGAAGGAAAAGGAGAAAACAGAGTGGAAGAAATATTTGAAGTATTAATAGCTGAGAACTTGACAAAATTAATGACAGACACCAAACCACAGAGCCAAGAAACTCAGGGACCACCAAGCAAAATAAATACCAAATAATCTACATCTAGGCATATCATATTGAAACTGCAGAAAACCTAAAGACAGAGAAAATCTTGAAAGAAACCAGAAAGGAAAGGTGTGGGGCAGATACCTTGCCCAGACAGGAACAACAGTAAGAATTACTTCAGACTTCTCTTCGGAAACCATGCAAGCAGAAGTAGCGTGTAGTAAATAAAGTGTTGAAAGAAAAAAGCTACCAACCTAGCATTCTATATTCAGCAAAATTATTCTTCAAAGGTGAAGGAGAAATAAAGCCATTCTCTGACAAACAAAAACTGAGCTAATTTATCCAGCAGACCTGTCCTGCAGGAAATGTTAAAAAAAAGTTCCTCAGGGAAAAGGCAAATAATATACGTCAGAAACTTGGATCTACATAAAGAAAGGAAGAGCATAATAGAAAGAATAAATGAAGGTAAAATAAAGTCTTATTTTTCCTATTCTTAATTGATCCAAAAGATTACTGTTTAAAGTCATAATAGTAATGTATTGGGTGGTTGTAAGAGATGGATAAGTGAAATGAATGACAGTACTGACAGAAATGGGAAGGTAGAACTGGTCTTGTGTTATCTGATGGTGACTTACATTCATTACACATGTATTTTGCAAACTCTAGGACACCACTAAAAACATTTTTTTAAGTATAACTGATACACCAAGAGCAGAGATAAAATGGGATGGAATCAAATAAAATGCTCAGTTAAAACCAGAGAAGGCAGAAAAAGAGGAGAAAAGAAGAATAGGTGTGACGAATATAAAACAGTTACAAACATGGTAGATGTTAATCCAGCTGTATCAGTAATCGTTCTAAATATGAATGGTCTAATACATGTACCAACTGAAAGACAGAGATTGTCAGAGTGAATTAAAAACAAAAGTATGTGTTGTCTACAAGGAACCTACTTTAAAGTGTCAGGTTGAAAGTAAAGGGGTAGAGAAAGACTGGGCTAACAGTCATCAAAAGAAAGCCAGAGCAGCTGTATTAATTTTATACAAAACTGACTTCAGAAGAAGGAAAAATTTTAGGGAAAAAGGGGAATTACATGAAAAAAGACTATATATATATAATATATATATATATATAGTCTTTATATAATGGAATCACTTTTCTGTACAGCAGAAATTAACATTGTAAATCAACTATACTTCAATAAAATACATTAAAAAAAAGAGGGGACTTACATGATGAAAAATGTTATATCTAAGAAAGCATAACAATCCTTAACATGTATGCACCTAACAGAGTGTCAAAAGACATGAGGCACAAACTGATAAGACGACAGGGAGAAAGAGAAAAATACACAGTTATAGCTGAAGTCTTCACAGTCCTCTTTCAGTAATTGATACATCAAGCAGGCAGAAAATTAGGGCACAGTTCCTCTGAACAGTGCTACCAACCAGCTTGACCCGATGAACATCTTCGGAAAATTCCATCCAACAACAGCAGAGTACACGTTCTTTTCAAGCTCACAGGGAACATCCACCAAGATAGACCCTAGAACACACCTTAAAATTAAAAGAACAGAAATCATACGAAGTGTACTCTCAGGCCACATGGATTTAAGCTAAAAAGTCAGTGACAGAAAGACTGGAACATCCCCGAATATTTGGGGCTTCAACAGCACGCTTCTGAATAACCCACGGGTCAAATAAGAAATCTCAAGAGAAATGAAAATGTATTTTGAACTGAATGAAAATCCAACACCACAATTTGTAGGATGCAGCGGAAAGCAGTGCTTAGAGGGAAATTTATAGCATCTTAATGTATATATTAGAAAAGAGGCATGATTCAGAATCGATGAGCTTCCACCTTAGGAAACTAGAGAAAAAAAAGAGCAAAATAAACCTAACGCAAGCGGAAGGAAAGAAATGATAAAAGAGGAGAAATCAAAGAAATCGAACACAAGAAAGCAACAGAAAATGAACAAAACCAAAAGCTGCTCTTTGAAAAGTTTAAAATGTCCTACTTTGCCCTCATGTTCCTGCAGGGCCATAGAAGAGGATGGCCAGAGACGCCTCCCGGTTCTCTGAGCACCTACGTCTGTGGGCTTTTTAACACCCACCCTCAAAACCTGGGTCCCCTAAGGCACACAGGCGCCCACATGCTGGGTGACCTTCTCCGCCTGGGGCCAGAAGGTTGACGGGTTCTGTTGTTGGTTAGAGTTAGAAGGCCCTTTTCTTTGGCTATTTAGCTGATATCTTTAAAGACCTGATCTTTCCGACACCTTTCAGAGCCATTTAAAAACAAAGACCAGACAAGTTACGTATATGCATACGTAACAGGGCCCCAGTGTCTGTTTTTAAGAGCCAAACCTAAGTGGTGAACATATAAACCCTCCAGGCGGCTCTGGATTTTCCCCAGAGGGTTTTTTCCCCCTTTCAGCTTGGAAGGTGGCAGGGCAGTTCCCAGGGTGCCCTCCAAGTTCACCTCAGTCATGGGCAGCTGGTGTAATGCCCTCTTGGATGCCTGAGAACACACAACAGGATGTGACTCAGGACTCAGAGATGTGAGTCAGTTTCCAGGCCGATGTGTCAGGGCGAGCCCCGGTGGTGGCTTGTATCTCCCTGTCTGGGACCCCCTGGAAGAAAGATCCGGGCTCCCCTGTGAACAAAAAGGGTGCCCCCAGATGCTCCGCTGCTACCTTCAGAACCATGTGATATCAGCTTTCACGGCCCCAGGGCCTGCGTCCTTCTCTGCTACGAAAGAGGCATTTCCCTGGAAGTCCCACCGTCTGTCTGAAGCGCTGTTTCCTCCGGCCTGTGCGGTACAGGTGTAGCAGAGAACACCAAGCAGGAATAGTGAGTGGTGCGTCCAGGCAGAGACACTAATGAGCCTGGTGTTGCTATCAGTGAAACACTCTGCTAACCGTGAGTCAGTGCCCACCAGCTCTGGATCCTGGAAAAAGAAGTTGTGAAAGAGCTCCGGTATCTGCCAGCCGTTTGTCTCTGCTGGCCGAAGACATCTTGGTTAGTCATGTACAGCTAGGATGCATTCATTGTTCCAGCAATTACTCTGAAGGGAAGCATCCAGCACCAAGCCGGGGGCAGAGGCCTGCCTGGGGATGCTGCGTTTTAAAGGCCGTTAGGGTCTTGAGGGATCCCGTCCGCCTAGCCGACCGGTGGGCCCAGGAGGTGACAGGCTACCTGCGGGAGGGCAGAAGGGAGCTGTGTGACCACGTCCTTACCCCTCACTGCCTTGGGGACCCATCCTCTTTACCCAACCGGCAGAGGCTCCCTGGCTTTGTGGTCGGGGCGCTGGGAGTCCAGAATGCTGGTTCCTAACACGAGAGCCACCGCCAACTCCGGCGGCTCACCACAGCCCTTTCCCTCTCAGACCTTTGTTTCTTCATCTCTAAAAATGGGGGTAACCAGACTCACCTGCCTCGCAGGTGTGAGAGTTAATTACCGTTTGTGGAGCAGCTTTGAGAGCCGCAGATGAAAGGCGCTCCGTAAATGCAAAGAGCTATTCCTCGTTAGACGTGCCAGACAGTTCCCAGGGGAAACAGTCCAATGCAGCCACGAGGCCTCTCCCCTCGGCCAGATCAGTCTGAGCCGCGTCTGGAAAAAGGCTCTGGACTCAGGCAGAGTTGTCTCCGAGGCAGGGTTTGGGGACAAGTCACTGGCTTCTAGAAAAGATGGGGGTCTGGATAACACCTCTGATTCTCTGCCAGCACTGACTCCCTCAGTCTGGGGGAGAGTGGCCTTCAGGTCACACGGGGTACAGGGATCTTGGTTCCAAGAGAAAGGAAGGCACCTTCTGACCTCTGCTCTGTCCTCCCTCGCAGACAAGTTATTTCCCTGGCCTTTGTCAGACAAACGTCCATTGCAGACATCTTCCCGTAAAGATTTTCTGCACCCTCGCTTTCTGAACCTCTGTCCCCCCGCCCCCATACACACTTTCCAGGCCTGAACTGATTCTACAGATGGGCTGGGTAGACTCCTGTAAGGCCAGGCCATCACGGGCATGTTCAGATTATTCCACGACCGCCCTGCTAATTTCTGTCCATTCCTCCATGTCTGTCTCTTCCAACAAAAATCTCAAAACATGGAGGAGGGTAAAAATGGCTCTCTGCTCCCAACCACTCATTGTCCAGCACCCTCGCCCCCTTTGCTAGTTCCCGAAAGGGGTGAGCCAGAGATACGTGTCGAGGGCTGGGAAATCTCAGGCAGCTTCTAGCTTGGGACCAAGACCCCGGCGCAGAAATGAGGACCTTCACTCACGGGAGCCAAATTACTGACGCCTCAAAGCGGGACGCTACCAGCGGGAGAGGCACGGCACCCCTAGGACTGCCCATAGTTAAAGAAACTTAATTTGATGAAGGAACATCCCACCGAGGGCAGCACATGCTCTAAAGAGGACGGTGCAGGCTTGAGAGCCTTGTTCCGTGGCCCAGGGCGTGAGACTGTCAGAGCCAAGCTACAGTCCCGACTGACCACCGAAGGCCGTGTGCCGATGGGGTGGGAGGGGAGCCTACGGGACTCCCGGGGGGGAGGGGGGGCGGGCAGCCATCTCTCTAAGTAGATACAGTAACAGCCGTCCCTTGGGCAGATCCTATCAAGTAACATGGCTGAAGCTTTGCCAGGGTCCTTGAAATGCCTCAGGGTGGCAGCAGGCAAGAACAAGAGTGATGTTATCACTGGGACCTCAGGGGCCGGAAGGTGACTGCCCCCGCCCCCGCCCCGTGAGTTGTCGGTGTTGGAGGATGCTCTTAAGGCCGCCGCGTAAGCACGTCTGACGCACGGCAGGTGCCCGTGAGGCCATCCTGCAGCCTGGCTGCCTCGGAGCGCCACCCACCCCCTCCGGCTCTGTGCTAAACTTTTTACTTCAGCACTTCTGTGGGGTTGTAAAAAGTTAGGGCCTTTTGACAAATTCTGTTGTATTATTATTAGATTGATTGATTTGTTGTAAAGTCAGGATGCAAATCCATTGCACCATACTTTCAAGCTCCAGGCTGTAGCCTACACACAAATTTTAGAGTGGCTCAAAGCCCGGCCAAGCAGCCTCTGTGTCTTGTGCTCTCATGTGACATGTGCCCCAGTGCACCCGCACTCGATTTTACACCAGATACTCTGGTTTTAAGCAGCAAACTCGGAAACATGGCGTTCTAATAAAACCAGAAGAAGACCTCTCATGAATGGGGAAAAAGGGAGTGCAATAAGTACCATCTAGAGAATGCTGAAAGAGAACACAGAAGACACTGAACTCTCCTTCGGTTTGTGTCGGCTCCAAACATTTCCAAGTGTTGGGGACCTCGTCCCCGAGCTGCCCCGCAGGGAGAAAGGGCCTGGACGAGGGCACGAGGGCAGGCTTTGGGAGTCTGAGAGACGAGGACCGAGCCCCGGCTCGCCCCTCACTCACCCTGTGCTGAGGCCAGCAGCTGAAGCCCTCGGAGACTCGGTTTCCCCACCTATGAGGGGCTTGGGGGGAAGAAACGGCATCCGGACTCCAGCGGCGTTAATGCGCCCTCTGGCTCCTAGTAAGGCTCCTCTCCCCTGTCCCCTCAGAGAAAGAGTCGTGTCCAGAGAGGGCCTCCTGCTCCGTGCCCCTCAGGCCCGAGGGCCCCATACGAAGGAGGAGGGCGGGCATAGCCCATGCGGCCGCCAGGACCAGGCCCGCCTCGGCCTCGGCCGGAGGTGCAAAGCCCTCAGCCCCTCGCCCGGGCAGACGTGGTTTCACCATCGACGTGAGCGCCATTCCCGCGGCACCTGCCCAGCCTGCCAAACCGAATACAAGCCCTTCCGCCCGCCGGGCGCCAGCCTCGCTCAGCGGGCGCGCCCGGCCGCCCTGCCCGGTGGAAGGCGCCCGCCAGCCGCCGCACGGACACCGAGGAGGCGCGGTTCTTCACCTTCGGGGCTGGGAGTCAGGTTGAGTGGCAACCGCTCGCTCTCTGAGAGCTTCCATCCACACCCAGCGTGAAGGACGTTCTGCCAAGGGAAGTGCAGTGACGCCCAAGCTGGAGCGCTACCCCACTGACACGTGCTCGCCGGCCGAGGCAGCGGCTGCCTCTGGTTCTCCTGTCCTCCCCACCTGTCCCCGCCGACCCGCCCCAGCTTCCCCTTCCCGACCCACACGCTCCTGGTTTTCCTTTGCCACACGTCAGGCCCGGGCTCCCGGGATTCCCAGACCCCCGGGGGCGTCCCCCGTCCGCAGCCCTCTAGCACCCTTCCTCGGGGGGCATGAACACACCGCACCTGCCTCGAGGGGCAGCCAGCACTGCCTGGTTCCTGGCTGTCCCTTCACCTCCCACGCTGCACGTCCACGACGCCCCGGGAAGGTCTCTGGACGTAGAGCAATGGATTTCTCCCTCGGAAAGGGCGCTGCCATCCCGGCTGGCCCCGACCCTTTTCTCCTCCCACTCTGCTGTGCCTGAGGTAATGGCACACCGAGACAGCCTGGTCTCTTCACATAAGGAGGGCCCTTACCCCTGACGCTGGAGACAGAAGACGCTGCGATTCGCGGACCCCCATCTTTGCGGTTGGGAGACGGCGGGACCGGCAGTCCGGAGCCCAGTGTCCCGCTTCATTCCTAGAATGTGACACCCTACAGCGCCGCCAGCTCTGGTTCGCTTTTGGTAAACATCTTTTCGGAGTAGTGTTTGCTATACGTCTTAAACGCAAGGCTTCGCCATACAGAAAAAGCCCCCAAGGAATGGCTCCGTTACGCTTCTCTGTTTCTTGAAAATCGGTAACTACTTGGACGTTTGCTGTCGGAGCAGCTGGAAGAGGCCGAGCTGCCTGGTCGCTCGGTGGCGGGTTCCTGTGCCAGGATAACTGGGTGTCTCTGGCTTGCGAGCTGGGGGGATCCCTATCGGCTTCCCCTGTGCCTCCTGCCCCTCCTGCGGTCTCCCCCCCCGCCCCGCCACCTCCCTGCGAGATCCGCACAAGAGGAATTGGCTCACCGAAGTCTGCAGCCATTTCGCACACCCCGAAGAACTGACCTTGACGTGAACTAATTGGGACGGCGACAGATTAATAGCACAGGTTGCTGAGGTGGGGTTTTGCGGCATCCAGGAGGCCTTTGAAGACAAGAGCAGCGTGTACGTTCATAAGCTCATCCCTGGTGCTCTGAACAAAGAACGCAAACGAATCGAGTCAGATTCATCTGGGGGCAATCTACACTCAGAGGGGAGCATCACCCCAAACTCTGATTCAGAAAGGCAAATGGAAATCTGCCGGAATTCTTTTAAACTCCAACACAGACCGCGATTTTCACACACACACACACACACACACACACACACACACACACACACACCCTCTCTTGGTAATAAGCAGACCTCTGATGATCTAAAGATCCACAGCTTCATGTACTGACTCAGAGAAAGTAAATGGCATTTCAAATACAACCTTCATACTTTAATAGATGAGGTCACCCTGAGAAAGATGATACTGTGAGCCCAGCAGTGGGAAACCTCCCTCCAGAGAACCGCTTTGATTTACAAGGTCAAGGAAGGCTTTCTCAGAGAAGCAGTAGGTTTTTAGTGACTTGGACTAAAATGAAGACTTTTTTAAAATTAAAAACTGAGTTTGAGACAGCAGACAATTAGAAACTCTTGCTCAGCAATAGGGACGACCCCGGAGAACAGGGATCCTAGCGGCCTGCAGAAGGCAAAGAGTCAGCACTGATTTGCTGATGAGGATAGAGGCCCAAGGAAGGGGCTGCCATTTGTGGCCGACACTGACATTCCTGTGTGGACCGACTGAACCCTCGTGAATCTCCCAGATGGGTCTCAACAAGGGCGGTTTCTCCTTCAGGGGACCCTGGACAACGTCTGGAGATGTTTTTGCTTGTTGCCACTGGGGTAAGGGGATGCGACTGGCATCGCGTGGGTGGAGGCCAGGGGTGGGGTGCTATTAAACATCACCCAGTGCACAGGATGGCCCCCCAACAGCAGGGGATGATCCGGCCACAGATGCCAGCGGTGCCTTAGGGAACCCCAGCCCAGGGTAGGCACGTACAACCCCAGTGTCAAACCAAGATGACAAAGCCGGACGCTGTGACTTCCAGAGGTGCCTCCAGACTCAGAGAAATTTAATGCAGCACGTGCCCTGGGCCGAGTACAAGTGAAACTGAGGGGTGTTAAGAGATAAGGGGTGTGGCGGGCACCTTCTGGAGCCCTTCTGGGAACCCTGCCGTCATGCTGCGGCCAGGACTCTGTCCCCGTGCCAGGGATTGGGACGGCTGCTTTCTCACAGTCTCGCGGCCTGGCACCCAGTCTCAGAGCTGGCATGCCGAGCCCCGGGTGAGCCGCAGGTGTAAACGACTGACAAGATCGCTCCTGAGCTGACCGTCGGCTTTGCCACCTGGGAAGGGACAGGCTAGCGCTTGCCTCTCGCGAGCTACCCGCGCATGAGTCACACGTAACCAGATAACAATGCAAATCGCTGTCAGCCTTCCTAAGGTTTCATTCCAACATCTCATGGAGTGACAGAGCAGGAAGCAACCTTGGAGACTCTTCGAGCCAGCCCCACGTTGGAGAAAGCTGAAGTGTGGCGAGGTGAGATGACTCCCTCTCGTTCCCCACGGCAGGTTAGTGACAGGGCACGGACAGACCTGGTTGCTTGTAGAGTGCTGCTTTTACTGTATGATGATTGAAGCCATTTCCCCCTCGAACCTAGTTACCGTATACTGACCAAACGAAGGAACTGGTCTAAGCTTCAAAACAAAACAAAACACAGACACACAGACACAGACACACGCATGCGCGCACACACACAGAAGTAATCTCCAGGTACACTGCCGTTTGGAGGCTGGGGAGGGGTACTTTTTCCTGCTAACAGACCTGGGATTCTGAGCTTTGTGGGGCTGGCTGGGAGGCCCCTACTCCATTTACGTCTCCTTTCCATCCTGAAACTGAGCCCAAACAACCCCAAATCTCAAATAAAAGTTGATATCTGTTGCTGTGAATTCATGAATAATGCAACTCAAAATTAGGGAGGGAGGGAGAGGACCATTCCCCCGCCCCCCACCCCACGGCTGGGTTTTCCGGGGGGTCGCAAGAGGCGGGAGGCAGGGTCACACTGTCACCCTGCTTCTGCCTTTTCTTCTAATAGCCTTCAACTGCCAAGTGCTGCAACCAACGTGCTGATTTTAAACCCTTTTATGGAAAGTGCCATACCCTCTTCTGCTCGCATCGCTTAAAATAATGAGTTAGGCGCAGTTGTATTAGTCTGTCTTTCAAGTGGATTAAATTCACGGGCTCGTTCTCCTGCAGTCTCGCAAGCTTTGGCCTGGCTGTCTGAACGTCCAGATTAGACAGACGAGCACATGCCAGACGGCAATGAAACGCAATTACCTAGGCAAACTTTTGAAGGATTTGAGCCCTGGGGCACAGGCTGTTTACGACAGACTAAAAGCACCGTTTGTACTGAGCGAGGCCAGTTGCCTCCGTCTTTTGGAGTTCTCGATCCTGCCTGCCACTGGACTCCAGGCCAGGCAGGATTTCTAGGGGCCCGATAACATCAGGCTTCTGTCCACACCTCAGCACCTCAGGGTCTTTACTGTGTTTTTCAACAAGAAAATGCAAGTACCAACAAGAGCCTATTATAACATCTCCCTTTGTGTTCACTGACTCTCTCCCATTGGTTTATTTTTTGGTATTGTGTACCACCCCGAAAAAAGGCAGCGAGAAATCATCCTATAGCTAGTTGCTTGGCTCTGTAACATCTTTGGAAACGAACAACCTTTCCAATAAACAAGAACTTCTGCCATCCTCGAAAAAACCAGCAAACCAGCCTCAACAGCACGTCCAAAGTACCTTCCCCTCTATTGGAACTGAGGGGCCAAGGGAGAGGAGACAAAAGTGGAAGGGAGATTGATAAAGGAGGGTGGCAAATGGCTTTCCTGCTGCAGGTCCACATTCCAGCACTTTTTTCAGATGGAGCCCAGCGGGGCCAACACAGATGGGTCGGCGTGGTCCTTTGTCCACCAGCTGAAAACTATCATGTGACCACGAGAAGGGGTCTGGGGGAAGGGGATTAACTGGACTTCTGTAGTCCTGTTAGGCACACAGTGAAGCCGTCACGGTGGCGGCAGGGAAAGGTTTCAGTGTTTGGGGACCCGAGGCCCTGAGGCCGGTCAGTGGGTCAGTAAGGGCAAGAGGCTGTGAGCACAGGTGGGAAGATAAGACGGGCTGGCAAGATGAAGCGTGCACTTGGAAGGATGGATTTGAAAAGTGCTGGAACCCCGAGGAACCTAGGGACGCTTCTGGGGAAGGAGGCGACACAGGGACACCTGAACACGGCGGGGGAGAGGGCAGGGAGGTGGGGGGATGGCCTTAGGAGGAAGCAGTGGACAAACAGCCTAGTCCAACTTTGGGGTTCAAATCTGTAATTCAACACGTGAGCCCAGGTTCAGGCATTTGAATGACAGGCCCGGGTGAGCTGTGTCAGGAGCTGAATGATGGCAGGGAAGACAGGAGAGAGTTTGGCTTGGATGGGGCAGGGACAGCAAAAGGGAAAGGGGGGCTCTCTAGTTAACGGAAGCTGTAGAAGGTAACGAACGGGGGCAGAAGATTAAGAGGCGTAGAGACTTCCCAATTTCCTCTTTGTCGCAAAAGTGGAGAGAAAGGCCCCAGGGAGGGGTAGGTGTGCTGTCACCCCGGTAGGCCCAGCTGGGCTCCCCCGCCCCGCCCAGGCTCCCCGCCGGGCTCTGGGAAGCGGAGAAAGGGCAAATCACGAAAGCAAGAAGCAAAAGTACCGAGACTTGGTGCTTTGGGAGGAAATTTGGGGGCAGGAGATTTTGAGATTGCGATGAAAACCTGCAAATCCTGAAAGCAGGGAACATGCTTCCTCAATGACTCCCCCTGAAGCCTTTCCCTGGAGATCCGGGCCAGGGTCGTGGGGTCTGGAGACGTGGGAGAGAGCGCTCCTGCCTGCCTGGATCTTCTAGGAGAACTTGTCATCCTCGGAAAACTGTGATGCCAGATGGGGAGGAGAGGGGGCAGGTCGGTGGGGTGCTGGGTTGACCGTCTGAGAGGCATCCCTCTGGTGGGTTTTGAGGTTTCGATGATCACACAGCACAGAGGGAAACCTTAGGTGCTCGCTCCTGGGAGCCCATGACGGCTGGAGAAGCAGCAAACCTTCACCCTATCCAGTAACAACGGACAACGTATGGGGAGGGGAGAAGGCAAAGTGAGAGGTCCCGATAGACGGGTCCAGGAGTAGAGAAGGGGGGTCCGTTTGGTTCTTGGTGGGGAAGAAGATGTCCTGAAGGAGATGCGGCAGGATTGGGGAGGTGGAGGGGGTGAGGGGTAGGGGCCTTCTGGGTGGGCCACCGGCATGGACCAAAGCAGGTGGGCAGGGCTGGCCACAGATGCTCAGAGCCCAGAAGAAAAGGCAGGTAAAAAGACAGCTGCTCACAGCGTCGGGGCCCCAGCTTCCCTTCGGCTCATCTGCTTGCCTTTCGGTCATTTCAGAGCACGGCGGGCTCAGGGAGGAACATCTCCTGACCCCGAGAAGGCAGGGCCTCGGCCGGAGGGGGAGCTAGGAGATCGGTGGCGAAGGTTCTCTTTTACTTCTGGACCAGGCCCCCTGTGGCCATCAGACGTGGCAACATCTGCTTCCTCCGCCACGTTCCTCCACAGGTGACATGCTTAGACAGGATGGGTTTTAGGAGGAGCCTGAGGGGAGGCTGGCCGTGCGATCCCGGCCTCCCTGAAGGCCAAGGTCTCAGCAGTGATGCCACCTCCCACTGCACGGGGTCCAAACCCAGGTTGGAGGGGAGCCAGGCATCCCCAGATTTTCTGTCACTCATTTTGCTGTTTACATGCCTTACTCTGCTGCCCCTGAAAAGTTGTCCTTTGGTCCCTCTGGGGACATCGGCTGACACATATATAGATACCAGTTAAAAGCGATTTATGCAAAGAAAATGGCCGGGGCACACACTTCCCCTCGGGTAGGTCCTAGGTCTCAGATCTCCCCTGCTGTGTCTCCGAGGCTGAGGTAACGAGACAGCAGTGGGCCTTAGTGCTGACACAGTAGTTTGCAGGTTAGGAGGATGGGGCTGCCTGTTTCTTGCCGGCGAACAAGCCGAACAGAGGGGCCACTGGCGCCCAAATGCCTCCCAGCTCAGGTAAGAGCCTTGCTTACTGAGAAGGAGGCTGGGAGGTGTTGGCCACCGGAGCCCCCAAGACAGGACAGCTCCACAGGAATCACGAGGTGCTCCTGCATGGGCTCCCCGCTGGGAGGGCTTGCAGGAAGGGGTGGATTTTATAACTCTGGGAAACTCCTTTCTGGGCCGTTCTCCTGTGGACCTCCACATCATGCGTTCCTACGAAAAGGAAGTCATTTCAGGATGGCTTTGACCGACTAATGAGCTCTCAGAGCCGCTGGCCTTGAGGGGTGCCAACCTGGACCCAGAAGAGGTCCTGCCCAGTGGTCGCCTCGAGTCAGGGTCTCGGGAGAACTGGATCTGCAAAGCGTCCGCAGACTTAGTGCTGGTGGCTGGCTCTGTCCTCTCTGTTGACAAGGGACAGGAGGGCTGAATTGGGACAGAACAGCTTGCTGTTTCGTCAGTGGATAAGGACAGAGCTAAAGACGCGGTCCCCTTCTGCTTTCCGCTCCAGTCACCGACACGTCAGCAGTGGAAGGGGAAACCAGGGAGAGAAGACCCCACCGGTGCGGGAAGAGCTCAAGTGTCAGCCCCGGCTGCAGGAGCCGAACGCCTAGCCCTCGGCACCCGGCTTCCCAGCGCCTTCCTTGACCCGCCCGGTGACTGAATTTATTCTCCAGCAGGCGCCGAGCTCCTTGTTTTGCAGTAGGAAATTCTCTTTCACAAGAGGGCCACTGTTGGTATTGTTTATTTGTTTTTTTTTAATTGCCAAAAATAAGGAAAGAGTTATAAGATGGGGGGGGGGAGGGGAGGGGGGAGGAGAGGGCAAGGGAGGCAGCGACCCCAGCATGTCCCAGGTTCGCCTCGGCTTCTCCCGGGCCCCCAGACCTCCCCCCCACTCCCCGTTCTGAATGTGAAAAGCAAGCAGCGTGAGCTGCCTGGGCTGGAGATGCGTCTAACAAGGCCCTCATTGTCTCAGACAGGTGTGAGATTGGACTTGATTCGGGGCCAACACCTCCAGTCCCGGAGCCAGGTCTGTGAGCCGAAAACATGCACCAACCCTCCAGTAATACCACTGCAGCCAGCCAGAGTCTCAACAATTTAAGGCTTAACACACACAGCATAAATCAGAGGAGGATGGACCAGCCGACCGGCAGTTTCTTGGGCGGGTGCCTGCAGACTGTCTGCAGATCAGACCCTGCCTGTTTGGGTTATTTGAGACTTTTTTTTTTTTTTTTGGTAAAATATAAAGATGAGAAACTGGGCGGAGCAGTGTGTGGAGGCATGCTGGTGTTTGCCCTATCTTGTTCCGACGGCCCCTTTTTCTCCCTAAGTGCTGTTTTGCAGGGACCGCTCGGGAGGCTTCGCTTTGCTCTATCCAAACACTAAGAAGGTGTTCAAGCTGGGCAGGGCTGGCACAGGGAAGCCGAGCCCCCCAATACGGTGCCGTCTGTGTGACCTTCAGCAAGTCACTTAACCTCTCTGGGCTTCCGACTTCTCCGTCTAATGAGGTGGCTGGCCGTCTCATTCTGGTCTATCTATCTCTGATTCGCTCATCTCCAGTGGTCAGAAGTTCAGAGTCATTGTTAAGAACTGCCTAACTCAGAGGAAACCATCACCCTTGGGAGAAAATGTACAGCTCCACCGAATGCTCTGTTTCTGAGTGGATCAGTTTCTTGGAGCAAGAAAAGGCCCGTCATTGGCCTTCTCCTCTTATCTGTTCCTTAGGAGCGTGTGATCCTCAAAACCTGGAGCTCCAGGCCTCGGGGCAGGCGGTCAGCATGCTCCGAGAGCCCAGCGCCGTGTGGGAGGCGAGAAGCAGATGACAGGTCCGCGCTGCTAGTCAGTGCAGGGCCTCAGGGAGAAAGGCATCTGGTCTCCGCTCGTGGGATTCCCGCCACAGTCCTGGGTGGCTCTGGCCCGGGCATTCGTGCCCTTGACCCTGAGTTCACCAGCAAGGGCGTGGCCACCGCAGGGATGCTGGGGTCTGGCCGGGCGCCCTGGCTCTCACTGCCCTGCACCGTTCAGGGAGTGAATGGCATGGACTGGGCAGCATCCTGACCTGGGACGAGGGGGACTGTCACTCAGCGCCGGGCCCCGACAGCCCGCGCCTCGCTCCCGCAGCTGCGGCCCTGGCCCGTCTCACCGCACACCTGTTTGCTGGCCTGCTCCTGCCCCACGGCCTGGGCTGCAAGCAGGCTTTCAAGGCCTGGGCCCGGGGCCGGACCAGCACCGAGAGGCAGTTACCTCAGATCACACAGGAGGGTGAAATGCGGAGTGGGGCTGGGGACGCTTGGCGGGGCTGAGAAGGACAGAGGGTGGCCTTGAGGCAGGTGTTCTACCCTTGCCTTTAAAAAAAAAATCCCTACCGCTTCAGTATGAAATTCAACATTGAAAGGATGGAGACACAAGCACGTGATACCAAATCGAACCATGGGGATCCACCATCTCGTCGAGAAAGACAGGGAAAGGCAGAGCAGGAGTAAACGTCCTAATGCGCCCTCGGTACTGACAGCAGAGCCCACGTTCTGTGCCCCCGCCCCCCCGCCCAGGCAGAGAGACAGCAGGCCAGTAGGACGGGCACTGGACCAGGAGCCCCAGGACTTGGGAGTTCAGGTCCTCCTCCAAGTGGGCCAATCACTGATGCTCCCTGGGCCTCAGCGCCTCATGAATGAAATAAAGGGCTTCTAGAAAGACATTTAAGGTCCCTTTCAACTATAAGGGTTTTCCATTTGCATTTGACCCTGTGGAGAAGTGGGTATGTGCTCTCCTGTTAATTTACCCAAGGAAACGGAACTTGGACAAAGAGGACACTAAGACCATCCTGCCCTTGTCTGCCCCAGGGCTGGCATCGCTCCTGGAAGTAAGGGGACACGGAAGGTCATTATCACAGAGCAGCTGTGTGGCTCATAGGAGAGGACGGAGGTGCGACTCCCTGGTGAGGCACCAACGCCACCAACGAGAGCACAATAATAGCAATAATAGTAAAAAGCATAACACTGACCACTTACCGAGTGTTTAAAGTGTACCGGGCTCTGCGTAAATACCGGACAGAAGGATACCTCAATCCCTGTGATGAGTTCGTGAGGCAATGGGGTAAACACCGCACGCCAGGCATCCGGCGCTTTGTGCATATGAACTTGTTTCGTCCTCGCAAGTCTCCCGTGGGCTGGGTACCATCACTACCGTGCCTGTTTCACAGACGGGGACCAGCGGTGCAGAGGACTAAAGTAATTCTTGCAAGGTCACCTAATTGGGAAGTGGCCAGGCAGGGACTGGGATTCCCGTTAATATCCACGTAGATCTCAGCGTTACTCTGTGGGTCCAGATTCTGCTTTCCTCATGTACTGCATTCTGGGGGTTCCCATGTCTTTTCTGATTCCCTCCTGATGATAAGGTGGGAGGAACAGCTCCATCCCGACTGATGGGACGGATGGACAGAAGAACTGGCATTCCGCTTTGACTTCTGCAGCCCACGGAGCGCTCCCGTGAACGACCAGGGAGAAAGTTTGAAAAATAAGAGAAATTCCTTACAGACTCTCCAAGGCGTCTCCGCCCACGGCCCTCCCCCAAGGCGTGAAAGTATCAAATGAGGAAATCGGGAAGAGATTCTGGAATAAGAATAACAAGATTTCCTCTCCCTTCCACCTGAACTGGCCATCCGTAATTGTGCACTAATTCAATTTTAAAGTCATGCCTTGTAGTAATTTGTGGAAAATCGTATTAAACAAGAGCCACGTCTGGGCCATGGCTTCTCCCATTTAGCAACATATGGTGGCTCAGAAAGCCCGATCCCACGGCAAAAATATTACCAAAAAAAGAAAGGGGGGGGGGCCTCGTAATCCGGGGGCAGAGTGGGAGGCTCTGGGACATCTCTACTGGCTTCCTGAGAACGCTAGGCGCTCATCCCTGAGAGCCGCGGAATTACAGCCTATTAGCGTTAGGGCCACCTTGTTAATGACTTTCCTGATGGGTGAGGGCCTGGGACTCACGTGCCTGCCAGCACCTGAGTGAGCGCAGCGGGCAGACCCTCAGGACCATGCCGCGCACCTCGTGGGTGGCTAGTGGTGGGGATTAAAGGAACCAACGATATCATCAGTCATTCCAGAAATGTGAGCCATAATTATTGTGTTACTGCCTTTAGTAAACGTGAGAACCAGGCAACGTCCTCGTCATTCTGCGGTGGGCCCGGCTCCAATAACCACCGAGGTATAGACCCGATCACAGACATACGCTGCAGATTCAAACCTGGGGTGGGGCGGGGGAAAGATCTGCAGGTTTCAAAAGCTTCTGCATTCATCCCAAAGACCCCAGCCCCGCTGGATGGCCAACCGAAGCACGGCTTAAAACTCAGGCAACGACGGTTGTTCCACACAGCAGGCAAGTTACAAAGAAGTACGGATGAAGATGAACAGACCCTGAGAGGGACAATCCAAATAAACTACTTAATGGGCAGGAATGCCAAGTCGAGCCCTTGAGCTTGTGCTGACTTTTACAGATATTTTAATAACTTTATCCTTATATAATTTGCCGTCTCGTATGGACAGAGAGATGCACTAAAGGAGCGTGCACGAGTGGCCGCAACACTGAGATAACCCCACGAGACGTAATAAAACAATCACGTCCTCTTCCTCGTATGACCTACAACTGCAGGAAGCGCAATCACTAGTCGGATTACTTCTTCCTCCCTTTTCACCCCGAGATATTCTTTTGAAACCTCCCAAGCAAGTGTATGTGTGTAGCCCTTCCCAAGGTGCACAGCATAAGCTCTCTCGTCTTGATCTGGCCTTGGGATGATCAGGCTGAGCACGTAAAGCTGTAGGGCAAAGAGGACTTCTTCTGCAGCAGGAACCAGCAAGTTACGGATCTGGGACACTTCACGGCCCCAGATGGGTGAGCTGCTGGCACCCAGAGTAGTGCTGACTCGCCTGGGCCCCTCAGAGACCTTCCTCACACGCCTTCCCTAGGGACGCTCTGCTCTTACGACACCTGGGTGGTCACACCCAGACGCCAAGGCAGAAGGACCATAGCGCATCCTCCTTCATGCTCCCAGAAGGACCCAGATCTTGTTAGCCAGACTTGGTAACATCGACCTCTGGAGGCTCAGATCCAGTGACACTGGGTGGAAGGACCATTGGTGTGCAGAAATAAGCCCTATTTCAGTCCGCGGTGGCGAGTGCTTTAATGCTCAGGCTTCCCGAGCTGTTAAGTGACCTGAGATGCACAGATCAGTGTCCCCCACTCCCTCCTCCGCCCTCTTGTTCACACTTCCTCCAGGTGGGAAAGCAGGGGGTCCCATCTTAAGAAGGAGAATCAACTTTACAAAAGGGACAGTTAACTCTAGCTACTGACTGCGATTGGAGGATGTTTTGACAATCTTGAAATGATATTTGGAATGTTCTTATCCCCAGACCCGACCCTTAGGGGGTGTGAAATCACGGTGGGCCCTTGAGCCTGAGTCTGGAGGAAAGCACTATCTTTCCTGCCCAATGATTCTCTCTCCTGCCCATGGCTCATTCGGGGGCTTGGTGCCATGGTTCTGTTTTCCACTGAAACATGCTCATTTCTTTTAAACAATAAATGTTATATTCCATGCCACTTGGGAGAGCCTGAATTAGCTAACACTCAATCTGAAGACTTTCCATAGCTTGATAATCAAAAATCAACTGGATAAGAAGTGGTACATTCCTTTTTTTCTCCCCTCTATCAATTGTCAGGAGTGCCCAAAGAAACAGAAGATAAACATGATTGGCCAATGTTTGTTTTTAGGGTGCGTTCTATACTGTTTTTTTTTTTTAAAAAAAATTATTATTATTTTGTTGTATTTACTGTGGCTGGTAACTGAATCTCTAGTATGAAAACATCAAATGTTCTGCCAGAAGGAGATTATGGAAGAAAAGTCTATGCTAGGAAACTGGGTTTCTCAGTGAAGATTTTATTTACAGGAGTTTTGCAATCCGGATCTTTAATCTCCATAACAATTGAGCTGTTCCAGGGCTCTGAAAGCAATTGTTCAATAATAAGAAAGCTCATGTAGGGCTCCGTAGAGAATGGACTTGAGGACACAGGGAGGGGGAAGGCTAAGCTGGGACGAAGTGAGAGAGTGGCATGGACATATATACACTACCAAACGTACGGTGGATAGCTAGTGGGAAGCAGCCGCATGGCACAGGGAGATCAGCTCGGCGCTCTGTGACCACCTAGAGGGGTGGGAGAGGGAAGGTGGGAGGGAGACGCAAGAGGGAGGGGATATGGGGATATATGTATATGTATAGCTGATTCACTTTGTTATACAGCAGAAACTAACACACCACTGTAAAGCAATTATACTCCAATAAAGATGTTAAAAAAAAAGGAAAGCTCATGTAGGGCTAAAGCTTTGCAAGTAAAATGTGAAAATATAATACAAATATACACCGAGGTGGCTCTGAACAGTTGATAATTCCCCTGCCTCTTCATTTTCCCCCTAAAAGTCAGGCTGCAGTGCTCCAAGGGTCAGAGGGAAATAAGGGAAGATAGCCGTAATTACGGTTCATCAGCATTATTTAAATCATACGTGTTGAATTTTAAAGAGCACTAAAATAACTGAATTACAGTGGGCCTGCATTTCTGTTCCATGATGGGAGGAAAAATAATGCAAGTGAGGAAAACCAGCGCCGTTTGGAGAACCACAACTGACAAGAAAACACAACGGGTCGTTTTCTCACCAGAGCCTTTTTCTCCCCCTTATCAGCGTATATTGTTTGCCCCTCTCTTGGTGCAAACTTTCGGTAAACTTTGATACCACTTCACGGCCGCAGTCAAAGTTTTGTTTTTAAATATCCAAATGTGAAGGGCTATCTTCGGGTGATCTGTAAATGTGGGATTATGAGATGTGCAAAGTGAATCACCAGCCTTTCGCAATGGGTTTCTGGTCAACAGTGCCTCGCAATAAAGCCATTTTTAACAAGGCAGCTTGTTCAAAACAACAGTGATACGCTGAGCTCCAGGCCATCACATTCTTGAGTCCCTCCCAACTGGCTGGCTGTGGTCCCCGTGTCGTCTTCTGTCCCTGTGCTTACTCCCAGCCGTGATGTCATGAGCTTTTGGGGGCCAGGGCAAGAGGCACCCAGGCCTCCTGCTTTTCATGGCTCCCATGACACAGGGGAGAATCCCTTTTCTCTATCACTGCTGGGACCTCTGATTCCATCAGCATAGGTGTCTAGAAAATGTTAAGAAATATCTGATCTCATGTGAAAAAAAACCCATACGTTCTCGTGGCTGGAAAATAAAAGTACCACGATACTGAGTTCCAGTAAATGATGGCCGGAAGTGAGAGTAGCTGGAAGATGTGCTTGAGTATGCGTGGCACAAGACACTGAGTTCACAGTTACCTGCCCATCATATCTGTTCTGGGGGAGTGGACAAGGGAAAGTGATCTCTGGACTCACCTGGTGCCCGGTATCCATTCCACCTTGGTGTAATAGGTAGAATGGTGGCCCTGCAAAGGTATGTATGTCCATGTTCTGACCCACGGAACTGTGAATGTGACCTGATTTGGAAGAAGGGTCTTGGCGGATGTAATTAAGTGAAGGATCTCAAGATGAGATCATCTGGGTTATCTAGGGGGCGCCTGATTCCAATCACAAGTGTCTTTAGAGACAGAGGGGTAGGTGACACAGAGAAAGAGGCCATGTGAAGACGGAGGCCAAGATTGGAGTGATGCAGCCACAAGCCAAGGGACGCTAGGAGCCACCAGAGGTTGCAAGAGAAAGAAAGGATCCTTCCCTGGGAACTTCAAAGGGAGTATGGCACCTTGCTTTTGGATCCCGGCCTCCAGAACTGTAAGAGAATAAATTTCTATTGTTTTAAGCCCCCAAGTTTGTGGCAATTTGTTACAGCAGAGTCACAGGAAACTAACAGACATGGTTTGGTGCTGCTGATCAAAACAGCCCCCAGCGACTAGGTGGTACCCGTGGGCTGGCTCCCATGCCCACTGCTTCACCCTTCACAGTGGTTCTAGCATCTCCAAGTATAACTGTTACTCCCATTCTGCAGATAGGGAAACTGAGGCTTTAAGAGGTTAAGTAACTGGCCAAAAGTCCTGCTGTAATACGTGGTGGAGGCCAGTTTTGGGCCGAGGTGGTCTGCCTGTTGAGCCCTCATTCTCAGCCACCAGACTCTGCTATCTTTCTTGGACAAGAGATTTTCAGCTTAACCTTCCTGCTCTTGTACCACTGGTAACAAATAAGGGCTCCAACCACAGCTTTGTTAAAAACTTATTCTTTTCTGAACAAAACCTTTGTGCATTTGTGAGTGTGTGTGCGAGTGTGTGTGTGTGTGTGTGTGTGTGTGTGTGTGTGTGCCTGTCATCATCAGGTGTTGATAATAATAACTGAGTGGGTGCTGGCCCATAGATCGCAAGAACAAGGGAACATTTCAGAAGGTGTCAGATCCACGGAAGGAATATTTTATCATTAGGATCCAGCCCTAAAATGAACCCTTCATTCCTCTAATTAGGAAAGATGTCCACAGGCATGAACAACATGCTCCGGAAAGCATGGTCTGATCACCTTGAACGACATCCATGAAAACACTTGGTCTGAAAACGCGGTCCCACTAAAATGTGGTTTATGATTACTAGGGTGCTGACAGCTCACCAGGTTGGCGGCTCCTTTGAAGGGCTGGTTTATTAAGTACTTAGCTGAGAGGTGCTTGTAAATACATCACAGGCGTCGGAGCAGCGCCGTTCTAGGGAGTTCTGTGTTGGTGACCGTGCCGTCCATAAATAGAGCGAGGAGGAAACGTAAGGCTGGTCGCCAACTGAGCACCTCTCGGTCAGTCACTCCAGGCAGCGGGTGGGAAGCAAGGGCAGCTGACACGCTGCAGCCACATCAGACTCGACAAAGGCCACAGGCCGACTAGGAGGCCAAGGCCCAAGGGCCTTTTTTCAAGGAAGAAAATGAAGACTTAGCTTTCTCCCCATCCTTCCTCCCCATTTTTTAAATGTCTACGATGCCATTGATTAGCAGGAGCTTTTCAAGCTTTCCTTAAACTTTGTTTATGTGGCATCAGCCCAGAAGATGGAGAACAGTAACTGAGTTCTCAGTTCCTCCGGTTCTAATAACTTGTAACCTCTCTGCCTGCCGGTGAGGAGGAAGGGGGATGCGGCTGCAGCGCCCACCAACCCGCTTGCACCCCACGCGAAAGCTCTTCATTTTGAGTTCATTCCACCGTTCTCCCTCTCTTCCCTGCCCCCCCCTTCCTTCTTACATTTATTTATTTTTATTGATTCATGGGAACACCCGATTCAGGCTTGTTTTCCGTGTAAGATTTCTGTAAGTCGTAGACCTTGAAAGGCTCTCAAACTCTACTATACCTAGATAAGAGTTATTTTTAGATCACTCCCTTTTCATGTTCACAGCATGTCTTGTAAGCTGATTTCTAGCACCCTGAATATTTGGCTTTGTGTAACCATGACCATTTGTAGATTTACGCAGAAGAATGTCCGGTGTTTGACTGACGGTAGCCTCTACCTCCAAGGTGTTCCAACAGCTCCCGCCCCTGACCTCCCACCCACTTTGTTTTTGAACTTCCAGAATTGCTAGAAGAGAGAGGAAGCAGAGAGAGAGAGACAGAGAAAGAGGAAAGGGAAGGGAAGAGACGTTGTGCATTTTGATATTTTACCCCTGAGGCTGGAAAGGGCGTTTATCTCTCCTCCTACAGAAAAGTGAAAAGGTTCTTTTTTTGTTTTCTTTCGTCAATCCAGCTGATAAAGATTGACATGAGTAACCGGGTACAACTGATATTCAGTATCTCAAAAAGCTACACAGACAACAGGCACCAGAAAATGGTGTATCCAAAGTACCTTTAACTTGTAGGGTAACTCACTAGCAAAACAAAATCATTTGGAATACTAAAATTCAGGAGGTGATTTAAGAGGTCAAGGCCCCTCCGGACATACAGCAGTCTTAGAGCAAGGCACCCACACTCCTGCAGGCTGATCAGATGTTGCCGGAGTTTGGAGGTTAAGAAGGCCTCGGTCCCAATGGACCCCACAAGCGAGACTCTTTCACGCAAGAAGGCCAGGCAGTTACCCCAATAAAGTAAACAGAGTGTCTGGGAAGCTCTCTCGCTGCCCACGCATCCTTGCTTCACTCATGCTTAGAGAGTCATTATTCTGAGTTCAGTTTTCTTTTCTCCCCATCTTTAAAAACAAATGTACACATCTCCAAAGGAGGGAATTTATTCAGATGCCCACCACAGAGTCCAGCCCTAAAGTTATTACTATCAACACCTAATGATAATAGAACACAGTCTTTACAGGCCTGCCGAGTGAGTGACCAGCCCGGCACTGCTCCTGTCTCCCCTTTGGTGATTGGGATTTTACTTGACACTGGTCAGCCCTGTGTCTAATTGATCCTTGATCCAAGAGTGAGAGCCGGGGAGAAACTGCCACCCCCCAGGACTGGCTTTGGAGCCAGAAAGGTCTGCGTTTGAGTCCAAGTCCTTCACTTCCAACCTTGGAGATCTGGGCAGTTGTTAACCTCTGAGGTTCAGTTTCTCTGTCTGTGAACCGCACCACAGGATTGTAGGTATAACACAATGTATACAAAAGGTCTGACTTGTTTCAGAATATGTCATAACTGTTCCAATTAAAGAGTTAAACCTCGTGTCTCGATGTTGACGGCAACACGCACAAGAACAAAACTTGGCCTCTTAGTTTCTCTGGTTTTGACAGTTTTCTGCATCAGTAGATTTCACCCCGTCTCCATTTTCCCAGAAAGGAGGGAGTTATGTAGCTTAAATATGGTTCATCATTTTTGGTAAATCAGGAGTCAAATTCTTAGAATGACTTGCTCGGGTTGCCTGAAGCCATCTCTAAGGGGTAGGTATGGCCGAATCGGCAGCAGTGCCCTGTTGGTCTAGATTCTGCCCCGGTCCATCTTTGCAAAGGACATGTATCAGTTTTCTCTCCCGTGACTGTAAAAGAATTCTAAAACTCGGCTGTAGAAGTTCATGATGATGTCCTGACTTACTTAAACGTGTAGCCACGACAAAATGGCTTTCTGTTCAATTTTAAAGACCTGGTAAAGTAGGAAGTTGAAATTAACCTCAGCCCTTTTATAGCTGAAACCTCAACAAATAAACAGTGGTCTGGTGGCATGGCAACCTGGCCCCCTTTTCCACCTGCACCCTGCTTCAGATCATTCGAGATGTCTATTCTGAGTGATTCTCAAGCACATCTCATTCTAGATAAACAGAGGCTTTACTCTAGATCTGTGATTTCGTACTGAAGGAGTTAAAGGGCCAGGCGTGACCCTCTGATGAAGTCCTAGCAAGACAGGGTGTATCAGCCTATCAACTCATGATCTCTCCGAGCCCGTAACTGTCGACAATTCCGCCGGGCTGAAAACATCCACACGTTGGTACGGCGCTGCTGTAAAACTACTCTACTTTTGGGATGTTTTTCTTCCAACGACCGCTGCCCTTTCAAGGCGAGCCATAAACACATGCTGAATTTTTATATAAAGCATCTTCTTAAATATAATACAGAAGCTCTAGCTTAGCTAAGCTGGGAAAATAACCATTTTCCTGTCCATCAAGAACAAAATGAAGGTTCTGGCTGAAAGAGACTTTACTGTTATCCTTGTTAACTTTCTAACATCAGGGAGAAAAAACTCCCAAGGGTCTACTCAAAACAGGACGAAGGTAAAAAAGCATTTTCTTATGGAAAAAAGAAAGAAAGAATAAGGAAGAGTAGACTTACATGAAAATCTCCCAGATACTTATTTTTTTAAAGCTGTTCCTACAATTTTATAAGTGACACCCTGAACGGCAAATCATATTTTGGAAGGAAAGAACGTCAGCGATGTAGTTAACACGTTCTCTCGAGTAGCAACTAAGCCTCCAGGGCACTCTAAAAAGCAAGTTATTATTACTTAGATGTTGCAGAAGTAAAAAGTTTTTAAAAGGAACAAGAAACGGGGTTAAACCTGATACTCTGCTAAGCGTACAGTATTCCAAAGAGCTGAGGAATGCCCGTCCATGGCAGTGCCTCCGCCTGAGAGATGCTGGCTGCTGAGCACGAGAATTCCACACCCCGCCCTGCCGTTTTCTTTTTGGTGAAGAGAGTGTATCTGACCAGGAGGGAAATCAGATCCGATTCACTCTTCCCCCAAACCGAAACGAAGCCGAACTCGTGGTGACGATTTCCACTTGCCCCCATGTGGTTGAATTTTCCATTGCCTTTCAAAATGCTTACTATTTTTAGTTCCAGTAGCAGTAGAAAAAGGCAAATCCCTTTATCGACCTAGTAGTAGAAATGGTCAGTTATGTCATGAGAGAATAAGAGAACAGAAGTCTCCTCTTAGATGT
This sequence comes from Physeter macrocephalus, assembly GCF_002837175.3. NCBI lineage: Eukaryota > Metazoa > Chordata > Mammalia > Artiodactyla > Physeteridae > Physeter > Physeter macrocephalus. The sequence goes on from NC_041221.1 coordinate 5,654,333, forward strand.
TACAAATGAAACCCTGAAGATGACATAAATGAATGTAAATGGCCCTAAACACAAGATCCAGCCATCCCCTGGAGAATTTTATTCTATTTAGAAGAAAAGTGGCATTTTCCCCTCAAGCCCATCTTTCTCACTTAATGTGCCATTTCATCTAATTTCTCATACACACTTGCATTTTGGAATTAAAAAAAAATCAATATGCATATTTTGAATAAGTATGCAATGATTAAGCACCAGGAAACCAATGGTTTCATGGGACCTCTTCTTTTTTTTTTTTTTTCTTTTTTTTTTTTTGCGGTACGCGGGCGTCTCACTGCTGCGGCCTCTCCCGTCGCGGAGCACAGGCTCCGGACGGACGAGCAGGCTCAGCGGCCACGGCTCACGGGCCCAGCCGCTCCGCGGCACGCGGGATCCTCCCGGACCGGGGCACGAACCCGTGTCCCCTGCATCGGCAGGCGGACTCTCAACCCCTGCGCCACCAGGGAAGCCCGGACCTCTTCTTAAATACACCTGAGATGAAACTGTAGATGAGAGGCTTCCTCCCAAAATCAAGCTGAGGTTTCTGTTGTCCACAAAAGGGCTGCTCTACAGAGAGGCCACTTAACAGCTGTCTGCATAGTATCTTATGGGAGGAGTTCTCTGGGAATTTCCCCCGCAAATAAAAATAACTTCTCCCAGAATCATGACTGTGAGAGTGAATGGCATGGGCCATCGGGCTCTGAGGAAGAGGGTGGGCGTGCCTTTAAGAGCCCCACATGTGCTAACCCCAAAAGAAAGCTACGGGCCTGGAAACCTTAAAGGGCTTAGGATGCCTGCACATCTCACAATACAACTCAAACAGAGAAAACACCCGGGAAAGCTAATTTCTGCTGTCCCAGAAGGGCAAGGAGCACTCCCCTGGCTGGCCACCGGCCCTTTCCCCCAGATGTGTTGCTTATCTCTTCCTTTGAGTTAAACAAGCCTGACCCTTTGAGAAAGGAATCTTACTGTGACCCTATCATACACAGCTGTGTCCTGCACAGCACCGAGAAAACGACTGCCTTTCGGAAATGTGACATGGTATCACAGAGCAAATAATCATTGACGTCAGTGCTTTCTACAGTGTAAATGAACTCTGTGTATTATCTAATTTGGCACAGTGGGTTTTATGCAATTATTGTATTTTACAGTGTTTTTGCAATTGCCAGCTAACCCCACGGTGGGAGGGGGGGGATAACCCGCCTTCTTTATTGATTGCAGATTTATGAATTGCAACGAATACCCTTGATGGGATGGCGTCCAGACACTCCTATTTCTTTACATTTGCAAAAGAATGTATATTAAATACAAACCCCTCAAGTAATCAGTAAGAACTTGAAACATCCTGACCTTCACCTGGTCTGATGTGTGTGTGTGTGTGTGTGTGTGTGTGTGTGTGTCTGTCTGTCTGTCTTCAAGCCAAGGAGGTAAGAAAATAACCTAGCCAAAGCTAACGCCTAAAAAATTCGAGATCTGATCTACACAGTGAAACGTATCTGTCCATATCCTCTCTATACCCTCTGTAGCGGGGCCTTTCAATCTGGGGGCTTGTTACCATGCCGATCAGACTCAGGGGGTCTGGGCGGGCCGGAGACTCTGCTGTTAGCAAGCTGCCAGGCTGCTGGTCCGGGGACCAGCCCTTTCTGAGTGTGGAGGAGGAGCCACACTTGGCCTGGGTGGGTTCTGCCCAGGGGTGAGGCGGGAAGCGGGCTCCGCCCGTCCGGGTACTTACCCTGCATCTGACTCTGAGGCTGAGGGTTAAAGGCAGTGGAGTGGCTCAAGGAGGCCCGAGGGTTGGGTGTAGGGGCCGGATGGTGAGGGCTGACCCGCATGGCCGTGCGCCGCAGCTGCTCCAGTTCACTGAGCCGCTCGGAAAAGGACAAGCTCCCGGCCTTGGTCTGATCATCTAGTTTCTGACGATGTCCTATTGCGGGGAGGGGGTGGGGAGGGGAGAGGGAGGCAAGAGATCAGAAAAGGTACCGTGGATTTGCTAAAGCTCGGGCTCTTCTCGTCTTTCCCCTCCCTCTCCCGTCACCCGCAGCGTGGATCTGCTGGAGATCTGCACATTTAGCTGCTCCAGGGGTGGTGGTGGGGGGGATTCGGGGTCGCTGTCCTCACAGCAGACGGGGGCCCCTTCTGTCACACTGGCCGCTGGGCGCTCCCCCCAGACCGGGCCCCGGCACCCACCCCGACCCTCTGTGCCCATCTCCACTGGGCGGGACGCGGCGGGCACGCGGGGCTTGGTGGCAGTGGTGATGGCGGCACGGAGAGAAGGGGCATTCGCTGTTGGCACTTGGCCAGGAAAGGAGCCCTGCCAGTGGCGTCGGAACAGCTGCCCCAGCTGCACACCCAACCCCGGGCAGGTTGCAGAGGCAGCAATGTGGGCCCTGGAGCTTGGAGGCGCGCCCCTTCTAACAGGAAGCGAGGTGTGGCTGCAAGCCCACAGCCCTGGGAGGTCAGATTTCCTGTTAAGTGCAGGGCACGGGTGGCCCCTCTCCTCTGCTAGCAAGCTTTGCATGAGCCTCCTTTCCTCCCTGAAGCCGACTTCCCCAGCTTCGGCCTTGTCCAGTCCAAGACTCCCAGCAGGCCGGGCCCACTGGAGTCCAGGGGGAGCCTCCAGCAGGTTGGCCGAGCTTCCCCAGGGGGCTCAGGGATCCAGGGTGGGGAGTTGGGCCCCTCAGCATCTGTAGAGACAGCAAGCGTGCTTGCCTCGCTCCTGGTCCAAATCACTGTCACCAGGACGCAGCGGGCAGAGGCCATTCACTCAAGAAGGGCCAGGGGGGTTGGGCCTTAATCCTTCATCAAAATGTCTTCACACCAGAGACTCAGGCTTGTCAAGCAGAGCTGAGGCCCCCGGGTACCGATGTAGCCACAGGGGGCTCGGCGGGTTCACTCCTCTTTCAGAGAGGCTGCCCTCCTGCTCCTCCTTACTTTGAACCAGGATGGTTCGAAGAAAGAGTCATTGACCAATTTCACGAAACCCTCGCCGGATTGTCAAGTGGCCCCAAACCAAGATTGGAGAAGCAGCCTCCTTGCTGCCACACTCAAGTGCCCTTTTGCACACCCGACCCAGTCCTCAGAGAGGAGGAGGATCCCTCGGTTCCACTCCCCCCAGCCCGGTGTGGGAGTCGGGGTGGAGACGTATATTTTAGCCCAGCTCCCGCTGGCTACGATTATAAAATTAAATTTTATAACTTGTATTATGGTTCCAGATCTCCGTGGTTTGCCGTTTCTTCCTGCTGCCAGGCCCCATGGCACAGCTGACACTGTCTCAAATTCCAGACCAGAAAAAGGACGCACTATATTGCAATGATTTTATCATGAACAAGACCTGTTTGGCTCCGAGATGAGGAAAAATACTTAAGCATAATATTTGTGTAGTTCAAATGCAATGCTCCCTCTTTTCATGTGTCACCAAGGCAAATCTGGACTCTGATTCAGTCCCACAGCCCACAGTACTCGGTCTGAACACAGGCAGCCTGAGTCACGTGGGTCCAGCACACATGTGAGAGGCTTCTTACCCGCTGAGTATTTTAAGCACCGACCGGCCTTGTGGGCGAAAGGCCATGGGGCCAGGGCCCGGAACAACCCCTGTCATCCCTTTCCCTCAGAAGTATGAAAACATCTTTTTCTAGAACATTCTATTTCAGTCCACCATGGAGTCATCTGTGGTCTCTGGATGGCGCTTCCCTTGACTCCTCCTTCCTCTTATCTTTGTGATACATTCTCGGCTTCCTGATGGTCAGACTGAAAAATCTGAAGTTTTCTTGTAGAAGAGCAAACAATGCCAACTCAAAAGCCATCCCAGGCATAATAATTCAGCCCTTTAAATGCCTACCATGACCTGGTGTTAGGAGTCAAGCAGGGAAGAAGGCAGGACAAATGATTCTGGAAAGTTCTGCCTCCTCAGAAAGAATGCCGGTTGGCAAAGTTACGGTGCAGAGGCTTCTAGCAAGTTTTGTACCCATTTCAAAACTTCACATTCCTTGGGCACCCACTGGCATTTTTGAGGAACATCATGGCAAGGACAGTGGGTGATCCAGGTGAATGATGTGTACCAGATCATTCTGAACACATGGCATTCGGCGTTTTGGAGTCTCTGGCCAGCCTTTGAAGAGAGGCTTTCAATTGTGTCTGCCTCAGGCACCAATCTTGGGTGCCACCACGTGCCACCAAGAAACCAACCAGGAATAAGTCATTTCAGGTAAGCCACTACCGCGGCCAGGAACAACGTGAGATTACTTTTTTTATGAGACCCCTCTCATTGCCCTATGCTTAAAAAAAAATAAAAGAAAGTTTTCAACATGTGAGCAATTTCTGCACCAGCTGACACCTGCCAGAATCGTAGTCATTTACAGAGATTAACTGATGACTGTCTGCTTTAGTAGGAATGTTCGGGCATAGCTCTCAGAGAAAACAATTCTTCACTCTAAGCTATTTCTTAAGCCCTGAGAGTTGCAGGGCGGAGTTTAATGCTGGAGGAGGGGATGCGAGTTCATCTCACACCCTCCCCATGCGTGATCCACAGAGTAAGTAAGAGCGTTACTACCCTCCCAAGGAACCCTGAGCCCCTTCCTCACTACTAGTGCTAGAGAACTGTAACACCAAGGCACGGGGGAAATAAAAAGCATTATCATATTAAAGGTGTGGTTGTGACGTATTTAGAAGCTAGATCAAAGGAAGACCTAATTCTTCTTTTCTGAAACCATCAGATTTCGTGTGCCAAAGAGCAATATTTTGCGTGAAACATAGAAGCTTCTGATATAAACTTTCAAGCTGGGGGAAATGAATGCTTTATGTCTCCAGTTTCCTGTATCTGTGTGCAACTAAAATGTCAGTTTGCCCCCTGAATTTTAAATACAGGAGTGTGGAAAATGTCCACTATCAAATTCACTTTTCTTCTTTCTTACTGACTCCTGGGCTTCAGAGGGCAATAGGGAATTCAACCCTGGTGGTAGAATTACGCAACGAAGCCTCAAACACGTGCATGTTGGCAGCCTGGCTTTTTGAACTCATTGGAAGTCAGCTGTGTATGTCTACGTGGTGGTCCTGAAAATAGTGGCTACCTCAAGATTTCATACTGGGACATCTTACTGGATCTTTAGCAGAGTTGCAAGAGATCCTAAACTATGTTTCTCTATGACTATTTTCACATTTTCAAAAAAGTACTTGATTAGAATTTTATATATATGCAAAACTATACAAAGCCAAAAGAACAAAAAAAGAATAAAAACAAACTAATCCCATCTGCTAAATTTTACTTCTTCACTCCAAAGACATACATCCTGGCGTCTTCTGGAACGGGTGTCCAACGGGTATCCCTAAATGTTAGGATATTTGTGATGGATAATGAGACCAGCTTTCAGTTTTCTGCTATAAAAACTAGGCTGAGTAGGTATGCGTATTTCACTGACAAATGAAGTGCCTTTTTCCAAAAACCATTGTTGATCTGTGGCTGTAAGTAACTGAAATACAATACAGATCATCCTTGAATTACAGTTGGGTAATGTCCCAATAAATCCATCCTCAGTTGAAAATAAGATAGGCTGAAAATGCATTTAAAATACTTAACCCACCGAACAAATTAGCTTAGCCTAGCCTACCTTAAACGTTCTCAGCACACTTACATTAGCCTACAGTTGGGCAAAATCATCTAACACAGAGCCCGTTTTGTAATCAAGTGTTGACCATCTCGAGTCATTTATTGAATACTGTACTGAAAGTGAAAAACAGAATTGTCGTCTGAGCACAGAATGGTTAAGTGTATCAGCTGTTGATCCTTGAGATGGCATGGCTGATCACACAAGCATCTACTGAATATGTGTCGCTTTCACACCATCATAAAGTCGAAAAATTGTAAGTAGGACCATCCTAAGTCAGGGACTATCTGTATATGATTTTCTAAGAAAGAAAACAGATAAGGCTGAGTTGTTACCTTTTCTTGGCAAGTTCTGGGTAGAGAGAATCATTTCCTGACAATCAGAATGCTAGTCCATGTTTCTGATATGAGTTTACTAGTTTTCTTGATAGATTCTCAGCAGAAAAATTAGAAAAGGCATATACTCAAAGCATTGTCATGACGAGCAGTTGAGCAAAATTGATGCAAAATGATGAGACCAAAAACATATCTGTCTATATGAGTGTGAATATAGATCTCTATCTCCTTCCTTCCATGCATCTATCTCACTGTGATTCTTCTAAAAGGATATATGTTTTTCAAAAGATGTTTGCCAATTAATCTGATACTAACGACATATATCCGGATGGAAGAACGTTGATATTTCTTTCTTTAATTTGCTATTCTTTATGACTAGGGAAAAGAAAGCAACGCGTGTAGAGAACAGCTCATTTTTCCTGGTTTAACACTCTACCCAGGGTTAGAGTGTTCCGGGGTCATCAAAGTCATTAGGACTTTAAAGCACTGGTACTGAACATGGATGTGGTCCTTCCTCAAAGTACCTTGCAGGTGGTGAAATAAACCTTCCTAGGACTTCCCTGGTGGCACAGTGGTTAAGAATCTGCCTGCCAATGCAGGGGACACGGGTTCGAGCCCTGGGTCCGGGAAGATCCCACATGCCGCGGAGCAACTAAGCCCGTGCGCCACAGCTACTGAACCTGTGCTCTAGAGCCCGAGAGCCACAACTACTGAGCCCACGTGCCACAACTACTTAAGCCCGCGCGCCTAGAGCCCATGCGCCGCAACAAGAGAAACCACCGCAATGAGAAGCCCGCGCGCCGCAATGAAGAGTAGCCCCCACTCGCCGCAACTAGAGAAAAGCCTGCACGCTGCCACGAAGACCCAACACAGCCAAAAATAAATTTAAAATAAATAAATTTATTTTTAAAAAAAAACCTTCCTAACTGCAAACCTATCCATCTGCTGGCTAATTAAATGTCGGGAAATACGGTCTCATATTATATATTGTGTATAGATGATATCTACATAGATTTATACATATAATTGTATACACCTTCTATACACAATATATAATGTGATATAAAATATATACTGATATATGTAACTATATTAGAATACATATTATAATACATGTTTATATATCATCCAACGTTATATGTACACAGGTAGCCTAACGTTCCCCACCTCCATCTCCTCCCATATCGTTAAGCTTAGAGAACAGCGCAAGGTTGGAGTCCTTCCGAACTGAAGAAGGGCTGGAGAAATTAGCCTCATTTTTTAACCCATACGTGGGAGTGAAGTTCAGAGAAGTTATGTCATTTTCCCAGTCTCGCACAGCCAACTAGAGAAAGAGGGCAGGTCTGAAAACACACCCACTCCCTCAACCTTCCCCCACCACCTCATGCTCCGCGCACCTCGAAATACCCACTTCCACGACTCCCACGTAACAGAGAGGAGAGGCGCACAGCGTCCCGTGGTTGTCCGTCACAGGGACCCCAGGCGCCTGCATGATCTGCACACTCTGCCTTTACAGCCCCACTTCTGTTCCCGGCTCGTCCTTAGAGCAGAAGAGAGCCAGAGTCGTGGGGTGACCCCTGGCAGAGAGCTGGGTCTCACACGTCTGCGAGGGCATCCGACTCACCCGGACGTCCTGGCAGGGCTGGGGTGGGGCCAGTGAGTTCAGAATAAGGTCCCGGTGATGCTGAGGCTGCTGGTCCAGGCACCCCCCCGGGAGCGTGGGTGTGAGCGCCAGCGATTCCTCCCTGTGGTGCACATACTTCCAACATGCTTCTCATCTGCCGGGCTTGGAAATTAAAACACCAAATATACCAGAACTGTGTTTAGACTAAGTGCCCACGGACGCTGAGGGATGGCCTTGTTTTGGTGATAACTATTTTGTGGCCTTTAAAAAAAGTTTTTCAATTCTTCAGTGTGCTGTACAGAGCGGCTGAAAATGCCAAAACTCTGCCCGCAGAGAGGTGGGTTGTGACGGTCTCTCTCCCACCGTCCCTGAGATGACTCCCTGAGTCGCTGTTGCAATAATCAGGTGGGTCTGCGAGGGGAACCCGGCATTCTCACGCAGGAAGCAACTTCCGCCCTGCCGTCTAAGGAGAGACTTTGGGAAACAGCAGAAAAGGGTTACTTGGACGCTATTAGTCCATCCCAGAAACGCAGCGGCTGGGACCTCTGAGCCCCCACAAGGATGGGGGTGCTAATGCAGATGCTATAATCCTTCTCTCCCCGAGAGAAACAGCATAGCACCAGGGAAATGGGACTGCCAGTCTGGATGTTAATAACTCTCCATCGTAAATCTGCTTTTCCACCCAACTTTCCTGCGGACAAGAGCAAGTCTCTTCAGCCTCCTTATCTGCAAGCCTGGAATTAAAGGACTAAGACGGATTACTGTGAGGGGCTCTAAAAGCATTCACGGCAATTACAACGGCAGCGATTCTACTCAACTGGTTCCTGTCAGACGACTCTAAGCAGGGGCTTTCTTGAACAACTTCATGTGACAATAGGACTTTCAGAGTTCTCTTTCATTTTTTTTAGGCAAATACCTGGCCTTTGGGAGCCATTAGACTGGTCTTCAGAGCTCTGTCCTGAACCCGGGATTCTCCCTGGCCTGCCCTATCCTTGGATGTGCTGGTGGCTGGCAGCTTTGTACAAGGTACCCTGAGAATTCACTCTCCTTTTGCCTCCTGCTCTTTCATCCGTGGCCCCCTGAACAGTTACTAGTGACCTTGGACATCAGTTTTCCCAGATCCTTCCCTCTCTCCCCTCAAGCCTCCGCTGAGCCTTTCCTGGTACCCACTGGCTGAGACATCCCATTCTGTTTTTGCCCCTTCCCCATGATGGCCCAAAGGCTGCATCCAGACGGAGTGGGCCATTAAACTCACCTTAAAACCTGCTAGCAGGTTGTCAAGGGCTGCAGCTGGGAAGAAAACCACTCTGCTGATTCTTAATCCAGGGTCTCATTTTCCTGCATCTCTTATTGGTTAGAAAATAATGATACTCAGGCTGCCCTGGTGGCGCAGTGGCTGAGAGTCCGCCTGCCGATGCAGGGGACGCGGGTTCGTGCCCCGGTCCGGGAAGATCCCACATGCCGCGGAGCGGCTGGGCCCGTGAGCCATGGCCGCTGAGCCTGCGCGTCCGGAGCCTAT
>NC_041221.1:5663652-5840954 GCF_002837175.3 Physeter macrocephalus
AGAGACCACAGCAGTGAGAGGCCCGCGTAAAGCAAAAAAAAAAAAAAAAGGTTCCCTGTCCACCCTTCCCATCAGCGGCGCGAGGAACGTAAGGCTGAGATGAATGCTTATCAACCTACCTGTGCAGTTGTCCACCTGCCCTCACCCATGCGCCGTGGGCAGGGCTTCTGTCCCCCTCACTCATGCTCCTTCTAAATCACACCAAGCCAGTGGGGAAAATCCACTAGGATGCCACCACTTCCTAGGCCATAGATTTCTACTGACTTAGGGATTCTGCAGATGTGATGCTTTACCCCAGGAGAACCACCAGCAGGGACGGCGATGCCTTTGGCTGAGAAGAACTTTGGTTCTCTTGCAGGTGGCAACAGGTAAGTGAGTGACCCCTGAGTCTACCTGTGTGCATGGGGCTTCCCTATCCTGGGTCTTCCTAAACCGTGGTCCTGCACTGCCCCCTCACATGGCATGAAGCGCATGTTTCAGAGGTCAGGCTGGCATTTTGCTAAGCCTGCTTTCTAGACTAGAAGGCAGACAGTTGGAATTCCCTACTTTGCTCCAGTCACACTGGCCATCTTGCTACTGCTCCTATATGCCTGCCTCAGGGCCTTTGCACTTGCTGTTTCCTCTGCCCAGAACACTTACTCTCCACATACCTGCGGACCAGATCTCTCCTATTTTTTTCCAGTCTTTGCTTAAATTTCATCTTCTCCCTGAGAAATTCCCGAACACCCTAGTTTAAGTTGCAAACCCTCTCCAACCTGGCCAATCCCTGACCCTTTACCTTGGGTTTTCTCCATACCATTTATTAATGTTACTTACAGTCTGTCTAGGCCCACTGGGCTGCAAGCTCCATGAAGGCGGGATTTTGTCTCTTTTCTTCACAGCTGTATCCCCAGCGCATAGGAGAGTACCCGGCACACCGTAGGCTCACTAAATGTTCACTGAATGACCGACTGACTGGCTGAACACTGGTACCCACCAATTGTCCTCCATTAGATTGTAGGAAAGTAGAACTTATTTGGGGCAAAGGAAATGTGAACTAAAGTTTTCAGCTGAAATGGAACTGTAGAGGGCTCAGGAAAACTACTTGGGGAGGAAAAATATCATAACTGAACGTAGAGAGTTTCATGGAGGGTTGACTCATGAGGCGTTAAACCGTCCGTAAAACTTGTCTTCTCTATTTTTTTCCCCTTCATTACACAAAAAGATAAAAAAAGGATGGATAAAAGGCCTTTCGTGCAGAGCTGAGCGTAGCACCCTCATGTAAGCGAGGCACTACTACAGCTTCCTTGTGTCTCTGGAGAGAGTATCCCCATACGCACACGCGCAGCGTCCCGTGTCCCTCTAGACACGGGCTAAGACATAACTGCTAGGGCAAAGCACGAAAGAAAAGGTATAGAAAGCCAAAGTGGAGAGCAAAGCGGGCTGGGGCTAGAGCGAGAACAGCAATTAACCCAGACTTTAGGCCAACACGGGGCCCGCCCCCTCCACCCCTCCCTGAACCTTGCCCTCAAAATTCATGGGACAAAAACAGAAACAAAACTGAATTCCCTGAAGTTCCAGGCTCACAGGAACAGGCAGTGGAGTTTTTAGCTCATATGCGTGAGCTTTTGGAGACCTGGGCCTCCCTAAAAGCAGAGGAGTCAGGATCTGTGGTCATCGGTCACCACGGGTCACCTCCCGTCTCCGTCTGGTGACTAAGGAGGTCACGGTAGCTTAGAGCGGAGAACCCCCCTGGCTTCCTTTGCTCCTGGCCAGAGGCAGCTCTCTGGGGGGGCGGCAGAGGCAATCTGTGTGGAAGGGTACAGACAGCTCACAAGTTCCAGATTCGTTTTCCTCTACAAGCTTGTGATTCCAAGTGTTGTCAGCCCGTCCTCGGCCTCGGTGAAGAGACTGTCTCAAGAAAACCCTGGTAGAGGGTACCAAAAAGTAACCCAAGAGTGGTAACTGTTGGTCATGTGATCCATTTATCCGAATGGCTCCTCCTCCCCAAGGACAGGCTCTGTGAATGGGAGGTGACTTCCGGAAGGGTACGTTTTGGTGGTGCGGCAGGGGTCAAACTGAGAGGAAATACTCCCTGAGGCTTCGACCTGGCTTTGGAGTCCAGGGCCCCAGCAGTGCTAGCTCTGGGAGGACAGGCAAGGCCTGGGGGAAGGGGGCATCATCCCAGAGTCCACAGGCTCCACCTGCTGCATCGGGCTGCCTGGGCGTTCCTGGTCTCCCCACCAGGCGTTCTGACACCCCTGCGGGTCTCCACTCCCCTCCTGCACCCGCACACACCACGCATGAAAGGCAGAGGCCCCGAGCCTGTTCAGAGAGGGCTGCGGTAAACCGAGGGCCCTCTGGAGGTTGGGTGGTGCCCCAATCGATGCTGGGTGAATGAACGAGTGATGAATGAATGCATAAGTGAATGAGCACCCCCTTCCGGAGCTAGACTTACTCTGGGATGCACATCTAGCAGTGGGCAGGATGCCCCATTCCTCTTCGTTTTTAACAAAGGGTAAGGAAAGTCCCCTCCCATTCCTAGAAGCCCTCCTGTTGGTCCCTGGGGGAGCCAGTATCTGATTCCCATCTCCTCTCATGTCACAAATGCCCACTGAATTCTGGGCTGGCCTCATGGCAGCCGGAGACCAAGGGGCCAGCCAAAGTCCTCACCCAAGTTCTTGAATAGATGGCTAAGCAGGCTTTGGCTGGTACAAAAGGACAGTGGCCCTCGGGCCACTCACAGCTCTTGAGCACTTGCCAGTAAGAAAGCCAATAGTGACTAGTGGTTGTTTTTAACAGGCCATTATCCCTACCTCACACCATCCAGAGAAGAAGCTGGCAGATTGTTTTAGGGATGATGGCCTCACTCATGCTAACTTTTATCCACTGTCCACAGCTGAGTAGGAGCGTTTGTGGGGCAGGGGTCCTCCCCGCTCAGTTACTTGAAGGGGCAGTGGCTCTCTGTCTGGGACTCCCGAAGAGTCACAGCACGGTGATGAAAATGCTGGTCCCACTGCTCGCCACGTAACGTTGGGAGGGAAAGTTCCATTTATCCCAAGACACAAGTGCCCCCTCTTCACCCTGATGAGCGCATCTGAGACAGTTCCGGAGTGAAGGACAAAAAGGCTGTCAGAACTTCCCTCCAAGACTCTGGCACCATTCTGCCATCCCAATCCTTTCCAGACTGGAAAGCAACAGGCCTTCCTCCTTCTGTCTTTACCTTGGGACTCTGCCTCTGAAAGGCTGGCATGGTAGGACCAGCCTCCCTGCTCTGCTATGAATGCAACAGGACCAGTGTTTTGAACTTTCTCTCCTTTTCACACCGTCAACAGTCCCTCTTCTGTACGAACACTCTGCTGTGTGAAAGCATAACCTCCACTGGGTGAGGGCGCCCTTGTAAACTGCAGGTTATGCTTTGTCTTTTCCCAGCCCGAGGGCCACCCCCACTCCCTTCCCTGTCTCTTCCCCACCCTCAACTTTTATTTTTTTTTAAACCACTTCTGCTTCCTTCATTTTCTTTGCAGCTGCAGCCCAAAGATATAGTAGAGCTACTGTATAGGATTTTGAAAGCAGGGCCTCTGAGAGCTTTCCAAGCTCCGTACAAGCCGGTTATTCTCTGGCTTGTTTTCTTTGGCTTCAGGTTAGTAACACAGAATGAGTCAAACAGTATTAACTTTCAACAGGGAAGTGGTGTGGTCAACCCAAGCTGTTTGCGGCTAGATTGTGAAGATAGGTAAGTAAGGCAGGTAGTGAAGAACAGCTCATAAGCCTGCGAGGAGGCAAAGGAGAGAGGCAGCCTCACTCAGAAACATCCAGCCATGAGGTCAACAGGACTCAACCCATCTTTTTTAAGTTGGCTGAGGAATGAACACTCAGGCCTCCGGCTGGCCAGCTTCCGGAATTTGGCCAGGTTGGGGCTCTGTAGCTTGCACAATTGAGCACTTGTGGGTATAAGGATGACTTCTTTCCCCTCGTCCTTTCTTTTCCTTCCTTCCTTCCTTCCTCCCTCCCTCCCTTCCCTCTTTCTTTCAAATGATGCCAACGTCATGGGAAATCTAGTTAGGATGATTTGCTCTCCTTATGGCATGTCACTCTGGGTGGACCTTTATCCATTTCTCTCCCCTGTTTGGGGTGTGAGTAGCTGTGCCTTCACCCCTCCCTCCACCTGGCCCTCGCCCATCTTCTTAGCCCTGGATCTGGTTCCCGAGGTGGATGGGCTGGCTGCAAAACAGGGGCTCTCCTTCTCCAGGTTGGGTGATGCACTTGGCGGGGGGCGGGGGGTGGTGGTGGGGTGGGGTGGGGTGGGAGGGTGGGGGGGGAGGAGTGGAGGTGATGCAATCACTCCTACAGACATTGAATCTTACTTTTAGAAGCTGATAAGGATCTTAAAACCATCAAATCCTCTCTCTCTCTTGTTCTGCAGAGGAGGAAACGGAGGCTGCTGAGCTTTGCAGAACCAGCCGGGGCCAGGATCTAGGGCTCCCAGCAATCTTTCCATGCGGCTGCCTCTCCCTTGCCCAGGGCTCAGGATTCCTCTTACAGCTCAACAGAGTGGCTCCGAGAACAGCTCAGCACTCGAGACTCAAATTTCAGCAGTTTCCAGTGCTTTCTCCCTGTACTTGGCTACTTATTTGAGACTGGCTGAATCACCCAAGGAATAGAACGAGTTTCTCCTCCCAAGCTGCTCTGAGCAGCACCTCCGCGGATGAACAGGACAGCAAGCCGGCCTCCGGAGCCTTGCAAGTTTCCCACCTTGCAGCAGCTGCAGGTTTTGACTCCTCCTGGGAAACTGGCACGAAGCCTCAAGGGTGTAATATTTCACCTCCTTGCAATCTAATCCAGAAATCTCAGGCGAGCAGCATATATAAAAAGCCACGGGTGGAAAAAAAAAGAAAGAAAGAAGGACTCAGCAAGCTGCCCTGCAATCTTTGCAATTCTGCCTAAGCCTTTCATGGAAAGAAAATGAAATAATACAGCTGGAGAGGAAAAACTGGATTTGGTTTTGGAAAAGAAATAGATATTAAAATAAAACTCAGTTCTCTTAATTGTCAAGGTTGCCTTTTGTCTGTTTGTTTCCAAAATGCCTAAGGGGTGTATAACAGTAGGAAAGAAAATATTAAGATATTTTAAGGGCAAAAAGTAAGCTTTCTGAAAGTATGGATTCACAGTGGGGCTGATCAAAATGTCTCTATTTTTCTCTATGGTTTTCTTCTCATCAATCCTGGAAGAAAGTATGAGATGAAATGTACCTTCAAGAAACCAATAATTATTTTATTTAAGATCCCTGAGATTTTTGTACGATATAATAGACACAACAACAGTAAAATTTCCTGATTGTTTTTCTGTTAATCTAATTACATATCTCTATATTTCTATTTTTTAATAGACTGTTTACAAAGCACCTTGATATCTATTATCTCAGTTCATCCAAAGCAATCCTATGCATTAGAGCTCATATAATTATCCCCACCTTATAGATGACTCAGTGGAAGCTTCTAGATGCTAAGAATCCTGGCAGATCACACAGCAACGTGTTCAGTTGTTACGAAACAACTACCTTTTGATAAAATCTTTGTTTGGGAAAAGAGATAAAGAAGCAGGGCCATATGGTGAACTTGGTTTTGCTTCAGTGAGGAGAATATTGGTGACGTTGGCTCCGGAATTCAGTATTTGGGGTTAATAATAGGTAGGGTGGAAGGAAAAAGAAAAAAACCCTCACTGTATTGTATATCCTGAGAGCTCCATCTGCAATGATTTAAAAAAAAAAAAATAGGGAGTATGGGGTCAACATGTACACACTGCTATATTTAAAATGGATAACCAACAGGGACCTACTGTACAGCACAGGGAACTCTGCTCAGTGTTATGTGGCAGCCTGGAGGGGAGGGGAGTCTGGGGGAGAATGGATACATGTATATGTATGGCTGCATCGCTTTGCTGTGCACCTGAAACTCTCACAACGTTGTTAATCGGCTATACTCCAATATAAAATAACAAGTTTAAGAAAAAATAACTTGGCAATGGCAAGTATTTGGCCTCCCACTTGGGCAGCATTCCAGTTGCTTCCGCGGTGAGGGCTATGGGATGTGGGAAGGGGGCCCACCTGTGTCCAGGGCATGTGCTTTAATAATAACAGCTGATATTTAAGGGGTACCTCTGTGCCAGGCACTATGTATCATCACATGTGTTACTTAATTCAGTTAGCACAAGAATCCCCCAAGACGGGGACATCTTCTTCCTGGTGTTACTCCTGAGGAGACTGAGCTTGGGGAAGTTAATCTGATCACAGTGGAGACGTGACCTTGAATCAGGCAGTCAGCTCTCTAGACGGGCCCGCCAACCACCACTCCAGCCTGCCCCTCAGGCTGTCTCATTTAATCCTCACATCCCGCAGCAAGGTAGGTGTCACAAGCCCATTCTACAGATGGGCAAATTACGCAGTTAGTAAGTAGCAGGGCTCAGACCTGAGGACAGGTTGGTCCAGCTCCAAACTCCTCTTTCACTCCCTCAAGCTCAGAACTCTCTGCTTCATTTCTGAAACTTGGGGCTATGCCCCGTTACCAATGCCAGAAATGAACGAAATGATGTGACTATGGATGTTTCTCCTTAGCTCTTTAAAATGAGTGAATTGGAAATACCATAAATCCACTTCAGAGGTAAGTAAAAATAAGGTGATACCAGGAACAAATCCAAAGAGGGCCATAAATGTATACAGTTCTTAAGAGCTTAGTTATTTCAGATATTTACTTTTTATCTCAAATGACCAGAAGGCTGACTTCTAAGCCATGGTGAACAAAAACAAAAACAAAAACAAACAAATGGGATCTCAAATGCTCGACATTTCAGTGTATGAAAGTACCCTGAAAGATTCAATTAACAGGCTGAGTTTTAGTCAGTACTTGCTTTAATGAACCCTGAGTATATGTAAATCGTGGAAGTACCAAAGTAATGTATTGCCACTAACTTACTTTAGAGGGGTCTACGGAGTTGGAAGACTAATTCACCTGTGTTCCTTAAAAAAAGGCAAACAGAAAAGAACTTTGCTTTGGGCACTTAAGTGTCTTTTACCTTGGCTTTCATCTACAAATGTGTAGGCAGAATATTTGGCTTGGCTGTTGGGAATTTTCCCAGTGACGATGCATAACTTACTTGCAGAAAGAACTCACTGCAAATATACCACGTGTAACTCAGAATATGAAAAAGGCATTTCACATCCCATGTCAGTGTCTGTGATGCGTCTGATAACACAGCTGTAATGCTCAGTAATAGATTATACCTCATTTACCCCTTCTTTATCGTCAGCTTTTCATAGCAAAAAAGCAAACCTTTAAAACAAATTGTTTATAAAGGAAAAGAACATGGAAAAAATGGGAGAACACAGAAATTGCAAGCTAGCTCAAATGAACTTAAACACAGATCTAGGGCAAGGGGGTAGGTAGTTTTACTTCACTTACTTAAACTTAACCTGCGTTTTTTTTTTTTTTTTTTTTTCTTTTTGGTGGTGGTGGAGTTCTATCAGACCTACTGGATCCATTTCTTACTAATGCCTTTCTTAGCTACATGCCTTACAGGGGAAAAATACAAGCCTTTGCAAAAACTCAAGTAGAGTTTTTTTTGAAAAATAAAAACTAGAACGTGGTTAGAGTTTAAAAAAAATTCCAAGTCCACCCCAAAGCCGACAAGCAGACGCATTATAATGCGCTGTGCCCACAGCAAGCCATCTGCAAGCTGTGGGTCCACCCCCCCGCCAGGAGAGTTTCGCACACAGAGATGGGGCCCATCTGGCTGCGCGGCACCCAGGGTTCCAACACGCTTAGGTGCTTCCCAAAGTGCAGCCAGATGACAGCACGGACCTCAGCGGAGCTGTTCCCCCACCATCCCAGGTCAGAGGCCACTCCATCAGGTCACAAGGTGCGCAGGCCACAAACGAGGCACTGCGCATGCCCAGAAGGGTTTCTGACGGTGAAAGGTGGAAGCACGGTCATTGAAATGTGCTACTGAATGTCTTTGGGGAAAAAGAAGAAAAGCCCTAGCAAACCCATACCAAAAAAGAACAATCCAAAAAACCCAAGGCGAATCTAGAAAGACACATTGGTTTAGGAACCTCAGAGTGGCCGAGTGTTTTCTATGCCCGCAAAGCTTGGCTGCGGCTAACGGGTCCAGGCACCACCCACCCCGAGGTGAGTTGCATGCATCTGACGCGAGAATTCAGACCCCAAGAGACTCTGGCACATTTCATGTCAGTTTTCTAGATCAGTGTGGAAGAGCCTCTCCCAAGCTGTGTCATGCATGTATCTGAAAGGACCCAGATGTTAGACCTCAAATACTTTCGATGTTACTCAGGCAGGATTTTTCCCCCTGAGTTTGTGAAAACAAAGTTCAACCTTTGAGGGCAAAGCCATTTGCCCATGAGGGACTTAGGAACGGTGCCCGGAGTGTTTCAAGGGTCCATAAAAAATGCCAGAAAAGAAATTTTACCGTGTCTAAATACAAAAGGAAAACAAACAAAAAAAAATCAACATTTATAAATGTTTAATTAAGTGTCTAAAAAAATGAAACATTACGGCAACTTCATGAATTTTTAAACTTAGGAATCACAACTCTTTTTTGTTTAGAGTTTTCTCATTTCCAAAGGACTCCAAGACTCAAGGTAAATAACTGTTCCATCTCCTGAACACTGATGGTGTGCCAGACATTGGTTCAAAATGTTCTACCAAGACTGTCGCGTTCAGGCTCCCCGCCCTGGGAGGCTCGTACAGCCCCTGTCCTTGTTCTAAGGAGGCTCAGCCAGGCTAGCATGCACCCTGGGCATGACCCACAGAGAAAGCAAGTGCCAAAATGGGGATCTCAACCCGATGGCAATCACTGTGTTGATGGCAGCAAGATCAGGGCTGCAGGGAATTCAATGAGTTACTCATCGCCAGATAATTTCAACACCAAATGATAAAAGCCGTTCAAAAATTTAGAGCAAAAAGAAATCTAACGTAGGGCCTGAGTGTATATGGATATGTCTGATGTGTGAAGGATACACCCCTGTGGAAGGCGGCCCACGGGGGGTCAGCCTCTGAGGGGCACTGTTTGTGGGGCAGCCCATGGCTTCTGTTTTTCTGATGATATTTTGTTACCCCTTCAGTGCGGACTAATTTAGATATTATCTCGTCCCATTGCCTGGTTGGACAGAAGAGGGAAGTGAGGAGAAGTACTTAAGGTAACTGCCTGAGTTCACACCCACTGGCCTGGTGGCACCAGTCTGAAACCCAGGTCCCCCAGTTCAGGATCTAGAAAACTTTATACATTTAAAAAAAAAATAAATTTATTTATTTTTGGCTGTGTTGGGTCTTCGTTGCCATGCGTGGTTTTCTCTAGTTGCAGTGAGCGGGGGCTACTCTTTGTTGCGGTGCCTGGGCTTCTCATTGCGGTGGCTTCTCTTGTTGCGGAGGATGGGCTCTAGGCCCGCGGGCTTCAGTAGCTGTGGCATGCGGGCTCAGTAATTGTGGCTCGTGGGCTCTAGAGCGCAGGCTCAGTAGTTGTGGCGCATGGGCTTAGTTGCTCCGCGGCACGTGGGATCTTCCTGGACCAGGGCTCAAAACCCATGTCCCCTGCATTGGCAGGCAGATTCTTAACCACTGCGCCACCAGGGAAGCCCTACACATGTTTTAAGATTACGAGATGGAAGCCTAAATGCAGACAAGATTTTTTTTTTCTTTTAGCACTTCATATACTAAATTCTAACAAGGACTGTGATATGTTAGCTTAGATCTTGACTTCCCTGGTGTGGCATTTAAAATATTGATATGGGTTTGCAATGGTCCGGATGGAAGGAGATATGCAAAGTCATGGTTTAAGATTCATTCCATGTTTCTTCTCTCCCCCATGCCCGCCACGTTAGACTGAGAAGGTACCTAGATCATTTCGTTGGGTTCTCATTGGTACCTGGAAGGAACTATTTTTCCTTCCTTTCTGTAGCAATACAAATGCCACCTAAACATCTTGGTGACTTCTGTATAAGACAGGGCTACTTACCAAGAGGTCACAGGCCTGCCCAGGTCTCGGGCGAGCTACTAAGGGGGATGATGACTCCCTCCAGGGTCCTTTTACACACCCCTCGTCCAAGGGACCCTTTCAGACCTCAGCCTGGATAAGTCCACTAAAAACTCAAGGGTCATGGAAGTCTTTATGTACATAAAATTCTTCTTGGTCTAGTTTGATGTCACTAAGCATAAAAACCAGAAAGACATTCTAAAATTCATTGGAAACATTTAGGCAGCATCATCAGTGCTTTAACAACTGCTTTTGCCAAGTCATCAGGTAGTTGGGGAGTTTAGCACAGTGGAGATTGTAGCACCAGTGGAAGTCACCCCAGAATGTCTATCTTAGCAATGAATTGCCCTGCACAGTGGGGAGGAGGAATATAAGTAGAACGTTCTACCTCTTTGACCCTCCGTCTCCTACTTTATATTTGGGTGAGAGGGAAGAAGGAATTCTTTCCTTTTCTTTTGGGGATCGCCATTGCATCTAGAAAGAATGAAATTCCAAATCCGACCTTTGAAGGATCCAAGGAAAGGGGGATGACGTAGATCATCGTTCATGACTTAGAGGACACGCGTGAAGCAAATCCCAGCGAACGAAGTAATCGGGGATGGATAATTACAATCCTGAGGTTACAGATCCAGAAAACTGCCTGGCATTCCGCTAACAGGTCAGGAGCAAGGAATGACACACATTTGCATCCTCCTAACAGGCTCCACACTGTGCACGTGGGCCCTCTAGGAAGCTCTTTGCCGAAGGGGGAAATGGACTTGGACGGTTCACCTGGTGGTCATTTTTGTCACATGACTCATCTTTCCTGCCTGCCCGCACCGGAGGGAGAGGTTTATGTTGGGCAGCATCCCTGCTTCAGGCCCCCATTGATGCCAGGCCCCCAAGCAGACCCTGGTGAAAGACGGGGAACCAAAAGTTGGCACATGTGACAGCACGGCTGGTACGTTTCACTGCAGCACCACCCCAGGGAAAACGCTGATTCCATCCCTTCAGTACAAAAATGACAACTGCCGAGGCTATGAGGCTCTGCTTTCTCCAAGAAAACTGTATTTGAACCAGAATTTTATTGATAAACTCTCCTACTAAAACAATTTCTGCACAGAAATTTCAACACAGTAAAGCTCAAGTAGCAGTTGGTGTAGTTCTTAAAACAGACTTTGGCGTCTGTGGCCTGCAGTGTCTGGACTGCTTCGTTTCAGTTCTGGCTTACTAACTGTGTAACCCTGGGCAAGGGAATGGATTTCTGTTTGTGTCAATTTCCTTACCTGATCTTGCAAAAATTATGTCAATTACGGTACGCGCAGCACTTTGAACAGTGTCGGGCAAACAATTAGCGCTGTCTGAGTGTTAGGTATTATTATTATTTTTAGGCATTTGTATTATTGAGAGGAAATAGCATTTTAAAAGAGAACTGTATGTCAGTCAACCTCCAGAGCAATCCATAAACATCTCTGCTCATCCCACACTTTTCTGGACAAACTTGATTTCAAACATTTTTAGGTCCATTATCACCATAAGTTTATAGGTGCCTGTCGTGCATTCATTCCTCTTTTTCACTTGAAACACGACTGTCATAAACAAAGATCCTATTTCTCCTCTCTCTGTATATATTATAGGTTTGCTCTTTACTTTCAATATCATAGAAGAAAATTATAGTCGTGTGATGTACTCTCAACAAAGTCCTTAACAAAGCAATTGAGTGATGGGGAATTGAGCGTATTTTAAATCGACCTATTTTAACTATAACTCCCCATAAAATAGTATCATAGTCAGTTGGCAAAAAGGCTAATGTCCCAGAAAGTAGCATATTCCGAAGTTTTTAAGTAACGGCTCCACCTGGCTTTCCGTTATTCTGAATCTCAAGAGCTCAGACACAACAGTTACTGTGAAGGGCTCCTTTAACCTGAGGGCAGAAGTTGTCCCAGAAATGGCCAATATTTGTTTTATGAACCTTTTCAATTTTTAATTAGTTACTCAGTGTTCCAGATGTAACGGATACCTGGCCAGCCAGATGATGGCTTGTGCCATCAGAATGACTGTCCAGTCCACGACCCACACCTACTGAGACAACTTCCCCACTCCCCGGCGCCCCATCACCGGGTCAGTCGTTGGGGTCCCAACTACTCCTCACCCCTCATTAGCAAAATATCTTCCTCTACAGCACTGAATTAATTCACGCATTCAAATTATTTAGTGAAATATCTACAGAGAATATGCTTCGGTATCTCAATATTGTCATATTACAGACACATGGAATAAATTACAGGCACATGGGTTGAGAGCTAGAGTTTTCCGTTAGATCCCCTGAAATAGTAAAAAAAAAAACAACAAAAAAAACCCATAAAAACAATCTCAAATATCCTTTTCTTGAAAACTCCTTTCACTCTATCCTTCATGCTTAAAGAGAAGACTATCTTTTAATATGTTGACAAGCTTCTAAATGTTCTACCTCCAAACTGAAAACAGATCCCACATTGCTGCTTGCAAGAACTATCCCAGCAGGAGATACCTTCTGATGGTGTTCTTTCTCCATAATAAATTTAATTTTTCAACAATTAATAATTTCTCTATTAATCTGAGATGTAAAGATAATCCTGTGCAATGTGGGAAAAACAAGTTTTGACTCACTAAGAGGCAGGTCAGTTACTGTAAAAGGGCAAGTAATCATCTGAAATGAAAAATATTTTCAATTCTCTTTGGAAGACACTTTTTGCTACAACTCCACCACTGAAAACCAGGAGGATGGTTGGGAAACATCAAGTTATCCCATCAGCCCAGCCAGCAGACTAGCTGTGGCATGTTTCTTAATTCTTTGTCCTTTTCTTATTGACCTGACTGGCAGGTTGAATGAGATAAGCTTTCCTTCTGGTTTCGCACAAATGGTTTAAGTTGAAGGCTCCGTGCCTGCAATCAAGTGCCAACAATTGCCCTTTCCAGACAATCTTAGAGCCGGGACAAATGTGAGAAGTCATATAAGCCAACACCTCGTTTAAAAAATGAGGATACCGAGGTTGGGTCAGAGAGCCTAGAATAGATGAGGTGTAGATGGTGTGGTATGGATGGGGAGGTGAATGCATGAACGGACAGGCGGATGGATACGAGTACAGGATTAGGCGTCAGGAGCTCCTCATTCTAATCCTGGCTTCATCACCAACTATTTCTCCCAACCTAAGCAGATCATTTCATTTCTCTGGGGCTGCTTTCCCTCATCGATGAGGCAATTAGCCCCGAGGCCTCTTTCAGGTCCCTTTTAGCTCTCAAAGTCATTGATTTCATGAAACAAAAGAACTTTTCAAAACTATTCAACTTGGTGATGCTGGGACCATTTTGCCAGAATCACCCAGAATTCATAGCACCATAATAATGACAGAAGGGACTTGGGAGGTGTTATTAATCCATAGATTTGACACTAATACTAATTTCTGTGCAATGACCTCTCTTAAAATTGCACTAGAAAGAATAAGTCACTATAGTAAAGACATGGTAACAACCAAAGTATCTATCAACAGACGATGAATAAAGAAGACGTGGCACACACGCGCACACGCACACACACACACACACACACACACACACACAGGAATATTATTCAGGCATAAAAAAGAAATCCTGCCATTTACCATTTGCAACAACATGGATGGCCCTTGAGGGCATTATGTTAAGTGAAATAAGCCAAGCAGAGAAAGACAAATACCGTATGATCTCACTTACATGTGGAATCTAAAACAAAACAAACTCACAGAAACAGAGAGTAGATTGGTGGTCGCCAGGGGTTGGGGGTGGGGAAATGGGTCAAAGGGTACAAACTTCCAGTTATAAGATGAAAAAGTTCCGGAGACCTAATGTTCAGCATGGACTATAGTCAACACATTTTTGACCAGAGACGTGTATTATGGCCACAGGTGTTAGTTTCTGCAAAAATCCCCCCCGTCAATAATGTGTTAACAACAAAACTGCCAAGAGGGTAGATCTTAAACGTTCTCAACACACACAAACAAACTGTCACTATACGACGTGATGGATGTGTTAACTAATCTTACTGCGGTGATCATTTCGCAATATAAGCATATATCAAATAATCATGTTGTAAACCTTAAACTTATACAATGTTATAAGTCAGTGATATCTCAGTAAAGCTGGGGGAAAATTCTGTTAACTTTCTCTAAAAAAAAAAAACAAAACAAAACTGGCTGAGAGCAGAGTTTCATCAAAAAGAAGTAGTTCCCACCTTGAATCAAGACGTTCAAGTAATCATAAGAAAACAGCATGCCTTTAGGCCTGCCTTGCTTCAGAGAGTGAAAAGTCAGCATTACCTGAGTCACCCTGGGAGACTGTGTGCATCTGACTTTTGTGTAGAAGTCCCTTGTGAAATGGAGACTATCTACCTAGGCCTCTAACACCTCTTTATATCACACGTATACGTATTCATTTAACTTAATTTGGTTTTTAAGTTAATTTTTTCCTAGACCCCAAATTCCATTTGGCAGGAAAGACTCTGTAAAAATGGGTGCCTTCTTGGAGCAAATCCCTTCTGCCTGCTCAAAGAGCCCTTCCCAATAATGACTGTTTTCTTAAGTCATAAAACAGCAGGAAGCAGAGTCAACTGTATATACAGGCGGGCCATTACAATCGCATTTTTTTCCCCTCTGACTGCCAGTTCTTAAAAAGCCAAGCGGCCATCATTTGTTTTCCAAAGCTCAGCCACCATTAGTTCTTTGAATGTTACAGGAAATACTGCCTGTGGGGCAAAAACTGCCCATTTTTATGCCTGAGAGAAGAGGGGCAGTGGAAGGTATACGGAGGGGTCTCCTGGTTTAAGCTTCCTCCTCCAGGCAGGTCTGCCTTTGAACTGTCCCAGAGACGGCTATTGCTTCTATTGTTATTTTTTTTTTAATGTTTTTATTGAGGTACAGTTGATGTACAATATTGTATAAGTTTCAGGTGTGTAACATCGTGATCCACAACTTTTAAAGGTTATATTCCACTTATAGTTACTATAAAATATGGGTTATATCCCTATTGTACTATATATCCTTGTATCTTATTTATTTTATACGTAGTAGTTTGTACCTCTTAATCTCCTACCTCTATCTTGCCCCTCCCCACTTCCCTGCTTCTGTTTTTAAAGATAGGGAACCTACAGCCTCCTGAGTGAGCCTTTCTGGAAGCTTAATTACCCTCAAGGTCAATTGCCTTACACCCCACAACTGCCTGCTCCCCAACCCCATGCCTGCTGTAATCTGAGCCCGCTTCCTCTTAGGTCCTCTGCAAGCACCAAGGTACCTGTGTTGTGGTGTGTCTGTTATGTTTAACGCAGGGTCACTAGGAGTTTTCGATTTGCCATTCCTACTTTGGAAACCTCCCAAGTTGGGTTTGGTTGGAACTGTGTGTTTCTGAGCCTGTGGTTTGCTTTTCACACAGAAATTGGAATCAGGGGATGCTACCAAGTCCCAGAGTTTCCTGAGTCCGGATATGGCCAGAACATCTCCAGGCACTTAAAGAGAAAAATCTGCCAGGGGGAAATGAGGTCAGAAATAACGGGAGTCACGGAGCAGGCAAATGGCACCAAGGAGATGGTGAACGGACACCATGTCCTGGGGGTCAGGGGGGTTGTCCCTGGTGGATGTGGTGGTGGTTCTCTGCTGGGTTCTGCCCACTCTGGGGTATGGGGAAGGTTGAGGCGGCACCCAAGATGGTTCTAGCGGGTGATGAAGATGCCATGAGACTGTGGCCAGGACTGTTGGAAAGGCTGCCATGAGCTGCGGTGCTCACAGGATGACCTGCAGACAGCCACGCCCCAGGGGCGACCTTAGAGCCCCCAGAGGCACCAGGCAGGTCCCCTGGAGGAATGGCTCCGGGGTAGGGGGGCAGAGCAGCAGCCAGAGATGCAGGCAGGGAGGCTCTGCTGGCATTTCCCGAGGTCATTCTCTGTGCCGGGCACACGGCATTGTCTCATTCAAGCTGATAGAGAAGCTCATTATTATCCCCATTTTACAGATGAGGAAACTGAGGTTCAGAGAGGCTCCATAACTTCCTGAAGGCTTAAGAGCCTCAACCGGAACTCCACTTGTTTGCCCCAGAACCCAAATTCTTAACCACTTCGTTTTACGACCTGTCATCCCTGCATCTCAACTTGCTGGCACGGTAGGAAGCCCTGTTTCTGACACCCTCAACCCCACCCTTTATAAAAATTAAGAGAGAATATTAATTTTCCACCGGGGGCATGACACGGTTAGGAGGCATGCAGATGCTGGGCGGGGGCTCCAGTCAGCTCCACAGATCTGGAACTGGAACCCAGCCTCCATCCCAGGGAAGGGTGTGGTTCTGGAAAAGTGTTACTGTGTGTTTACTCAAAGATAGTCATTAAGTCACCGTGAAGACATTTTTCTGCAGACTAAACAACCCCACTCCTTTTATAAAAAAGCTTTCCTCACAGGAACTATTTTTTTTGTACCCTCTTTCTATATTTACTGGTTTTCTCTCAGGCACTCTTCTCCCCTCCCATTCTCTATTTTAAACAATCCTGTAATAAGATTTTGATCTGTGACACAGAAAGGAAAGGGTCATTTTCATAGATTTCATCTCCAGCCTCCAAGTGAATAAAAGGCCAGCGTCGATGGTGATCAGCCCCTTGTGGTCCACTCTGACCCTCTGGCCTCTTTCGACCACCTCTGCCCCTGGCCAGTCTTCCTTGAACTTTACCACGTATTTGGTCCTTAGGCCCATGCAGTCCTGAAAGGATTCTGACATGCAGTCGAGTCAGCCTGATTTCCTTTTGCCCTCCAAGAAGATGCTTCAAAAAAAGGAGCCCATTGCTCAGAGACAACTTTGAGGAGTGAGAGTGTCAAAAGAAAACTCCTTCCTCCCTGCAGGGGTCTGACATTTCCCTCTGGCAGAAGTTTTAGCCACATCTGAGGGATGCTGATGGAACACAAGGGTTCTGGTGCCTGAGTGTACCAGCTGGGAGGGGAGGTGCCAGCCCCGAGGGGCGGCCCACTTACTTCGAGGTTCTCGGGGTCCGTCCACTGTGATTTTGATGGCTCTGTGGTAGGTGGCGACTTGTGGTGGGTTTGTGAAGACGGTGATGGTCAGAGTGAAGCTCTTTCCTGTTGGAACACAAAAGAGCAACGAAGAATGAGGCGACGGCCTGAATATATCTGCTGGGTAATTCAAAATTAATTTATGATTTCCAGCCCTCACACTGGAAAGGTGGCAGAACTTCAGCACACACTACTGGTTTTTCCAACACTCCTCTGAGTTTGACTTTGCTTAAATTTTGGAATGTACACCTACGTTGTCTAGATGTGACACTTCCCTTAGTCACGTGGCTTTTGCTGAGTCATGAATAACACAGGATCAAGAGAGATTCAGATGTGTTTTCTTTCAGGTCGGGACCCCAGGGACACAGGAGCAGATTGGCAGCTGTCCACTCCTTGCCCCCAGGTCCTCCCTTTTAATAAGCTCAGAGCAAAAGGAGGAAAAGAAACCATTTCTGTCTTTGCCCTCTAACCTTGTGCGTACCTCCAAGGATTAGGAAAGATAGAATTCCTAAGTTTGAGGCTAGGCTAAATTGGAATGATTCTCTCTATGTTAAAAATACTAATTGCTGGTTGATTCTAAATATTGTTTTGAAAGGCCAGATGTTATTATAGGCACTCATGGGGTTGGCCAGACAAAATTTATACTCAATAAATGGATTTAAGGATAGGTAACTGACAGATTGAGATTCAATGACAACTGTTAGCATAAATAGGCAGATGGATTTCCATCTAAGCATTTTATACATACTTAAGAAATGCGAGCATGTCTTCATTGCATAGGTCGAATGCAATGCTTTTAATAATTTTTAAAAATTGTTTTGAAATATATAATTTATAATAAAAGTGTTAATATATAAATACATTAGTTACTTAAAAGCATTTCTTCTTTGTCAAGCAGTTCAGAGAATGCCCTCTGGTTTTGAATTCTGGCTAGCTGAACTGTGACAAGTCACTAGCCCTCCCTGTGCCTCAGTGTCCTTACCTGGAAGATGGGTACATATAACTTGTCCTACCTTACTGAATTTGGGGAGAGGCTAAATGAATTAATATGAGTAAAATCATTAAAATAGCATCTGGCACATGGTATTCAAAGGTGTGTTTTGTGTGTGTGTGTGTGTGTGTATGGGGTAGGAGAGAGAGAGAGAGAGAGAGAGAGAGAGAGAGAGAGAGAGAGAGAGAGAGAGATAGAAGATTTAGGCTCCTGTACAAATATTTGACCTCTCCAGATCTCAGTTTCCTGGTTTGCAAAATGAAGGCGTTCATGGGATACATACAATGTCACCTTTAACTCTGATTTTATCTTCTTTTTTTCTTTTAAGATTTTTTGTTTTTTTTTTGATGTGGACCATTTTTAAAGTCTTTATTGAATTTGTTACAATATTGCTTCTGTTTTAGGTTTTGGTTTTTTGGCCCCGAGGCATGTGGGACCTCAGCTCCCTGACCAGGGATGGAACCCGCACCCCCTGCATTGGGAGGTGAGGTCTTAACCACTGGACCACCTGGGACGTCCCTGAGTTTATCTTCTAGATGAAATCCTGATGCCCGTCTCCATTTGTAGGCGTGTGCCTGCCCCAGGGGTGTCTCCCCTGCTGTTTGCAACTTCAGCATTTCAGAGAGTCCATGAAAACACTATATTTCCTTCCTAGGGCCGCTGTAACAAACTACCACAAACTGGGTGGCTTAAAACAACTGAAATTTACCGTCTCCTAGTTCTGGTGTCCAGAACTAGGAGACAATAAACTGAGGTGTTGACACAATTGCGGTGTCGACGGGGCCGTGTGCTCCCTCTAGGGAAGAATCCGTCCTGGCCTTGTCTGGCTTCTGGTGGTTCCCAGCAATCCTTGGCATTCTTTGGCTTGTGGTAGCATCACTTCACTCTCTGCCTCCTTCCTCACGTGGCCTCCTTCCCTCTCTGTCCTCTGTCTCCAAATCTCCCTCTCCTTACAAGGACACCAGTCATTGGATTTAGGGCTTACCCTACTCTAGTTTGTCTTTATCTTAACTTGATTACATCTGCAAAGCCCCTGTTTCTAAATAAGGTCACATTCTGAGGTCACCCACAGACATGACTTTTTAGGGAACGCTATTCAACTCAGTACAAACACCAAATGTCATAGCGTTCCAGTCTGGGCAATACAAGTGACAACTACTCTCTATGTACCTGTGGGTTTTACCCCCAAAACAGTCCCGCTCCTGTGGTGGCCCTCCTACAACCATCCTGTTCTTGTTTTTTTAATTTTTAAAAACTTTTCATTAGAGTAAAGTTGATTTACAATGTTGTGTTAGTTTCAGGTGTACAGAAAAGTGATCAGTTACATATACACACACTTTTTCATATGTATTCTTTTTCAGATTCTTATCCGTGATAGGTTATTACAGGATATTGAATATAGTTCCCTGTGCTCTACAGTAGGTCCTTGTTGTTTATCTATTTTATATATAGTAGTATGTATCTGTTAATCCCAAACTCTTAATTTGTCCCTCCCTGCCCCTTTCCCCTTTGGTAACCATAAGTTTACGACCATCCTATTCTTGATTTCCTAAATGACAACAAGAATCATTGTCTTCCTAATGTTGGCCTTTTCAGGTCTGTGTAAAACTTACAAGTTTTCAAGCGCTTTCCCATATGCTATTTTATTTGGTTCTCACAACACTCTCATGAAATAAACAAGACAGATTTTATGGTCCTTGGTTAATAGGTAGCAAAGCTAAGGCTCAGAAAGGATGAGTGGTTTGTCCAAAGTCACACAGCTTGGATACATGGAAAACCCAGATCTCCAGCTCCGTGCTTCACATTATTGTCATGAGGTCCTAAATCTCTACCTTCAAACTCAGTGGTACCAGCACCAGTGATCCAGACTCGTGGTACCTTTTCCATGCTCCGCCCCTGCCCCCAAAAGCGAAAACAGTCCTGGTGACACTAATGTACCCAAACTGTACTCAACAGCTAATTGAAAGCCTGGGTTATAGTTCAAAAGCAGTTTCTAACTGAGCTGAATTTGGGCTCCTGGCGTTTTACCCTGGTCACCCACAGACTGGCCTACTGAATCGGGAAGGAAATTCAACCAAAGTGAATATTGGTGAAATCGTTGCTTGTAATTATAATGCTACTATTTTATGCCCATGATTTTACGTGCAGTCAAGAAGTGTCTGTCCAGCAAAAGCTACTAGGTGGGGCATTTTGGCCATAGTAACTGTGGTTCACGAAGGTGGGGTATTCCGGTTCGCCTCCCGCACAACGGGCTGTTGTTTACAGCTTTCAGCACCAGGACATGTGCTTACGACCTCATAGACAGAGGCAATAAGAGATGTCATTTTGCTCATAGGTGTGTGCGACATTTTTCCACTCCAGAAGAACTCTGCCTTCTGCTTCCTTGTATTCTTCCGAGCAGACCTGGCACCAGACTTGACACCTGGGGACAGCCAGCCAGTGGGCACACTGAACCCTGGGAACTCTGCCCTCTGCCCTGGCCACGCCCCGGCCACGCCCCCGCCACACCCCCGCCACGCCCCGGCTTGTCCCTGCCGAGATGCAGCCCTTCTTAGCCAGCACCAGCAGCAGTGGTAGCTGCGCCTAGAGCATGCGTGTTATTAGCCAAATTCCGTCATCAAAATGACCTACGGGCCTGGTATTTTAAGTGCGTGGGTGTGGAGAGCAAAAGCCTCTCAAGAGTTTTTTCTCAGCAAGCTGTAGCCAGGCTAGTAAGAAGGTAGAGGAGAGCAAAGGAGGACGGATCGCCTAAGTAACCACCGAAATCGGCCTTTTGGGACCAACTGCAGGGTTGGGAGATGGGGCTGCCGTAGAGAGAGCTGATGTTCCCATCTGTAGCCTGAGCGGCTCCTTGCCTGGAGAGGCCGGAAGGCTCCTTGCCGCCCTGGATTTGGCCCATGGGGTGAGCAGAGGTGCCCCTGGCTGTGCTGCTGAAAGACTGCAGCCCTGGGCTCCCCAGGGGGCAAGCTGCAGGGTCACAGGTGCCCTGCGTGGGGATTCACGACGGAGGGAGCTAAGGAAAGGGGGTCACCGAGACCTTCCTTCTCCTGCTCACGGAAACCTCACCCAAACAGCATCATGAGCTCTGGCGGGAGGTGTGCAGGAGGAATGCTATTTAGAAGCACAAACAGCAGGACTGAATAAGAAGGCGGGAAGAAACAGTGGAGGAGAGAAGGGCTGTCTTGACTTAAGCCTGGAAGCAGCAAAAGACAAGAACTTGATTATACAACCCTGTGGAAGTGCCAAGGCATGGGGCGCTAGTTAACAGTGAGGACTGCCTGGGCTCAGACCCCAGCTGTGCCCCTTGCTGGCTGTGTGACCTTGGGCAAGCTACTTAACCTCTCTGGGGGCCTCGTCATCTGTAAAATAGGGGTGACAGCAGTCCTTCCATCTCGTAGTGCTGTTATGCAAATTAAATGAAATAATGCATCAGCAAATATCAGTTTAATGATCACTAAAGATGTGACAAACATGATCCCACCAAGACCAGAGCTGTGGGCAGTCCTGTGAGGCGCAGCTGGTGGTCAATCGACGTTGAGGTTTGATGGTGGGAGGTGAGGTGAGCCTTAGCGTGCGGTAGGTGGTGCCCATGGAGCCCCTCCAGGCCCATCCCCTCTTCTTCAGGAATGTCAGCAAACCCAGGCAGAGAGCAGAGGGTAGCAGGCAGGCAGCAGCATGGGGCCCAAAGACCCATCGGGAAAACTGCACGTTCCCCTGGAACTTCCACTTCAATGTCAGTCCTACGCCCACCAGCTGGCGACCTTCGTAAGGCACAGTTGCAACTGGCTGATCCACTTTATAAACAAGCCGGGTCAAACGCTCCCCTCAGAGCACGTGTGGTCCCCCTCGATGCCAGTGTGTTCATCCACATGCCAGCGCAAAATCCTAAGTGCTTTATTTAGTTGGGAGGAAGGTCACGGGGCGAGTCTTCCTGGATATTTGCTGCCATAACAGACTCTCCAGGGTGAGGCAGTGACAAAGCCCCAGGTCTGTGCTTTCTTAGGCCCCACGTTTACAGGCCCCGGGGCTGGTGGACTCTGGCAGCCGGCTGTGGTCTCCTAAAGCCACGGCTGGATGCTGCAGTTCCGCAAGCGCCCAGGGCACCACGCCACTTCCTCACCACATCTGGGAAGTGGTGAAACCTCAGGATTGCTGCAAACGGGCAGCCTGTTCCCCAAGGGCGAGGGTGGGGAGAGGGGCAGAAGGTGAAAAGGCGATTCGAGATCATCTCATGCCCTTAGAAGTGCGTGCCTCGTCACGTCGCGGCCACGCCTTCCTATGGCGATGGGTGTCTCCCTCCATCCTCTTGTGATCGCCCCTCCCTGAGTTTGGTTCACGGGTAGCCAAGCCCTTTGCGCTGGCTCCTCAGCCATTGGGTTCTGTTTCGGTCACTCCCCTTGGTGAAGGTTTGGACCCATGAGTCATCTCAGTTCTCCCTTTGGGTGGCATGGGTGTGAACCCAGCTTTACTAAAGGGTAGGATGGGCAAGGCTTTCTCTTCGTGAGGAGCGTTACCGAACCCCAAAGAAGCATGATGCCCTCACGCTATTTTTGCACTTCCTTTCCCCAGATGTCATGGTCCCTTTCTGATCTTCCTTTCTTCTTTCGGTGTCCCAGTGCCTGAGTGTCTCGGATGAGGAACCAAGTTGCAATCCTTTTAGCCCAAACACCTCCAAGACCCTGACTTCACAGCCTCTTTAGGTCAAGGCCACACCTGCTGCCCTGTGCTTCCATCCTGGAGAACCCTTTGGTTGGCACACCCCAATTCCACAGCTTCCACCCATCGGGCCAAATGCCACACAGGACGGGTGGCCAAAGTGACCTCCTGGGGCTGGCCTAGTCCTAGCCCTGACCTGCTGGTGCCCATAGCCCAGTGCCTCAAACACACAGCCCAAGGCCACATGCCAGCGCGGCAGAGAGGCCCGGGGCGGGGGGGGGGGCGGGTGGGCATTTTGAAGGGAAGGTAGCGTCAGGGTCCTCAGTGCCTGCTTTGCCAGCCTGTTCGCACCCATAGCTCTACTGCAGGAAGCTGGGAGGGCAGGTGGGGATGGAGGCCAAGTAGGAAGAAGAAGGAAGGTATAGGCAAGGCTGCAGGGTGTGGTAGGCGGGGCCTGGAGGGAGCTGATTTCTAGACACAGTGACATTTACCAGATGGTGGGTTTGCAAACTGGATATACAGTGACCCCTCTGTATCCATGGGCTTGGCATCCACGAATTCAACTAACCTTGGATCCCGTCTCTAAGCTCCCAAGCACCCTCCAAGAAGCCCTGTCTGTTCTTCAGTCTGCAATCCCAGCATCTTCGTACCATTTGTATCTGGTGATGTCAATTCCCTGCTTAAAACCTGCTGGGGGACCAGACCAGATTCCCAATGTGGATGTCAAGGCCCTTACCAGCCCTCTTGGCCAGCTCGGTGTTCCTCCCCAAACCTGTTTTCTCTGCTTGGACGCTCTTCCCGATGCCTTCATCTGGCAGCCCCCTCGTCACCCTGAAACATCTCCACTGAGATGACAAGCTGTCCAGAGAGACCCCTAAGCTTGTCGTGGGTCATGCACCCAGCTGTGCATTTTGCTTCTGTCACTCTTTTCACTACGGTGCTGGCCACTCAGAACAGTGACATCTGCTTAACTGTGGGCCCCTCACTGGCCCCAGCATGCTGTGGCTTCTCTTTAGCTGGCCTTTGTATCTCCAGTGCTAGCCCAGTGCCTTGCAAGCAGCAGGTACACAATGCACATCTGACGAACGAATGAATGAAAGAAATACCCCCATGAAATGACCTCTGTGGGTGGGGGACAGTTCTAATAAAGTAGCCATGGGCTCTATACGTCCCTGATCGAACAGGGTCCAAAGCCTGTGAGTAACTCACTAATGAAAACAGAGGACACAAGGTCCGTCACCAGACTGCTGCCCAGCAAATGCCTGGGATGGTTATATTATTATTATTCCTTCATTCATTTATGAATATTTATGAAATTCCTGCTGTGTCTCAGGCACTCTAATTTTACAAAGTCCCTCGGAGGATAAAGGAATATAAATTCCTCGCCAACGAGGAGTGGACAATAGAAATAGCATTGTTCCTGACTTTCTGACTCAGGGAGACACGGGCTACCTCCTGCCCATTCTCTTCTCTCCTCCCTCAGTGACTCTCCTACAGAAGGAAGAATGATGCGGCGGTGAGTCATAGCTCTTTCTTCCTAAGTTTTGTTACACACACCATCTCATTTTAATCGTCCTAATAACCCTTTGAGGCACATATGAAGAGCACTGTCATACCTATTGTACAGATGCGGAGACTGAGGCCAGCACATCTAAGTGAGTCCGGCACGCGCACCACCTTCTCATACTTTGTCACACTACCTTCCAAAGACCCGCAGCATCGTCACAAAGAGCAACGTCACGTGCGTGTGGTTCCTATGTTGTTATCCTGAATCAGAGGAATATTAAATGGGACACAACGGCCTTAGTGGACTCCACAGCCCATGGATTTGGGCAGAATGCGAGATACCTCTCCAAGCAACAGCCAGATTGATCGATTCTCTGTTAACAGTGACCAGAAAAAGAAAAACATGTGTGGATGTTGGCTTTGCAGTTTCTGAAAACGCTGAGATACAGCCTTCAAATGGCTTCCAGGGGAACAGGCAGGCTGTCCTGAAGTGTGGTCCAAGGCGAGCTGCCGTGGCACCACTATAAAACTCCCCTCAACCTGGGTGGAGTCAGCAACTATGGTGCAGGAAGAATGTGATGCTGCTGGGTGCCAGCCTGCGGAGCCCGGCAACAGGACAAAGGGATTATTCTGCTTCATTGTGAAAATGCGGTGTTTATTGTTAAAATACGATGGGGAATTAAAGGGGCACGTATGAATCACAAATATTTGCATGCCGTTAACGTTTGGGCAAAAGAGTTGGAAGGACTAAGTTGGGAGAACTTCTTTTCCCATGAAAAACAGTGCCTCGGATTACAGTGCATATTTCATTTCATCTCTTCCATTGCTGATCGGAAATCGCAGTACCCGCTGCGCATAAATAACCCTTCCGCGTCCGGAGAGCTGGCTCTGTGCGGCCGAGGGATCAGGATAAGCGTTGACGTTCCCTCCCAGAAAAGTCATTCATTTAGACAAACAGAAAAGCAGGTCCCGGTTGTATGGTTTGTTAGGAGCTCACAGAGTTGCCATCAGCTTCCCTGCAGAGTTAGTCACAGCAACTGAGCTTACCACGAAAAGTAGTGACCCCTAAAGTCTGTGTTATTTCAGGTGAACCTCACTGTACCCCGCCCCCTTTGGACAAAGGCTGAATCGGGCTCAGACAGCTCAAGTGGCCAGTGTTCTCAACCAGTGTTCCTTCCCCCCACCTCTCCCCCAGGGAGGGACATTTGGCAAAGTCTGCAGACACTTCTTGTTGTCACCACCCATGAATGACACGGAAGGAATGCTCCTGGCTACTGGGTAGAGGCCAGGGATGCCACTAACCATCCCAAAATGCAGAGGATGGCTCCCGCGACAAGGAATAATCAGCCCTGAACGTTGATGGTACCCAGGGTGAGACACTGTCCTCCCAGGAGGAATTCAGTGACATGCATGCGCTAACCACTATGCTCTACTGCCTAGAGTAAGCAGAGTCCTGGGGTAGTCACTCATCTGGAGATATTTAATGAGTCCTCACTCTGTATCAGGCACTGGTCTAGTGACTGGTGATACCACACAGTGCTGTTCTAGTTAAGGGCGGGATCTCTTGTGTTTTGAAAATTCTTTTCTTGGAAGGCCACCTCCTGGGGAGTCCCACGGCCACCTTCATCCTTTCCCTGGCGCTGGGGTCCCAGCACCACAGTGCACCAGTGCGCGCCTGCCTGCCAGAGCTGTTCCCAAGCTCCTTCCCCAGCAGCCTTCACTCCCCAGCACGTGGGCAGCGTGTGGGCTCCGCACAGCCCAGCTCAGACGCCGCCCGGTAATTCCCAGGAGGATAGCTAACTCTTACAGGTCTCAAATGATTCGACACACAACTGATCTCCACGCGGAACCTGGGAGCTGGTTGCTTTACTGAGGAGAACTTACAGGAAACAGAAGGGGCAGGAAAGTGCCGAGTGAGGGCCCCCTGCAGAGTAAATGCAAACAAACAACCAACTGAGAGCCAGTCACAGCAAAACGTATTCAAGAAATTCCACCTGTAACAGACACCATTGTGATTCAATGAGAACACCTAGAGGACTCATTTTTTTCAGACTTTTTTCAAGTCATCTTCCCCTGAATCTTCTTGTATTATAGAAAATAGGTGATAGCAGAACCAACACGTAAGGGCAGGTGGGAGAAAGCTCCAGAAGAACCCTGCCCTCTGTCTGCCCGTGGTACCTGCACACCTAACACGTGGGCAGCAAACCAGGGCTTCCCAGGGATGGACGGCAAATCAGCCTCTGTCCCGTCCCTACTCCTTCCACGCGTTGCCCTCGGGTGTGCAAACTGACTCCTTTTTGGTGTCTGTAAGGTATTGGTCAGTGATGCGTACCAGGACCTTGCTTTTAGCCCTTTTTAGTTCAAGTGGACACTGTCCACTCACATCAATTCATGTTCCTGGGTTAGTGGATCTGTGGCCCTGAATGAAGCCTGATGGGGAGGGGGGGTGGCAATGAGAAGCCAGCGCGCACTTTCACTGTTTCTGATGGTCCCTGTGGACCTGCACCTGTGTGGTATTCCTGAGGGAGCAGCTGTAAGTGGGGGGAGTCCTCGAGGGAGAGCTTTCCCTGCCGGGTGGCCCCCTCCACCTGCAGCCTCCACTTCTGGCTGCCACACATCCTCCAACCCAGGAGATGCCAAGATGGTGCGATCCTATGCACACAGAACTGTAGTATATTTTCATATTTAGAAAAAGACTAATATGCAGTGATGCGCTCTCATTTTTTTTTGGTTTTGTATTTTTATTCTGTGCGAACTGAAGTTTTTCATAAATTTGGTAAAGGGGCAGAAAGTGTTAGGGAAGAGAGGAGACGTTTTATGACTTATCATGCTCATTCGTGTGAGGCCAGCCCAGGGTTTCTCAGTCTCAGCGTGGCTGATGCTTTGCAGGGGTAGGGCTGTCGTATGTGCTGTAGGAGTCACTCTACCTGCTGGATGCTAGGAGCACGCCCCACCCCAGGGGTGACAACCAAAAATGTCTGCAGATATTGCCAAATGTTGGGACCCACCGAGGGACACCAAATTGATGGGCAGATTGATAGATAAGATCTACCAACTGTGACCTGCCCTGAGGTTTCAAGCAGGACGGGGAAGGCAGAACGTCTGGACAGACCCATGTGCCCTAGGTACTGGAAACACACCACGTAAAGAGGCCAAAGCTGTATTAGGATATGAGTTTAGACTGTTTCTCGTTAATTACAGATAGATGGATAGATAGATGGATAGATAGGGATAGACGGATAGATAGTGACTGTACTCCATACAATGGTTTCAAATAGAATGAAGGAAAAACATCTCTAAAAACCCGAAACCAATGTCTGGAGCAAACTGGAGTGTTTCCACCTACAAACAGGCCCATCCCTCCTTGCCTCCTCTGCTGAGATCTGATAAGTACACCGTTCACCAACTGTGCTCAAATGCCTGTATTCCTGTGTATCGCCTTTGTTTGAAACAAGGAGAGTCTCCTTTGTTTGCATAAGGTGACTCAGTTAAGGCCACACACCACCCTCGAGGGTGCTGGCCAGACCTCCCATTCACCAGACCCAGAAGCATCCTTGGATCTGCAAGCTGGGGGGAGGGTGCAGCTCTGCAGACTGCGCCGCTGCCCCTACATCCTTAATGAGGCTCTTAAATCTCAAGGTAAAAGGCAGGGATTCATCTAAGTTGAGAAACAGACAGGAAATTTACTTACATCTTTGAGAAAAACACAGTTTAAGTGGCTCCTACATGAATGTTTCTTCACCAAGGAAACCAGAGGAAACACATTTTGAATCCAGTGGCAGGATGGCCACCGGGCCTCTCCAGGGAGGTTCTGTGATCACCTTCCGATTTATGGGTCCTTCAACTACCTGAAACCTCGTTGGAGGAAGTTCAGTGACATAAAATGGAGTTGCTAAATGGGATACGCTGCTCGATATAGCCTAATAGAGAGTGGAACGTGCTGGAATCCCCA
Organism: Physeter macrocephalus; assembly: GCF_002837175.3. Taxonomy (NCBI): domain Eukaryota; kingdom Metazoa; phylum Chordata; class Mammalia; order Artiodactyla; family Physeteridae; genus Physeter; species Physeter macrocephalus. The sequence continues at coordinate 5,691,821 of NC_041221.1, forward strand.
GTCGGCACCAGCAACAGGAATGCCACGGAGAGCTCGGTTCTCAGCGTGGACCGAAATACATCTCTGTTGCCAGTGGGACTCACATCACGACCAGTGATGGAGGGTGGGCTTTGCCTGAAGTCCACTAATGCATATGCCTATAAACATAAAATCTTGAATGCCCCAAGAGTGAGCTGATAAACCTGGCACCTTTGATAGTATTCATAGGCAGCTCATTAAATCCACACTGCTCACTTATTAATTCCTGTTAACTGCTTTACTGGGGCTTCAGATGAGAAGACCTTGTTAGTATGGATTTAGTCCTCAAAGATAATTTGGTCCAGGAAGTCTTCTCAGTGGTAGCATGGACGGACACACACACACACACACACACACCCTCACACCCACACCCACACCCTCACACCCACACACCCCCCCTCACACACACACACACACCCTCACACACACACCCCCTCACACACACACCCTCCAAAAGCGTAAAAGTGTGGAAAATGTGGCACTAAACAGACCACATGAAGGACACCTGTGAGCTGAAACAAGAAGGCAGAGTGTCGCCTTGTTCAACCTCGGCTAGGATCACGTGCTTCGGGCAACTCAATTTTCTCCACTCTGCGTGTCTGAGAATGACTTTGAAAGCCATTCCAAGTATTGCTTTTGGGGTTACAAATACATGTTAGTGAAGAGGTCAATTCCCAAATACAGAATCTGTGAATCATGAGGATCAACTATCTGTCTATCCACACACATATTTGTATACATATACATGTATAAATACCCCCTCAAACACACACACACCCTCACACACACACACACACCCACCCTCACACACACACACACACCCTCACACACACCCTTCTGGCTGAAAGTCCACGAAACCCTTCAAAACCGCATCACCTCTCCATTTTGACGGTACATGGTTATTCATCAACACCCCCTTTCTCATGTGAACGTGTTTGATAATCACCAACGGAAAGAAAACAATCATCAGACAATATACCCTCTCTCTTTTCAACAAGTCATTTTTCTTTAAAAATAATACAGAAAAAGAAACAGAATATGTTCTTCCATAACCAGTCTTCTCCATCCTCTCTTGCCCCTCGCCAACCAGCACAAAGGAAAATACAAAACAGATTCATTAGAACCAGAGCAGCATTGCAGCCGTTGGCCGGATCACTGTTTATGTCTCTCATGCTTGCTGCTGAAACAGGAAGCTCTAAAAATCACTCAACCATTATTTCTCTCGGAGGCACTTTCTGATTGATAGTCTTCTGTCCCCACCAAAAAGGGCTGCCTCAATCCAAAGCCAGCCGGCTGGCAGGGAAGGGGTTTGGGGGGAGACGGGGGGTGGGGTGGGGTGGGGGGGGTAGAGAGAATCTCGTCCGGCTTCTGCTCATCAACTCTTAAATATTGTTCATATAAATAACCTCAATTTATAAAAGCTGTCCAACACCGTCAGCAATGCCTGGCGCTTCGTTAAATCAGCAAGAAAACCATGAAGAGATCAACTGCAAAGCTGCGTGTTCCAGGCACAAGCAGTTTTCAAGAAAGCTCTCCTCCTTGCCATGACACCAAGAGGGACAGGGACTGCTGGGTGGTGGTTTGGGGGAGGGGTGGGAAGCAACTTGCTTTGAGAAAGTGTTTGTACGCTTTTACGGGCAAATTGAAACAGAATGAGAAAGCTGATCTCTAGAGATGAATTCTACATCAGATCACGGGCACTAGCTTTCGCCCTGCCATCGAAAGGCATTATTTGCTAGGGCTGCCAGAGACCGCGTGTCTCAGAGGCTGGGTCTTTTCCCAGCCATATTTGCCCACACCGAAGTCTGAAAACAGATTTCAGTATATATATAGTTTTAAAATGTACATCAATAGCAACCCAAAAGGGGGGGGAAATGGGAGAGTTGATTTTAACACAACTCTCGCCTTTTCCTTGTAGTCTCTCCAGGAGACCTGACTGCCAGCTCATTATCTTGAATGTTATCCACGAAACAACACTGGGATTGTCAGATGAATTTTCCTCCCCCTATTATATGAGTCTGTGATAAAACAGAGAATGACTTGGATCCTGTGATAATACCGTGAGTCACTCAGACCATTTCTCAGGAGTGACCACTCCACAAAGACGCGTCTCTGCTTAGAATACCGGTACACTCTATCTTTTTCTACATGTCCCTTTCCTTCAACCACAGACTATCACTCATCTGAAAGGCAGCCTCCCCATACTGTTCCCCGAATAACATAAAATACCTTAAGAATGAAAATGCCTTAAGTAACAAACATTACACAAATATGCAACAACCCCGATTGTGACAGTGTAAATATTATGTCTGGGGAGACATCCACAGCAAGAACATAAGGAAGGAATTTCATTTTATAAAAGAGTTGGGAAGGGTATTTGTTTGAAAGTGGGCAAGATTAAAGTTGCCAGGGAGATCAGCATAAACACAAATTTCCACCAACAAATTAACCCCAGTCCTAACGGATGGGGGAGCACGTGCCCTCTCTGGGCTGGGTGTGGAATTCGAGGTGTAGGTCTGCAGCTGGGGGGCCAGACAGTCACTGGAGAGGAGGCTGCCCCTTCGATGACAAAACAAGCCCTTCTCCTTTGCAAGGGACCATATGCGCGTGCACACCTGATGGCCTCTCAAAGGTCTGGACCAGCGGTTTGACTGGGATCTGTTTTCCTAATTATACACACCAGGTCCTGGCTATAATAAAAGCAGGTGTAACCAAAACAGCACAGGGTGCAAGAAGAATGTCTAACTCATTTGTTCATTTATTTCCTCATTTTCCAGTTATCTACAATGTGCAGCACAGCACTAGGCGGGCCCTCCATAGTCAAGGCAAAGTTCCAGATTCAGAGATTCTTGGCTTGGCGGGCCCATGGATCCCCAGAAGGTCCATAAACAAGCCTCAGCGGCCCTGAAAACTGAAATTGTACAAGAAACTGTGTGTGTTAAGTGCGCGTGTGCATTTTTTTCCCCCTGGGGAGAAGGCTTCCAAGGATTTTCAAAATTATTCATGACGTTCTCAAAAGATTAAAAATCATAGTCTTAGGAAAATCAGAAGGAAATTTGCAGTGGATTCTCTTCCCCCACTTACGACGGGGTAGATAATACGGTCTGGTAGATTTCCTCTTTGGTTCTAAAATGAATTAACTAAGGCCATAATCCCTGATTGATCGATTCCTTTCCAACTGATTAAGTACTCCAAGAGCGACGGGAGCACTCACAGATTTCACTGCTAAAGTTTCTTCAACGTCTCTCGGCTGCAGCCATGATACACTTTCTTGTAACTGAAAATATCCGTAGCACCTGCCCCAATGACACATGTAAGCTGATGTCAGCTGCTGTCACCAAAGAGAGTTCCTCTTGATCCTGAACTTTGATTTTCTGGAGGTAAGGGATAGTCCCAGGGCGTGTGTTTAAGTGTGAATTGTTCTGAACAAGAACCAGTGTGCTCCGTGTCAGCTCCCCTCTTCTGGGAGCTGCTATCTCTTCTTCCATTGTAAAGGAATGGTTGATCTATATGGAGATACTGAATCAAAGGGAGAAAATTCCCAGGGTGAGATATCCCTGAAGGAGAGATTTAAATTGTCAGGGCCAGAAAGGAGGGAAGGAAAGAAAAGGAAGGAGGAAGGCTCAGACTGCTGAAGCCTTCACCAATACTTTTTAGGGGCCAGTGTTGTCAGCAAGGCCGTAAAAGCCGGATGGGCAGGTTTTCCCAGTTGCAGCCTGAACCCGAGGTTAGGAGCTGTGGTCCTGGACATCAGCCAGCGCCCAGACAGATTGGTTCTGTCGAACAGAGAAAAACCCTTCCATGTTCAACCTCTGGCAATTTCTACGAGGTTTTCCAGTCCCCAGGGACTGGCAGCTGAGAAAAGGAAAGGGAGTTTCTTTTCCTACCCTTTATTTGGAACTGAGCACCAGACCCCTTTGAGAATCCATCAGACCAGTGGCTTTTGACAGAATGGGAAACTGGCACTGAAACGTTCAGTGAGCCAACAGCCAGGACCTTCTCGGCCCCTGTGTGGTGTGTTGATGCCAATGTCATATTTTCAGACACATTTTCAAAACCAGAAAACGAAATAGTGGATAGTCTTAAGATCAAAAATGAAATAGTGGATAGTCTTAAGATCACTTAATAAAACGTTATGAAACCTTTAAAGGACAAGATTCAGGGAGGCAGATTAAGACTAATTGTTAAAATGAGCGAGAGTCATCTGCTGTCTTCATAATGGGAAGCAAATTGCAAAAAAAAAAAAAAAAAAAAAAAAACCTGGCAGGCTTTGATGTTGACACTTAGACTTGAAAGAGTAAAATCAAGTTGTATTCTATGACTATGGCGAGAAATTACGAGACAGAGTCAAACTGGGCCTTTTGATGGCTCATTTTGTCGTGTAGTCCCAACCAAAAGAAAGAAATCACTCAAGACTGACAACATACACAGGAACTGTAATTGGGCGAAACATTCCTTTCGGGGTTCCTCTATTTTGGATTGCTTATTATCATGCGTGGGAAGCAGAGACTGGGCAAAACAGATATTGTCCGTACATGGAGCGTTTCAATTAATTTTCTCGTTCCAGGTTATCAGAAGACAGCCCAGCCTTGGGTGCAGTTATTTCACTCTGCAAACTCAAGGGCATCCTGGCATGAATCAGGCGGCCAAATGCAAACACTCCACACCTTGGGGAAACAGTTCCCTGTTACCCAAGTAAACACGAGCTTCTCTTAGTCACCCACTTGAAACAGACATGGCCAGTGACGGACGAGAAATGCCAGAAAAGAAAGCATGCTGCTTTCAAAATTTCATTCTTTATCATCACCAACCTCCTGGGCCTTGCCAAAAAGCCACTACTGCACTTCTTATGGGAAAGTGGCGTGGGCCATTAAAGAGTTTCCAAAGCTTTCATAACCAAAACCTGACCCGTAGACCCACATAGATGCATAGGACGATTATATTACTTCCTCTGGAAATGCAACTAAATGATACTCAGCTGTGGCTTCCTAAGAACAGAAATCCACAGGAATTGACCTGAGATGGTTACGAGGCTGGAAGGCATGGACCAGGCGGTCGGGCCTTTGTTTTTTACTGGCTTCTCACACATTCTGCCAGCCACTCATCTGAAGCCTTCAATATGTTTTCTAAACACACATCTCTGAATCATAATGGGAATTCCATTTACTGAAAGGTGGGGACTTTCAATATAACAAGTGAACCCATAGAATGACTTGTGCCTTTATACCTTATAGCACCATTCATGCTTTCAATAAGTGGATGTAATTTTCTCGGTATTACCCTATTATTAACATAGTGCTATGAACAAATATTTTCAATCACGTTATAAGTTTTTTACGATTTCCTCTACCTTCGATTCTATTTTGAAAATTCCCCAGACAGCTAGGATAGCACAAAAACAATAGCCAAAAAAAGAAGCATGCCTTTACCCTCATTCCTCTTTGACTAATCAAATTCCCCCAAAACACAGATTTTCTTATATTTTTAAATGCCTTTATAAAGAGTAATGATTACTCTTACGTTTAAATGTCCATTGGTTGTACTTTTACTTTTTTTCAATACAAGAGTCATCTACTGCTATTTAGGTTACCACGTCTTTTTTATCATACGCAAAATAACTTTTATTCGTAAGCTTATTCAATACTATATTACAAAAATGAGATTTTTCAAAACAAACTATCTTACCTCCTTCAATTAAACTAATACTACTTATTGCTATTTGTGAAATAGGACTAAGGTTCTTACAATACAAAGAAAACACAATATTTGAAAATAACTGGAAACCAGAGGAGATTGCAATATGCCAAGGTTCCTCTTTCTGCTCTAATACTTTGATAATGGGCACGGAAAGAGAAAACTACACATAGAACTGCACTGATGCAATCACTCCTCTGGAGAATCCAGTCTTTAATATTATTAGTACCTAAAATACTAATAAGGCATCCAAATTACATATAGGAAGGTCACATTGCCATCAAATTCACCAAGCCAGAATGTTACTATTTCTTCATATTTTACCATAAAAAATGCTTCCTTGAAACACGTTTCAATAATCATCCACTGTATAGCCCTTAAAATTATTAGAAGTGATCATTTGAAACTCTGTCACTTGTCAAAGATAACACATGGACCCTAAGTTAAAGGTTTCCAGTAAAGAGATATCTGAAAATTATCAAAGAGAGAGAACCCCAGTTGTATAATCTTAGTTTCCATGATGGTAAGTTTTATATTTTTACATTTTAGAAAAGATCTCAGAGGTTTCCTTGAAATTCAAAATTCATGTTTTGCCTGCTCCAAATCAGTCTTAAACCAATTCAATAATAGAAAGCAATAACGTAAAGCCAGATTCTGTTAAAAACATTAAATTTTAAATAAAAAGCTGATGTAGCAATAATAATGGGAAGAAATGACTGTGTTTCTAGGGAATCCCATCACAGAAACTTCTAGATGTTTTGAAATCTGGGTTTGTTGCTATGTAAATACTGGGTATTTCAAGTTCAGTTCTGACAGATACACACCTCTTCCACTCCGACCGACAAACCTGAGGTCATTGAATCTCGCAACTTGGTTTTTCATGGCCGCTGTTGCATTTCTCAGTTCGGCTGAGTAGTTTTCATCATTGCCTGCCATCACAGTGACCAGAGTGCCATCTGGAACGTCCCCCAGTGCCACCACCTAAACGCCAGACAGCAGGCATGTTAGGAACTTTGATGGCATTTGCATAATTATTCTAAAATTGAATGTATATTAAGTGATGCTGTTTAGTTTGCAAAGGAATAACAGCCATAAACTAAGCAAAACAACAGAAAAGTTCTTAATGGGAAGATTTACTTTAAATTCCACTATGCAAAATTATAAATGTTTAAATAGTAAAACATTCACCTAATGAAGCCACATAAGGTCACAGAGCAGAGTTGGAAGAAGACTCACTATAGCAAGGACTTTGAAAAGCTAAGCCTTCTCACGGATACAATCATCTCTTAATTCTTCATATTTGAGAAACAGAATGTCTTGTTTTTTGTAAGTTTATAACCTAACCCATCTTTCATTTGCCTAGACCTCCACCGACAGGCCCAATAGGGCTGATTTTGCCTTTTAGGTGTTTAAACTTACTTCTGCTAAAATTAAATTTGATTGCTACCACTGAATTGCTGAGGATTCTTGAATGACTTAAACTCTCCCTTCGCAATTAGTTCATCCTTGTTGACCCTACTTGCTTCTACTACCTTGATTTTCACTAGCAGTGAATTCTGGTATGCAAGAGAAAAAAATCAGAAACATGCCCTTGGCTTAATACTAACTACAAAATCAACAGATTCACTTTGTTGTAAAGCAGAAACTAACACACCATTGTAAAGCAATTATACTCCAATAAAGATGTTAAAAAAAAAAAATCAACAGACCTCAGAGAAGAGGGGTGCTCACTTTGATGTGCTCCTCTGAATTCAGGAGCGGAACTATGTCGCCTTTTTATATCTGTGAGTCCCAGAGATGTGTTAACTTGGGACCTTATAGATGACTGAGGTTTGCTCCAAACCCAGTTGATCTTGAAGAAGAATTCCTTCAATGTAACTGAATGGGAATGGATTTCCATCAGGACTACTAAAGTAAACCAGTAAATACATATTTTTTGACACTTAAGTAAAAAAAAAAAAAAAAAAAAAAAAAAATCAATTTCAAGGTAAAACGCTTTAAAGAGCATGGCCCGAAGATGCTTCATGCAGTAGTATCCATTTCTGGATCATCATTTGACCCTTCTAGAAACTATTTTCTTGATCAAAACATTTATTCTTAGCTATATTTCCATTGTTTCTGTTTTTTAAGGTAGTTGTAGAATTTCAAATCAAGATGCCCCAAGTTGTTTATTCCTATCACTTGTGATACCCCTTATGGTACTTTCTCAGTCACTAGTGAAATGTGTGCTCATCATTCCAATTATATAATCGTTTGGGGGGTTTTAGTTTTGAGCTGTGATAGTAAAGCATTCTACAGTGATGATTCCCCCTTCTGTATTCCACCTCCCCATTTTTACCTAATATTTTCTACATAACTTGGGGGTTAACACCTGCATTTCAGTCCTCTTTTTCTGTCTGTAAATAAGGCTGCCATAGGCTCCCTTGTATGATACAAAAGCCATGTTTCTCGAAATTCCCATCTTTATTGCCTGCTTAGTCATCACCCTTTCTCTGTGTCATCCAGATGACCATCTATTGTTTTTATTCCGAGGATGCTTTGGCTCTTGGATTCTAAGGAGTACGATGGGGGAAATGAACCAACTCACTATAAGGGGTGGACGTACTTCCAACCCCAGGACTACCCCCAGGAGAATCAATTCTCACAGCAATAGGCAGGCACGTTCTTCATCTATTTTATCCAACTTGCACTCTTATCTTTCTTTCCATCCAAACGGACGTGTTTTCTATAAAGGAAATTTAAAAACACAGCTATTTCTTCCTCAAGCACCCTCTAATTAGGTATTTAGAGCCCATTATAAGTATGTTTGTTGCTGTTTAATTAAGAGCAGTAATATGACAATTCCCTTTTGTTTCAAAAACATTATTGAAATAAATCTCCTTGATCAGTTATTTAGTTATTGTTACCGTTTTTTCTATCCCCATAAAATAGACTTACTTTATTCTGCTTTCCTCAGTCTCTTAAAAATCCCCCCTCCTTTTCCCCCCCCACTGTTTTCACTTCCCTCTGTAAAATTAGCTCACAATGTTGAAATGTCCTCCTTGAAAACATATTTTTACTTCCTTATCCCCATCTCCCTGTGATGACCTGGCATCTCTATTTTAATTCCACATTCAGTAAGTACACAGGGACCGGATCAACGACATGGTTTTCCAACTGAATAAGTCATTGTTGGTTAAATAGGTTAAAATAAATAAATCCTGTTTTATAACTACCGAATGTTTTCTAAATCACCTTCATCCTACTGGCCCCTCTCACAGTGCTCCATGCCTGGGCCTCACTCATCTTTCCAAAACTATCCTCACCAGTAATATGGCAAATTCATGAGGCCAACACCAAATAGAAACAAATAGAGAGTAAAATAATCATGGTGGCTGAACAAGAAAATGCTGTTGATGTTGGAATTTAAGACTAAACAAATCAAGAGTTTAACTCCTTCTTTTCCCTTTTTTTTAAACTGTAGCAGGAGTCAAAGATACTTCGGGGCTCAAAGATCATTTACTTGGCCTTTTAGTGATTTTTCATGGTGGGGGGAAGGGAAATAATATTAAATCCAGGGATATTATGTTAATAAAGTAGATCATCAAATTATCAGCAAGCATTCTTAGACTGGGAAAAATGAATTTAAAACTAACGTGTCTATTAATTTGATACAGATTTGATCATTGATAGGCAATATGCAGAGATTTTTGAAAAAAAAATCTAACTTCAAACAGAGAAAAAGAAGCAACTGGAATGAAAAGCTATAAACAATAGGTAAGGAAACACAAACATTTACATTTTAACACAGACCAAACAGACAAGAAGGGACTTGCTGGCCAAAGGATATCTCATTTTTTTTTTTTTTTTTTAACTTCTCTGTTTTTAAAGTATCAGGAAGTTGGGCAAAATATCAAGCCTCCTCTATGTTACAGAACCTTCCTACACTGCTCTTGGTCGGCCTGTTCACAGTTCAAACTGGCATTTTAAACCAACTCTAATTAGGTTGAAATTACAGTCACAATTCATTTATTTCAAATCCCTTAATTTTCCAGTGTTATAAAGAAAGCTGTGGGGTGGAACTTAACATTCAGCTGAGATGATATTTAATGCATAGCTAGGGGACCACGATCTTGCCGACACAAACGTTACTTATTTCTTTCCTGTGAAAAGAATATTACTATCAGCGCCCAAGGCCTCTGAACTTGCTGAAGGCGTGTTTATGTCTTTGGACTCTGGTGTACCAGGGCCTAAATAAACTTTAATATTATAGTCTTACAAAATGTATCCTAAGTCATCCAAACAGCTTTTTTGGCTGCTTCTGTAAATAACGGGTAACAGTAGCAAACTTAAGATTTTCTCAACAGTAAAATAATGGATCTCTCCTAGGCTGAAAAATAAAGGTGTTTCGTGGGAGAAGCGGGGGCACTTTGGGGTCCAGGATAAGCAATTAGGACGACTGTAATCTACTTTAAGGAAAATTCATAACTTGAAATCTCCCTTTAGTTTCAAAGATAAAAGCTGAGGATTTACACATATTCAGAAGACTCCTAAAGAATCACTTCAATGCTCTTTTCATCAATATCATCAGACTTTATCACTGTTTTTCATTTTCTCCTCATTAATACAGGGAATGTAAAAATTCTTTACTGATTAACTTCTTAAAAGAGATTGTCTGAGGCTTATATAAGATCCAAGTTTTAAAGTAATAATTTCTATAGAAACTGCTTGGGAGGTGGGTGGCGGAGGATATGAGTACAGACTGGATTCAGGGACACATAGTGAATCAAGCCGGATACAGTCACTTGGTTTCAAGTTTAGCTTGCTTTATCCCTAATCTTTGCTCCTGTTGCCTCCCTGGAAATTGTGCCTGCTCCTTCCGTTATGCAAGGAGCAGGTCTCCTTCCGAAAGAGGCCCCTCTTTATGGGGACGGGAGTGGCGACAGATTATTCATGGAGTGGTCTGATTCCTCTGCTGTCCTTTCCTTTGCCCCAAATGTTCTCAAGACCCACTTGAACTTTTTTCAAGAGATCTATACCTTGATCTTTAACCTAGAAACTATCACTCAGTAAAACAGAATTTTTTTTTAAAGTGAATTGTCAAAAGTCATTTTAAAACGGAAACTTCTATGGTTATTAAGATTTCCGCTAAAAGGAATTCCCTGATGGCTCATGAAAACAATGTATATGATTTTTTTTTCATTCTTTTAGAAGAAAATACTTTCACGTGGTGGCTTGAGAAACGACATCGCTTTAACTCCTGAAGATTCTCGCTTAATCACTTAGTGCTTGGGGTGTGGGTTCCCTAGCAGAGGAGGAGAGCTACAGAGGAGACTTGATTTACCCCAAAGGAAGCCACAGATCCCTGAGAACCCACTCCCTTGGCGTGTCCGGAGCACCTGGTCTTAAAGGACCCTTTGGTTGATTATCAGCTTGTGTCCTCCCCTCTGTACTTATCTGAAAGGGACCCCAGGGCCCATCCCTGTCAGGTGCTCTGGAACTGCGGGAGAGCTGAGGAGGTCTGCCTGCTGAGTCTGTTTATGTAAAGGGATTAGAGTGATTTCAAATTGAAATGGGCTCCTAACCCAAACCTACAGAGCTGGAGGAAGGGCCAGGAAAGAGTCCAGCGTGCTCAAACTTCTCCTCATTTCCACCCCCCTCCAAACCTCCTGCTTTCAGAAAACTGAGGCAATTCTAGGGACACAGCCAATTGCACTTTTTTTTGTTGTTTGTTTTAGAAATCATAATCTAAGTTTGGAAGGTATGTAAAGCTTAAAAATAAAGAACTCTGACAGTACTTTTTTAAAAAGGTGAATAATATTCATTGTAACTAACTCAAGATCCAGCGCAGGCTTGGAACCATAACAAGTTTATATTAAATTAATCTCCCCTCAAGGGAACAATTATTTAACCAGATTTTTTTTTTTTTAAGAAAAAAGAGTAGCTGATCTTTAAACTTTTTTTTTTTCTTCCCCACCTGCTTTTCTTAGTCCCTTCAATGAACCGGAAATGACTGCACTGATTGTATTTAAAAGGCTGCCCCTTCTTCAACTCACCCAAGCCAGAAGAACTGAATCCCCACCGCCGAAATGAAATGCCTACTGTTTGCTGCCAGGGTGGCGGTGGTTGTCTAAAAACGCCCGGGGTTGTTTATGTATCCCCTTTGAAGGCCAAGGTTTTTAAAGGGAGCTCAAAGCTAGGGCAAGATCAGGGGTGAAAAGTGAACGGGGACCTCTCGAGCTGCTCGGCTGAAGTTACCCGGTCCACACCGCCCCCTCCTCAAACAGCAAAGCGGGCGGATTAGACGGCCGTCTCACGCCAGACAGCCTTGCCTCCTTCCGCTGCCGGGGCTTAGGCTCGGTGAGCCGGCGTTCAGGAGGGTACCAGGCAAGGAAAGAGCGTTCGCTACTTGCGGCTTCTGGCAGGAGCAGCCTAGAAGCTCGAAGAAACTCTTCAGAAAACTTTTGCAAACTTAACTACTCCCGCCGTGGACTCTGAACCTGCTAATCCCTACAGGGCTGTTAAAGAGGGGGGTGGAAGTGGGAAGCCTTGACAGTTTTCCCCGTCAGTTTATTTACATTGACCCGAAGGTATAAAAGTATCTCTGTTTTATTTCCTGACGTCTCCCTCAGAATGGTTTGGGTGTCAAGCCAGAGGTGGGGAGAGAAGCACGGAAGCCGACAGGCAGGCTCGCCCCTGCTGGGTTATAACTTCGCCTACTTTGGATCAAAGCTAAGGACCCCTGCCGGGGAGAGGGCCAGCCGGCCCTCAGTGGACGTCTTTGGGGGCATCCTGATTTTTTTCGGCCATCCTTGCAGGCCGCCGCGGCCGGCCAAGGAGGGCCCCCCGAGGGTCGCCACGGCAACGCAGCATCCCCAGTCTCCCGAGCGCAGGGGGATGGACCACAGGCCTCAGCGCCGGCCCCTTTCTAGAAGCCGGCCCCGCCTGCCTGGCCGCTGCCCTCCTCGATCTCCCCGGCCTCGACCGGCCTCTGCCTGTCCTCCCTCCACCCGCTCCGGGCCGAGTACCTTGAAAGCGATGGGCAGGGTCTTGTTGCAGCGCCAGTGCGTGGGCAGCACCGAGCACAGGAAGTTGGGGCTGTCGGTGCGCACCAGCTCGCCCGGGTGGTCGGCCAGCACCTCCACCATGCTGCGGTCGCCGCTCCTCAGCTTGCCGGCCAGGGCGGCGCCGGCGTCCGGGGCGCCCAGCGGCAGCGCCTCGCTCATCTTGCCCGGGCTCAGCGCGGTGGAAGGCGGCGTGAAGCGGCGGCTCGTGCTGGCATCTACGGGGATACGCATCACAACAAGCCGATTGAGTTAGGACCCTGCAAACAGCTCCTACGAGACGGCGACAGGGGCGCGGATCTTCAGCAAGCGGCTCCCGGGAGACCAACATACAAGTTCAGGGAGCTTTATTGCTGTGGGGCGGCTGGGGAAGGGGGCAGACTAAGTTACCAACAGTCCAGGAGGGGGGAAATTCTAGTTTTGCCGACCGGCCTCGGACCCCACGCAGGACGCCTAGCAACCGACCGCTCAGTGCTTTCAAAAGTGGGAGACCAGAATCCAAAGTCAAGTGCCAAGGGAGACTATCTTCTTCTGAGTCTTGCTTTGAGAGTTTTAAGTTGTCTTTGCCTGTTACCACAGTTCCCAGAGGGAAAATTCCCATACACTTCCTAAAATATTTGTGCGGAGAGCAAAAGGACCAGCAAACACATAATTTGCAAGTTCCAGTAGTTAATTGCCTGTCAGATTTTTCCCAGGTGAGTTTTGACTAAAGTCCAACACAACAGAAAATGCACGAAGAGTGTCTTCCAAATACGGCGCCACTTTTTCTCATGCAAAACTGGCTTCGGTCCTCAAAAGCAAGAGCTGAGACTTCCAAAGGTCCTGCTTCTAATGTATGTGCACACATATATATAAATATATACATATGCTCTACTTCACAACATATTTACAATACAATCTGTAGAGAATTTAAACACAACAGAAATCCATTAATGTTCGCTGCAGGTTGTTGTTTTTTTTTTTTTTTTTCTTTTTAAGGAGCCTTGAAACTCAGCTTCAGTAGTGGGAGAAGGGCTGGGCGAGAAGTACTTGTCATGTTCTCAATAAATTCTGGCAAAATGCTCAGTTCAGAAGATTCAGCTTTTCAAAGAAAAGCTAATCTTAAAAAAAAAAAAAAAAAAAAGTCCAAGTCAATGACACCTAGAGTTCAGCTCTCCACATCTGAGAACTCGGGTTTGGGGATGTTGGTTAAGTTTGCGGCTGGTCCTGCGGTTTGGTGGGAGGTGAACAGCAGCCGAGTCACACGCACGCAGGCACGCACTCTTCGGAAGCCAGCCGCTGTCTGCATCGACTGCGGTGAGTCAGCCCCGACTTGGGCAGTAGCGAGACGATCTTCCTCCAACGTCGCCCCAGCGTCGGCCGGTTAACTACTCAGACGCGCCAATACCCACGATCACAGCGTAACCGCAGCAGGTGGAGCGGCCCGTGTGAGGAGGCTCCGCAGCGCAGATCGAAACAGACGGGGCGGCTCGAGTTACACGAGCACGCACACACTGCCACGCTCACGCAACTTCACTACTCGCCTCGAAGCACAGCGCACTTTCTCCAGCAGTTGTCAAAGGAAACAACCGGGGAAGAGTTCACACCCAGGAAAGAAGTTGAACCATCCAGCCAAGAAACCAGTTCATTCAAAAGTAAGAAAGAAAAAAAAAAAAAAAAAAAAAAATCGAAGCTCCGACGCGGGTCAAGGAGAAGCAGCAAAGACTGACTTTCTTCAGGCGTCCCCAGGAGCCCCGGGAAGAGGTGCCTGCCGTCGCAGGGCCGGGCAGCGTGGTGCCCTGGCTGGGTCAGGCCGCGGGGCGCCCGTCCTGCCTGCGCCCGCTGGCTCTATGAATGAGAGTGCCTGGAAATGAACGTGCTTTTACTGTAAGCCCGGCCCGAGGAATTCCATTCCCTCAGCTCGTTTGCATAGGGGCGGCCGCTGGCCAATCACAGGCCTTTCCGGTATCAGCCAGGGCGCGGCTCGCGGACGCGGGCTCCTGGAATTGGCCCGCGCGCCCCCGCTGCCGCCGCGCGCTACTGTACGCAGCCGGGGTGGAGAGTCCGCCGCCGCCGCCGCCACCCGGCGCTCCCCGCGCATCCGCATCCACGCACACACACGAACACACGCACACGCTCCCACGCTCGCCCCAGGCCCCGCCCCGGGCGGACCGCGGCCCTGCGGCTTTGCACGCACGCGGGGTTGTGTGGCCGCCTGCTTTGGGGCTGCGGTGAACGGCGTCGCCAGGGGCGGCCGCGGTCCAGGGATCGAGGAGGTGGAGAAGAGGAGGCCTGCCGGCCTGGGGAGAACTCGGGCAGCTGGCTGAGCCCCGAGAGGCCCGGGACCGGAGACCTGCCGGAGGGAGGCGCCCCGCGAGCCATGGAGATGAATCGGCCGCCGCGAGGCTCCGGAGACCGGGGCCGGATCGGCCGGGCGACCTCAGGCTCTGAGCGGCCGCCCGCGGCCAAGCCTCTGCTTTCCCGGCGTGGATGGGATTCGGCCGCGAGGGGGCCGGAGGGCCGAGGGCCCGGCCGGGGAGCCGTTCAGCGCGCCCACACGGCCCCGTTGGCAGCTGCGGCGAAGTGGCGCTGATTCATTTAATGAGGCCAGACGGTTGTCGGTCTCCACAACATGGTTTTTGTGTTTTTAGTTTTCTCTCTTGGTTTGTTTTAATTGGTGTTTTTTCGCCGCGGCTGGGCTGCGGATTAATTACGCAGCGCGCCTTAGGTTGATTGAGTTTAGCAGCGAGCAAAGGAGTTTCGTAGTTAGAAAAGACCCCAAAGAACAAGCGACTGGAAAGAAAGTTGAAAGCATCCGCTCGGCTCGCTCCCCATCCTCGGAGCGTCGGCGCCCTCGCTAGGCCCAGGTCGCCCGCGCCCCACACCCACCTCCGGCTCCCCGGAAACGGCCCCGGCTCCGCTCCCTGCCCGCGCGCGCGAGCCGCCGCGGGTGTTAAACCCACCCCGGCTTTGCGCGCTGGCGGGAACTTCCCCCGCTCCAGCCCCCGCGGCGCCGCGGGCATTTTCGCGGAGCTTAGAGGGGCCACGCCCCCGCCCGGCCGCGGGAGTCCCCCTCTCCGCGCGGAGCCCACCCGCTCCCTCCCTCGGGGAACGGCGCGCGCTCACTCCCCCCCGTCGACTCCCCGGGTGGGGGTCTCTGGCCCTCCCCCCGTGGGTCCCCTCCCTGCTGCCGGTCCGGACTCTCCTCGGGCTCTGGCGCTGTGGCTTGCCGGAGGCAGGGGCCGTGGCGGGCCAGCCGCGGAGACAGTTCCGGGCGCCCAGGCATTTTCCCTCGCCCCAGGCCCAAAGAGGCCGGGAGGTGCTGCGGGCCGCGGGCTCGGGGCGGACGCCAGGGGGCAGCAGCCGCCCTCGCTCGCCGCCCCGGGCGCCCAGTGGCCGTGCAGCGCGCCGGGGAACGCCCCCGACGGCGCGGGGCTCTGCCGCCGCCACCCGGCGCTCCCCGCGCATCCGCATCCACGCACACACACGAACACACGCACACGCTCCCACGCTCGCCCCAGGCCCCGCCCCGGGCGGACCGCGGCCCTGCGGCTTTGCACGCACGCGGGGTTGTGTGGCCGCCTGCTTTGGGGCTGCGGTGAACGGCGTCGCCAGGGGCGGCCGCGGTCCAGGGATCGAGGAGGTGGAGAAGAGGAGGCCTGCCGGCCTGGGGAGAACTCGGGCAGCTGGCTGAGCCCCGAGAGGCCCGGGACCGGAGACCTGCCGGAGGGAGGCGCCCCGCGAGCCATGGAGATGAATCGGCCGCCGCGAGGCTCCGGAGACCGGGGCCGGATCGGCCGGGCGACCTCAGGCTCTGAGCGGCCGCCCGCGGCCAAGCCTCTGCTTTCCCGGCGTGGATGGGATTCGGCCGCGAGGGGGCCGGAGGGCCGAGGGCCCGGCCGGGGAGCCGTTCAGCGCGCCCACACGGCCCCGTTGGCAGCTGCGGCGAAGTGGCGCTGATTCATTTAATGAGGCCAGACGGTTGTCGGTCTCCACAACATGGTTTTTGTGTTTTTAGTTTTCTCTCTTGGTTTGTTTTAATTGGTGTTTTTTCGCCGCGGCTGGGCTGCGGATTAATTACGCAGCGCGCCTTAGGTTGATTGAGTTTAGCAGCGAGCAAAGGAGTTTCGTAGTTAGAAAAGACCCCAAAGAACAAGCGACTGGAAAGAAAGTTGAAAGCATCCGCTCGGCTCGCTCCCCATCCTCGGAGCGTCGGCGCCCTCGCTAGGCCCAGGTCGCCCGCGCCCCACACCCACCTCCGGCTCCCCGGAAACGGCCCCGGCTCCGCTCCCTGCCCGCGCGCGCGAGCCGCCGCGGGTGTTAAACCCACCCCGGCTTTGCGCGCTGGCGGGAACTTCCCCCGCTCCAGCCCCCGCGGCGCCGCGGGCATTTTCGCGGAGCTTAGAGGGGCCACGCCCCCGCCCGGCCGCGGGAGTCCCCCTCTCCGCGCGGAGCCCACCCGCTCCCTCCCTCGGGGAACGGCGCGCGCTCACTCCCCCCCGTCGACTCCCCGGGTGGGGGTCTCTGGCCCTCCCCCCGTGGGTCCCCTCCCTGCTGCCGGTCCGGACTCTCCTCGGGCTCTGGCGCTGTGGCTTGCCGGAGGCAGGGGCCGTGGCGGGCCAGCCGCGGAGACAGTTCCGGGCGCCCAGGCATTTTCCCTCGCCCCAGGCCCAAAGAGGCCGGGAGGTGCTGCGGGCCGCGGGCTCGGGGCGGACGCCAGGGGGCAGCAGCCGCCCTCGCTCGCCGCCCCGGGCGCCCAGTGGCCGTGCAGCGCGCCGGGGAACGCCCCCGACGGCGCGGGGCTCTGCCGGCCTTCTCGCGGCCTTTGGGTCTCCTGTACGAACTTCAGTTGGGGAAGAAACGACAGGAAATGACGGCCCAAGCCAGCCTACGCGGCATTCCGACCCCCCCCCCCCCCCCCATACCGGCAGCGCAGCTGGCGGCCAGGGAATCCTCGGGCAGGGGTCCCGGCTGTCCCGGCCGGCGCGCGTCAGGGCCTCTTCTCGAAACCCCTTTGCCCGGACCCCGCTGTCGGCCGGTCCCAGGCCGTCGGTGCTGCAGGCGTCCCGGGCGCCCTCCATCCTGCCCGGCTTCTCCCCACGTGGGCCGGTCCCCTCGCGCCCCTCGCTCCGGAAAACCCGGGACGTTCGGGAGCTCCCAGGACCCAGCTGCATTTTGTTTTCATGGGTCTGGGGTCTCAGAAAACGCCTTTGTATTTTTCTGTAAAAGTAATTTTGAAGAAGCCGCATTTCAGGTGTAAAGACCCCAAACGTCCTCTCTCCACCTGGGCCGAGCGATTCCAAATACTGCGCAGTCCCAAACCTCCCTGCCTGCCGCCCCTCCTGCCCGGGGCCACAGTCGCTCTGCGTCCGGGCTCGACGCTGCCCGCTCTAGAGGCGAGTTCGGGCGGAGTGAAATCTTTCTGCTTCAGCTCGAGTGCATTTCCCTAAGAGCCGATCAAGCGCTCCTGGGGGCCGCCTCCAAGTGCATCCCCGTAGACCCCCACGGACGGGGGCTGGGACTCTGGGGATGTAGCGGTCTGGGGTAAGCCGCCGCTCGGAAAGGTCAGAGAAGGCTCCTCTGGGGCTGCGACCGTTTGCCTGAAACCCTAAACCCTGCGAGGGGCTGCGGGGCGCACCCCGCGCTGCGGTCTCCCGGGCGGGGATCAAGTTCCCTTAGTAAGGTACAGCGATAGATGCACCAGGTTTAGCCTTTCAAGGGCAGCGCCGTGGGCGCTGCTCAGCTCAGAGTCTCAACCAGTAAATCCCGAGTTCGAACGCAGACACGGAAGCTTTTGCTGACTTATTCTGAATCGGGCCGCCGGGCGTTTGGGGTTCCCCAGACTTTGCGCAGGTTATAACTGCGTTGCGCGGTGCACGCTTGTAAACCAGAAACAAACAACACTGCCCCTCCTTATCGAGGGACTAAAATGAATGGAAAGCAGACAGCATGGGGCTCAACCAAAGGGTACCCGGAACCCCTTAGTCCGAAGGGCTTTTTCCATAGCTTATGAAGTTGAGTAACGTCATGTACGAAATGAAGACTTCAGTTCCACCAGGAGCTCTCATTTAAGGGGCGATATAGAATTTCCCTTCCCCTGCCTCTCTTAAGAGAAAAGGAAAGGAAACATTACAGTATACACTCCTAGTGTTCCCCTGGAATAATACTAAAATCTACTTTTGTCATAATACGATACAAAAAATATAACGAAGTAGTATGTTGGGCGGATGCTATGTGACAGATTCTTCCAAATTTGCTGCATGGGGGAAATTTCAAAAAGGCTCATCAACTGATTGAATGAAATGTAAGTTTTCACAGTGAATTTAAAAAGCAGTATTTGGTTAGTTGGAAGAAAAAAAACAGTTTCACCGGAAAACAACAGCTTATTGACATTTTTTTCTACAACTTTAGGTAAATATATAACTATGGGGGGGGTCTCAGAAAATATCTAAATATTTTACATTTTTTGCTCTTTCAAAACCCTCTCAAAAATAAATAAGACTCAACCATTCTCTTAAAATCCCCTTCTGTCATATGGTATTTCTAAAATTACATTTCTAAAAATGTAATATTTCTAAAAGAATTATTTCTGTTTTCAGTGACTATTTTAATGAAAATAAAAATACAGAGAATGTATTTTGCTAGTGGTTCTGGACCAAACTGCTTCGGTTTCTACTAATGTCACAGGGAGGGAGAACAATTTTGTTGAAAACTAACATACATGTTAATGTATGTACAATACACACTGTCCAGTTTTCAACATTGGAATTTAATTAAACATCCCGTCCCCCCAGTGGATTTGAGATTATTTCACTTTTGAAGTCTAATAACTTTGCGGACAAGATCCCTTAGTTCTTCCACTGTGTCCTTCCTCTATGTGATGACTTCCATGGGATCCTGCGGTTGATATGTGACTATTTCACTAACTTTGTAAATCAATTTACAACTCACAAGCAGCAAACTGAGAAGAAAATTTTTAAATCTTTTAAAAAATTATGGATGCTTAGTAAACATTTTACTCTCATAAAAATTTTGCATTAGCACTGCTATAGCAAAAGTAATAAACTAGGTAATAACACATAGAAGCCAAGCTCTATTTTTTTTTATTTTTAGAGAGTCATATAGAGTCATTGAATAATAAACAGCAGAATGCACCTGTGGTAAACGCTGTAGAACCGAGGGTATCTTTTAAGGTTTCATTGGAACATTTTATATGTTTGACATTTACAATATAGAAAACAGCTTTTAAGTATTTTTGAATCAGCAAAAAAAGTTTTGATTATTTGTTCAATTTATATCGTGAGTTATGTATAGCAATACATGGATAAAATGTCATATATATGCATATATGAATGTGCATATTTTGTTAAAAATATAATTTGGACTCTAACATACCGTGAATGTCTCTAGATGGATTCATTCCATGTACACATTCTGAAAAAGTAGAAAGTGGGAAAATAAAAATAATTGTGTGAATATACTGACAGCAAACACCAAATTTACCAAAGTTGATTAATTTAACTGTAATTGGAATCAGTGCCAGTGTAAAAACTAAATCCCCCCTCTCATTTTTTTTGGTAGCTTGTTGCCTCTCACACTTTGTTAGCACTGGAGATTTTTACTGCATATTGTCCAGCTTTGGCTCAAAAATAACTTAAAACAGTAAATCATTATATAAAAAATGAACTGTTACCTCTGCATATGATTTTCATGTACCTTTGACCAATGTTTTCCATTGCTAGATAATACTGAATCTTTATCTTTCATAGGATCACCTCTTTCAAGCTCTGTATGTGATGCAAATGTGATTATTTAATGAACATTAAAAATCCATTTGGAGAATGTAGGGATGGATCCCAATTCATAGTGAAATTAAAACCAAACCCTAACTTAATACAAAAACATTTAAAAATCTGTAACATGCTAGCCTAATGCAAGAAGAAAAAAATATGAATAGTTTTCAAGGTGATAAACATAAACAATTTGGAATACACCTTCTAAAATAAACAAACTAGTAGATAAATGTTATGATCCTTTACTTCCAATGATAGGACATTTTATAAATATTCCCTCTTTGCTTGATTTCCTTTCCCTTTGCTAGGAGGGCAGATTATTTATATGGAAAGTCTTCATTCTTAAAGTAACAGATGATATCAATCATTTTTGAAAATATTTGTCATATGATAATTTCCATATATGAATCACTGTATACCTCTGCATGTACAGTTACAGGTAAAGTCACAGGTAGATCCATTAAGCAAAGCCATATGAAGCTATTTCTCGTTCCCTTGAATATCTATGTATAATGTTCTGAATGTGAAATTATTCCATCAGCCTTGTATATTGATAATGGTCAGCACTGAATGATTAATGTGGAGAAAATAGCATTTTTCAAAGCCTTAGGATTTGAGCATTTCAAATACTGCAGACCTAAAGCTTTCAACTCCACTGCCCAATATTAGTATAACATAGCTTAAATAAAACCTTTAAAACTAAGAAAGGAGGTAATTATTTCAGATTTCTGGATGCTGTTTGAATAGGCAGGAGAACAAGATTTTCAGCTCCTTAGTCTTATATTTTTGCTAAAGCAAAAAGGGCAACTAAAATGATAAGGGGTTCTGAAGGACTGCCCTATGATAAAAAAATTAAAGGAATTCAGTATGTGTAGTCTTAAAGGAGCATCCTTAAAACACACACACATACACGCACACAAGAGTGTGGTTTACAAGTACATAAAGTGACTCCGTAAAGATTTTTTAAAAACAGAGCAGGGAAAGAATTATTTGCACTAATAATGAATGATAAAGGCAAAAAATAACAAATGTACCCGGAAGTTCGTAAGTTTAGTTTTAATAGGCATGGGGGTTGGGGGAAAGCCACAACAGTAAGATTGACCAGGCAGCCGAGTTTATACTAAAGAGACCCAACAAAACTAACCACCCTGGAAATTCTCTCTTGAGACCCCGAGGAGCCTTTCCATGTCTGAGCCTGAGAAATATGAGAAGCAGAGTGGAAAGGCAAGTGTTTTGTCTACACACCTAATATTTCAGTGATTCTGAGAGAAGAGCCAAGATTTTTTTTCTAAACCTAAAAACAAAGGCAGAAGTGAGTGGATTTTGAAAGGTGTGCATGCGGTCTGTTGAAAGCCTTCTTAGTTTGCCCTGTGTCAGTAGCTTTGAGGACACACCATTCAGCTGGGGGAGGGGCGGTGGGAGGGAAGAGAGAAGGGATGGGTGTCTGTACATGAAGTCACACCAGTAAAGATTTGTAACGATTTGCCCAAGGAGTTGTTAAAGGTGCTAGAACCTGAACTGTAAGTGAGGGGAGCTCTTGGATGTTCATGACAGTGAGAGCTGACTCCGGCGAGCGTATCCTTCCACTCCCTCCATTGGATGCTGCTGTATGCCAGGCCATGGCCAAAATGCTTTCGGATACCTCGTCCAGTTTATTCCTTGCAACAATGCCATTACCACCCCATGTTACAGACCAGGAACCTTACACTTGGAGAGTTTAGGAAACCTGCCCAAAGTTGCTTCACGCTTGATCTCTGTGTACACACACACACACACACACACTCGCATCCCCGCATATGAGTCTACACACATGATGAGCTGTTTCTTTTAGACCACAACTATGTATTTTTATCGGTGTCCTTTGTAGCCTTCTGAAAAATTAACTCTGATCTCATCTTTCACTTTTATCCCCCGGTCTCAAGGTCTCCATCAGAAACTAGCCCTGAAATTCTTTACCCTGCAAAATCTCAAATATTTAGGAGTCATATCCTGAGGTTATTTCTGGCCATCTACAAAATTTGAGGAGCAGGTCAAGGTCCCTTTGGCCAACAAGTGAGAGCAATGGAGTGTCAGACTGCTGATGGACACGTGTGTAGGGTCCAGGGAGCTGATGGGAGGAGGCACAGGGGTTGGCACCACCTGGTGGGCTCTGGGAAGACTTCTTTCCTGGTTAGAGATGATATTTGATTTGACCCTTGGAGGTCGTGTAGATTTTCACCAGGTGCTTGGGAGGGTGGGAGGAAGGGCTTGGGGTGGGGAGTGGGGAGAGAAGCCTTTCCAGGCAGAAGGATGAGCCTGAGGAGGGCGTGGACGAAGTTATGTCACAGACCCGCAGCACAGTTGGAGCATAGGCTGGGGATCAGGTTGGGGAGGGGCAGCTCGTAAATGACGCGACGCTGGCAGACGTGAACGCAGGTCAGAGGCAGCTTACACAGCCTAAAGAAACCTGAACTTCAACATGAGGGCAATGGGTTCTATCAGAGCCTTGAAGTCTGGGAAATAACGTAACGAATACATATTTTAGGAAAATAAATCTGTCGGAGGTGGATAGGTGAATTAGAGGGGGGTAGAGAAGGAGCAGGAAAGCTACAGCCTTGCCAGGCAAGGACTCATGAGCATTAAGGTGGAAACAATGGAGACAGAAAAGGGGGGACTGAGGTGAGGGAGGGAGAGGGGTCTTCCCCCATTTCCGGCCCATGTGCCATTAGTAGCAGTCAAGACCAGAGAGGATGGGTTTGGGGGTAGACATCAGGAATCAGCTTAGAATGGACAGAACAAGATTATAGGTGCTGGTGGAAAAAACAGGAGGAGCGGGTATTGTGTAAGCTGCTAAGTTTGTGATCATTTGCACACCTAGCATGCCTTCCCCTCCTCTTATTGTTTTAGGGAGACGCTGCCTGTGTGCTTATAAATCTCTGTTTCTGGGGTTCAGTGGCAGGAAGCCACACACCTAAGTCACTGTTCTCCAAAAGTCCTGTCAGTGATGAAGCTGATAGTTTGGTCTCTGTCTGCTCGACGTTGCCTGTCTCACAGTTGCTTCTGGATCATTGGGGAGCGAGGGTGTCTTTTATTGGCCCTCCTCAAGGCAACTCTCTAACTGTGTCACTCTCTTCTGATTCACCCTCACCCCACACAAACACATAACCACTAGAGTTTGGATACCTTACCAGTGAGGCTCCCTCCCCTTCAAATACTAGACAGTACTGGGTAAACAAGGTATAGCCCAAGCCCCTGGGAATCTGGTTAAGTGCAGATTCTGATTCAGCAGGTTTGGGGAGGGGCCTGAGGCGCTGCATTCCCAGCAAGCTTCCTTTGATGCCACTGCAGCTGGTTCAAGGACCCCACTCAGAGTTGGCAAGGCCAACTGCTCAGTACCCAGCAAACACTGTGCCTAGCACACACCGGACTGCAGTCTCTGAAAGGTTTCTGTGGCTTCCCTGGTGGCGCAGTGGTTAAGAATCCACCTGCCAGTGCGGGGGACACGGGTTCGAGCCCTGGTCCGGGAAGATCCTACATGCCGCGGAGCAACTAAGCCCGTGCGCCACAACTACTGAAGCCCACACACCTAGAGCCCGCGCTCCACAACAAGAGAAGACATCGCAGTGAGAAGCCCGTGCACCACAACGAAGAGTAGCCCCCGCTCGCCGCAACTAGAGAAAGCCTGCGCGCAGCTACGAAGACCCAACTCAGCCAAAAATAAATAACTTTATTTAAAAATTTTAAAAAAATTAAAAAAAAAGGTTTTTGTAAACAACATCGCAAATTGACATGAAATCTATCTCTGATCGGATTTTTAAAACTAATGGGATGGACTGAATGTTTGCATCTCTCCCCCAGCCAAACTCATACGTTGAAGCCCTAAACCCTAATGTGATGGTATTAGGAGGTGAGGCCTCTAGGAGGTCATTGGGTTTAAATGAGGTCATGTGAGTGGGGTTCTCATGGGATTAGTGCCCTTGTAAGAAGAGACTGGAGCCCTTCTCTCTCTTTCTCTCTGTCTTGTGAGCACACAGCAAGAAGGCAGCCAACTACAAGCCGGGAAGAGGGCTCTCATGAGACCCCAACCATGCTGGCATCCTGATCACAGACTTCCAGTTGCCAGAACTATGAGAAATAAATTTCTGTTGCGTAAGCCACCCAGTCTGTGGTATTTTGTTATAGCAGCCCTGAGTTGACCAAGACAACCATGATAATAGAAGCTCCCTTTTATCAGTGCGTCAGACCTCACACTAATGACATTACATGCATTATTCCACTTAACCCGCTAGCAGCAAACAGTCCATAGTTATTGCCCTCACTTTACAGATGAAGAAGCTGAGATTCAGTAATTGGCCCAATCTGAACCCATGCGATTTGCCCCTGGAGTGCCAGTCATAGCCAGCAAGCTAAACCACCTTGCAAGATTCATATCATTATGCTATTATCAAATTTCTTTACTAGTTCTTGACAAGTTGCCTTTAAACCATGTGGGCATTCTTTCTTATTTTGAGCAGCACTGTCCACTAGAAATGTAATATGAGCCATATATGTAATTTAAAATGTTCTAATAACCACATTAAAAAAGTAAAGAGAAATAGGTGAGATTAATTTTAATAATATATTTTATTTAACTTAGTATAGCCAAAACATTTTCATTCCAACATGTAATCAATATAAAAATTGTTCATAAGATATTTTACACTCTTTTTCTTTTTTTAGTAAGTTTTCAAATTCCTGTGTGTATTTTACACTCACAGTGCATCTCAGTTCGGTCTAGCCACGTTTCAGGTCCCCAGATGTCACCATGGCTAGTGGCTACTCCGTTAGGCAGTGCAGTTCAAGGGCAACCACTCAAAGCACGCTTCCCCCTGAAGAGCAGTTTTGCTGCTGTTCTCCTGGCGCTCAAGTGAGCCTCGTTTTTAACCTGCTATTAGCAAAGGCCATTAAGTAATTCATCTTCCTTGACTCATTTTCCCTCTGAGCTGCCCTGAAGCAAAGTTATTACAGCATCACTTGATTGGCTTGTAGTCATAAGGAGACACACACACGTGAAAACAGCTGGATTGCAAAGGCCTACTGACCACTGTCGTTGCCACTAAAGCATTTTCACAGCCACGGATAAGCTACAAGTCCACCTCATGCAGTGTTCATTTCCATTTAATGTTTACCAGCTGCCGATGCCACAGCCCATACGATATGCTTTGGTTTCTTTGACTCTGAAAGAATACTACCAAAGTATCTCTTGACCCTTCCTTTTCCAATACACTTGTTTTTCTATGAAATTCATATAGGCAACACGGATTAGAGCAAGAGGTTTTACTTTTACTAGCTCATGACTTCAAAATGATTGCAAAGTGATTGAGTGATATTCTCAAACAGCAATTCCTATAAACAGGTTTATTTTGAAATACAGCATATAGATTTTTCAAACAAAAAAGCCACTCAATATGTCAATTTGCTAGCAATCTTCCAGTTTAAAAAATGAGTTCGAATCAAAGGTGAGGTATCTCCTGGCCTCAGTTATGGAGTGGGCCCACCTGTCTTTCTTCTAGTCCTCAGAAGAAACAACAAAGAAGAAATATGGAGTCAGGTCTGTAACAGAAACCACAGTCCCTACCTCACTACATTTGTTCCCCCAGGGCTGCTGGAAACTTCAAAGGTCTGAGCATCTCTCTCTCTCTCTCTCTCTCTCTTTTTTTTTTTTTACTTTTATTTTTATTTTATTTTTAAATTAATTTTTATTAGAGTATAGTTCCTTTACAATGTTGTGTTAGTTTCTACTGTACGGCAAAGTGAATCAGCTCTACGTATACCTATATCCCCTCTTTTTTGGATTTCCTTCCCATTTAGGTCACCACAGAGCACTGAGTAGAGTTCCCTGTGCTATACAGTAGGTTCTCATTAGTTATCTATTCTATACATAGTATCAATAGTGTATATATGTTGTAGAGTTGTGGATGGACCTAGAGACTGTCATACACAATGAAGTAAGTCAGGAAGAGAAAAACAAATATTGTATCTTAACGCATATATGTGGAATCCAGCAAAATAGTACAGATGATCTTATTTGCAAAGCAGAAATAGAGACATATAGACGTAGAGAACAAATGTATGGACACCAAGGGGTGGGGGGGAGGAATTGGGAGATTGGGTCCGAACATCTCTTAAGAGAAAGCATACCTGGTTTCCACCGCTTAGTGTTTGGGGTTGGGTACAGAGGTCAAGGGGCTGGTGCGTGGACCCTAGAAGGAGTCTGGATCTTCCCCACATTCTCTTTGGCTCCATTTAAATGAGAGGCTGAGAAACCAGTTGCTGTGCATGAAACTAGTTCGGACACCAAGGGGTGGGGGGGGAGGAATTGGGAGATTGGGTCCGAGCATCTCTTAAGAGAAAGCATACCTGGTTTCCACCGCTTAGTGTTTGGGGTTGGGTACAGAGGTCAAGGGGCTGGTGCGTGGACCCTAGAAGGAGTCTGGATCTTCCCCACATTCTCTTTGGCTCCATTTAAATGAGAGGCTGAGAAACCAGTTGCTGTGCATGAAACTAGTTCTCTCTTTGAGTGCTTTCCCCTATGCAAGCACTATGGAACGTACCCAAGTGTCAAGGACTGTCTCAAAGTCTACTACACTTGAGGAACAGGGAGGTGAATTTACATATTTTTCTATGGCTTTGAGTTCCTTAATTGGGGAATGTTACAGCAGTCAAGTTTTCTGGCGGATGATAGAAGTAGCATCTATTTAAAAAGTTACTTTTAGAGTCTGCTTTACTTTAGACATTTTAATTAGTATATTTAAAACAATTTCTGCTGCTATGAATTAGAAACAAAACACAAGTTTTCTAAGTTGAGGAAAAAAAATAAATGAATGAACGTCTGAATGAATAAACAGGAGTCTTGGTCCTCATTTCCCACGGGTCCTTCCACAGGGAGCTCTCCTCCCCAAATCAAGCACTTTGTTTTATTCCTTGTGTTTATAGTTTATCTTTACTCTCTCACTGGGGCAATTATGACCTGGGATGGTCTAACTTTTTTCCTTCTGCAACATTTATGTTTAGAAATAATCAGATGGGGGCTTCCCTGGTGGCGCAGTGGTTGCGCGTCCGCCTGCCGATGCAGGGGAACCGGGTTCGCGCCCGGGTATGGGAGGATCCCACATGCCGCGGAGCGGCTGGGCCCGTGAGCCGTGGCCGCTGGGCCTGCGCGTCCGGAGCCTGTGCCCCCCAACGGGAGAGGCCGCAGCAGAGGAAGACCCGCATACCACAAAAAAAAAAAAAAAAAAAAAAAAAAATCAGATGGGTCAGTTTAACTGGTTCTCGAACTGCTAGACATAGGGAGGAGGGTTGGGGGTTAATTGTGGGTCTGTTTGATTAGTCACTTACTTTGTGCCGGTCTCAGTTTCCTCACCTACAAAATGGGAGCCTTGGGCAAGAAGGCTTTCCAGCTCCGTGAACTTTATATATAAACGTCACTTGGAACTGTGAGAAATTGACCTGGTCTGGTGCTGACTGAAGTCAGCATATGGCTGGGGTGAACTTGGATTTTGAGTGAGTAGGGGAAAGGTAAGAAAAAGGGGAACATAGAATCAACTCAAGATAATATATTCTAAGGGTGTTACCAATTTACATAGGGTTCCTCTAACTGCACATATGTAATTTCTATTCATTCAAGCAGGCCTGAGGAGCTGTGATTTAAACAATCACACAAATAATTTTGAGATTCTACATCTTCTAGAAAATAACAGAAATACATTGCTGTTCTGTACTTATAATTTACATAGGATTGAGATTAGAGAGGAACACATATTTACTCATAAATATTACTTATAATTTATTACTACAGTTATTTTACAATATTAAAATTATCCTTTTCACTAATTCTGTTTTCTCCATGTCAACCCAACTAGTGAGGTTTCACTATATACTGTATTATATAATAACTAAAACATAATATGGGTATACAACATAGTTTAATTCCTTTAGAATAAAAAGCTAAAGGCTCTTTGTCATTATTATTACAGCTGTTAGTACATCAAACTGGACCTCTTTTTCCCCCCACTGCAATAAAAAATTTTCTATCTATGATCGCATACAGATGGTAGAGAAATTTCCCCCAATATAGCAGAACTTTCTAGAAAGAGAATGTAAAGGCTTGAGATAAATCTTGGGTGCTGACTCCCCAATCTGTCCTGGACATGGGAAGTCTACCTAACAATCAAGTATAAGAAGTATATTTATCTGTGAAGGAATTGCTGAGATATCTATATTGATCAATTAAATAATAAATTGCCAACTGTTGGTCTTAGAGGGTTTATACAGGCATTCAGACAAGATGAATCCTTTTGTATTAATCCTTCTATCTTCAGGTTTGGAAAACAGAATTTTATATGAAATAATGGGCTAAGACTATCATTATCCTGCTTTCTGTGAGGTCATGGAATTATACTCCACAAAAGCTTTAAAATTTCATGTCGTAGTATGAAATTAAAAAGAGCTTAAAAAAATCAGCAACAATGGAAGCAATCATTCTATGTAATTGCAGAATTACATTTTCTAAGTTTCATAAAAATCCTAAGATCTGCATTGTAATTACAAATTTTCAGATTACAGTAATAATATTAGAAAATCAAATATCATATATTT
Organism: Physeter macrocephalus; assembly: GCF_002837175.3. Taxonomy (NCBI): domain Eukaryota; kingdom Metazoa; phylum Chordata; class Mammalia; order Artiodactyla; family Physeteridae; genus Physeter; species Physeter macrocephalus. The sequence continues at coordinate 5,720,964 of NC_041221.1, forward strand.
GATGTTCCAGTAACAATCACATTTTTATGGATAAGGCTCCAGACACTGAAGTGGAATATTAACAATTTTGTTAACAACTAACAAGTATATATTGTACGACACAGGAAATATAGTCAATATTTTATAATAACTATTGGGTTGGCCAAAAAGTACGTTCAGGTTTTTCCTGAACTGGTTCTCGAACTGCTAGACATGGGGAGGAGGGTTGGGGGTTAATTGTAGGTCTGTTTGATTAGTCACTTACTTTGTGCCGGTCTCAGTTTCCTCACCTACATCTTACAGAAAAACCTGAGTGCACTTTTTGGCCAACCCAATATAAATGAAATATAACTTTAACAATTGTGAATAACTGTATTGTACACCTGTGACTTATATAATATTGTACTGCAACTCTATGTCAATAAAAAATGTCTGTTTTAATTAGAACAATTTTTGTGGAGATTTCTTATGAAACATCATTGCTTATTTCTCAATCAAGCAATGGTCAAGTCAGATTTAAACTTTCGGATAGGATTGTCTTGGACTTGCTTAGAAAAACGCTATAATTTAAACCTACTCAAAAAATGAAACAAATTTTGCTACCTTTTTTGAATGAATAATGGTGCTAATTCTAGAGAGTTCACCTCTTCTTAAAAGGTAGAAGGGAAGAGTGAAATAATTTTTATCAAAATTAAAAGCAGCTGAAAAATAGATATTATCTGTTAGCTAATTGCCAATTTATACTTATATGTACAATGAAAGCAATACACAGAGATGATCCAAAACTTATTAAAAATGATTAAACACACAAGCTCAAAGATTTTTGTCATATATTTTTGCAAAGCTGGTAGTTTTTTTTAATAGCAAGAGCAAAGGAACAGATGACTGGCCAAATATGATGACAAATAAGCCCTCAAATGAACTCCAGTTCATTTCTAGTTGAACTACTGATCTGGAAGTTCACTGATGTTTAACAACTACAAGGGACTCCCATAATTCTTGTTTCTCTTGTCACCTTAACAATTCCATTGCCCATGAAGATACCCATCCCAGGAGAATTTCACAAGCATTATTGGGAAATACAATACTCTAGGGTAAGTTTCGAAAAGGGGCATGCAGTAAGTATTTATATAAATGTGGATTTGAATAATTTTTAAAAAGCATTCAATTACAAGAAGTTCTGTAATTGTCATGTTCTCCATTTAAGGGGCATCTCACTTTTTCTTTGGAGAAAAATATCCCAGATCAAGCCTATTTCCTTACCTCTTCTGAATTAGGAAATATTTATTTAGCTAAGAACTCTCCTTTGCCGAAGACACCAGATAGTGAAATGGACTTCTAAGGAGGAAAGAAGAAAACTTTACCCAGTGTGCCATTGGGGGATCCCCTCTGTGTCTGTAAACACCGCGCTGAGTTGTCAAACTGAGCCGGCTCCAGGTTTAGCAGAATGAGGGAGAGTGTCCAGAAATTTCCTTGTGACCTCAGCCTAAGAGACCTGGGCAGACAGGCCCCTTTTCTTGATCCACGTACTGCTCTGGAGATCATTATTTAACACCGGCACACTGAACAATGACATGAAGTCAGGTGCAAGATGGAGATTTCCTTCCTCCTCACTAACCAGGCTCACAGGAGAATTCATTTCTTTTCTTTTTGCCTCGGGCATCTATAGGCTAGCAATTTTCATTCTGTTACTGAAATGATTTTCCACCCATCCTTCCCAATGAGAGTGGAAATGGATTAAGACTTCAGGTTAACCCCTTGCTTACCAGGAATGAGAAGGAAACTTACATGGAAGCTTTATTTTCACTTTTGTAGATGATTTATTTTTCTGATTATGATAAATGACAGTTTGATGTATCATACTCTCTCCCAAAGACACTCCTTTAGCGAAAATGTGATAATGGCCTTAAGGTAAAGCACGAAAAAAACCTCCCAGAACAAAAAACAAAAACAAAAGAATAAAACCCCAAAACAAAAAACAAAACTTCTTTTATGAGAATGTTACTGCTACTGCTATTTGTCAACTTTATAAGTGTTCTAGAATTCTTATGAGTAAAATTAGATACAAATTCAGATATACCCGAAGAAGTTATGGCAATAAATGCACATTGCGTCCCCATATTATAGAGAATGGATACAGTAAAAGTGGAATTTTTTTTTTTTTCTTTTTGGTTTTTCCTAAGCTTGAAATATCTGGAGCTAAAAAAGAAAAGTGTGGATAAATATCTAGAAACTGCTGGATCACCTGAAACTTATCAAGTAGCTCTCCCCTCCCTGAATCTAAGAATAAAAACTTCTATAGAAGAATATCTTCCCTTTATTGATCTTTAAGATTTTGGTATGTTGCAATCCAAAGTACACAGACCTCAAATAACTCCTTGGTAGCAACCTGTGAAACAAGAATCTTCTCTCTTCTGAAGGTCTGTTTGTTTCACTTTGAACAGAAGGGAAAGGAGCATTTCTGACTTGTGTTATAAGTCGGCATTCCCCCCAAAAAGCAAAACTCCTCTCTGGGACAAATTTTTGGATCTTTAAAAGTAAATATAAAATTTTTTCTATTTTTTAAAAGAAAACTAATATATGATTGTTTATATTGGCTTAGTATGTCAAGGAAATAATTGATCATATCAGGAGCAGCCTGGACAGCATTACGGCAGCTCGATGCACGATGGCATTGGATTTTGGCTATGCTAGGTTTTAACAGGTTTGGGGGGTTCATTTACCTGAAGACAAGAGACTGGGTCACTTGACCTCTGGGGGGTCCATCAAGTGTTCCTTGTCTCTGAGAATAGAGAAAGCTGTAGAATTGATTTATCAAAAGTGAAAGCTTTATTTATACTAATAGGGGTATGATGACTGAGAGAATTTTAGTGGACGGACAACTAAGAATGATCGCTAACATTCATTCAGAGGCTGAGCTTCTCTGAGCCCCAGGCGTTGTGGCAAGGGCTGTCCATGCATTATCTCATTTAATCCTCTCCATAATCCTATTAAGTTTGGAACTCTTTATCCCCTTAAGTTTAAAGAGGTTAAAGAGCTTGCCCTTGGCCATGTAGAGATGGAGCAGTGAAAGCAAGAACTTGACCAGCTGCACTGAGAAATCAATCTTTGAGTTGCGTGGATTGGATTTTTAATAACAATGTTGTCCTTCATATTTCTCATTTAAGAAGTTTCATAGACAATGACTTTCCAAAGGGACTGCCTTTGCTTCTGACAGGTAGCCCGTCCCCAGCTCATGGGGATGTGTCAAGCAGGTCCACTCTAGGAATGTGACACAAGGAAGTGAGCTGCTTCAGAAGCACTGAGCCCAGATTGATGGATAAATATTTCAAAGGTTTTTCCAGAATGGTACTTAAGTATTAGAGCCCATCGCAATTTGGGTTTGAGCCCAGGGCCTTATGGTTTAAATATAAAATGCATTAAAGCCCTTTATTTAGAGAGCCATGTGCCATTTTTAGGGAGCAGCCCTGGTTCTCCCTCTGACTTTATCGGGAGTACAAAGCACATAGGTGTCTCAATGTTGTCATTAGTATTCATTATTTATTAGGACTTGATGATGTATTCATAGCCAGGAGGGTCACGAACCACCTACAGTGGAAGGCTTGACCCTAAGGACAGTGCTTCCCTAGCGTACAGCCTTGTGGGTTGGGGGCTCTTGACAGAGAGAGAAAACCATAACAGGAGAACCACTCCCAGTGTCACCCGTGGGGGGCTCAGGAACTCAGATGTATGTCCCTGATTTAGAAAACAGCAAGACACTGCCATGTGAAAAGTTTCTGAACAGTGACTTCAAAATCGTAGAGTTTGGCCAGTCATTGGTTTCAAATTAAACAATAATGATGATGATGATATTATTATACAAATACAAGAAAGGGAAGAAAAAGAAATGGAAGGAAATAAATGGAAAACAGAGTGCCTCCCATGTAGTAAGAACAAGTATTGCTTCCTGAAACCCTTTTTTTGATTGATAGAGCCGACTCCTGAGTCATGCATGCAACGTACTTCCTACCGTAGCTTGCAATTCAAAAAAGTTTGAAAGCCTCTGGCTTAAAATGTCTTTTTTTTCTTGATACTTATTTTATTAAGGGGACTCGGTGTGCAAGCCTTTGTGACACTCTTCAGGTCCCCTAACCTTGCTGTGCCTCCGTTTCCTCACTGGCCAAGTCTAGAGCCCCTGCCACTGTCACCAGGTTTATCAAGATCACATTCAACCATCACTGCTGAAGCACTTGGAAAAGCCAGACACAATCATCAACGTTCAAGGATTATTATAAAACAAATCAGGGTGAAACTGTTTCGAAGGCCACCCTTCTGTGGAATGGCATCTGATCATTTTGAGACATGAGAAGAACCTGAGCAAAGACTTTGTGCGATCCATTCATCTTATAGAGAGAAAGGGAGGCTCTGAAAATGAGTGGTTTTTCCCAGGTCCCGAAACAGTGGCCGATCTGGGACTCCTGGACCCTTGAATTAATGTCCTGCTCCTAAACATGCTACTGTTTCAACAGCCGTGTTGTGACTCCTTTTAAAAAAGGGATAGTCTTGTGAAATTTTTTTACAGAAAATTTACAACTTACGAAAAACTAAATTGATTTCTTCCCTTTCAAAGTGGTTTCCTGATTGCAATCACATAAATTAAACTCCAGCCCCGAACATATTGCAGGGACTGAGTAATAAATCTCCAAGAACAGATACCAAGAATCCTTTGGAAATCTCGAGAAATAATGCAATAAGATGCAAAGAGTGAATATGACTCATCTCCTATTTGAAATGTCAATCGGAAAGGGATTTTAAAAATTGTATTGGAAAGGAAGAAGGGAGAATGTCTCTTTTCTCCCTTTGATCATTTAAATTGAAAGTAATGAACCAAAAAATGTCAGCCAGAATTGCCCATTTGTCTCTCCAGCGGGGGAAAAAGTGCTATAAAACAAAGACTTGGATGATATAGCAAGGTCATTGCTCAATGCTGTGTTGTAACACTATTTAACTGTCACTGAAGGCCAGGATGGCAAATATTGCATCAACTCCTCTGCAAGGTGTTTCCTGGGCTTTGCAGACAGGGTAGTTCAGGGCCGGTGCAATCTCTATTCTTGTGGAGGCCAGATAAAGCCTTCTTCTCTGGACCACTATCTTCAGGGCTGAAGCTGTAGATAACACAGTTTCACACCCGCTGCCCAAGTCCTGCTTTCCCAATTTGTAAGTCTTTATTGCTAAAGTCTTTCGTGTGTGTTTTATCAGACACATTTTATCATCCCTCTCCAAAGGCCCTTTGTCAAAGTCAGCCTTTGAACTTCTTTTGCATGTACATTGAATGTGACCAATGATTCAGGATATGTAAAAGACTTATAATTCTAAAGAAAGAGGAAGGAGTCGTTGATCTTTCTGATATAATAGGTCTTTTTGGGGCCTGTGTGTGTGTGTGTGTGTATGCGAGAGTATGTACGGTTGCCGAGGAGACAGGAGGTATAATCTTGTTATTTATCTTTAAGATATTATGCAACTGATTACTCTAAGCAAATAGTTTATGCCTTCCCCCGCCCCCACCCCGAACAAATTAAACCTGAATCCTGGGGCAGCGTAAAAAATACTAACAGCCAGCCTATCTTGGCTGGCACTAAAGCCCACCGAGGGTGGGGCTGACTTTGGGGTCTTGTTCACAGGACCCCCTGCGTGGACTGCACACCCGGCCAACTCCGTGTCCTTTTTTTTTTGTGCAGTTTGCAGTCAGACAGCCGGGGTCTTAATTAGACTCTTGCTTTCCTCTCATTGGATATGGGCGCTCTCTGGAACTGAGCGCCCACCCTCACAAGAGGAATTGATGCTTGCTCATGTTATTTATAGCTCCTTTATTCGGCAAGCAGATGGAATCCATTTGGATCACATCAGATAGGTTTATAACTTCATCCCTCGCTTCTCATTTTTTGCAGGTCTCACATCAAACCCAACGCTGCATCTGTGAAAATCAACTAGAAAAGGAGAGATGTGGACAGATGAGGGTGGTACCGTTGCCTTCTGGGGCACAGAGGCAAATTCTTAACTCAGCTCACGCACTGCCCCCAACACAGAGAATGTTGAGCTCTTACGGGGACCACGTTATACTTCTTAAAAAAAAAAAAAAAAGAAAAATAGATGATCTTCTGTCTCATGTCCTGCCCGTCCCCAGAGGGACATGCAGAGGGTGGTGAGCTGCTGAAATGGGTCAGGAGGGTTCCCCGTGGCTTTCTGGCTCCAGCCCGGCCCTCCTTCGCTAGAGCGAAGGTGAGCTTCTCTCATGGTTCAAAGTTCAGAGGAGCAGATATATCTCTGCAAGATTCAAACCTACTCTTTGGGGTTCTGGGTCCTCTCACCAAATTTCCTCGCTTCACATCACATCTTTCTCTTTTTCTTCCTCCTCCTCCTTTTTGAAACTCTTCCCTGCCAGGTTGCGCTTGGGCCACCTGCAGTGTTTTATGGTGTGAAGGACACCCGCAGGCCAGCATGGACAGTGAAACAAGCCAACGGATTCAGTTTCTTTTTTTTTTTTAATAATTTTTTTAAAGTCTTTAATTGAATTTGTTTCAATATTGCTTCTGTTTTATGTTTTGTGTTTTTTTTTGCGAGGCATGTGGGATCCTAGCTCCCCCACCAGGGATCGAACCTGCACCCCCTGCATTGGAAGGCGAAGTCTAAACCACTGGACCGCCAGGGAAGTCCGTGGATCCAGTTTTAAGCAAACCAAGATTTACATCAACTGACCCTGACATCAGCTTCCACCAACCAGCTGTATTCCTGGCTTAGCTGTCTCTCCCCCAGGGGCTCACAGGCTTCTCTCACCCTCGGCCTGCCACCTTGGGAAACCAAAGCTGCCGCGTGGCTGTGCTGAGTCATGCCTTGTGCCTCCCCGGTGTCTGGCAAGTGAGCAAAGGGCTCTGCTTCTCTTGCTTCCTCACCTCCCCGACTAGCTGGAGGCTCGAGGCTCTCCCAGATCCTAGTTTTCTCCTTTTTGTAATTTCCTGATCGAATCATCAGAGATGGTGATCATTTTCAAAACGTATTTATTTTTTTTCTGGTGGGGAATTCGTTTAGGCTTCTGGGAGCTAAAAACAAATGAACTGCCTTTCTGAAGTCAAGCACCGTAAAGCGAAACTGACATGCAGAGACAGAAATCTCTCTTGCTCATCATTCTCTCCATCGCTAGCCCTCGACGCAACGGTAAACTCCCCCTCTCCCACTGGAACCCAGCACCGGGTAGAGCTCCCTGCGTACTGGACAGAGTCTAGACGCTGCCCTCTGAGTGGGCTCCATCCTCACCCCGCCAATACCGGGCACTACGGGTGGGCTTGTGTGTGAGTCACACACCGGTCAGGACTGCTGATATGCATGTTGCACGTCGGTTCAATATTGCATAATACTTCAATACAAGACCTGTGAGGAGGGCACAGAAAGCCTTTGCTTGAGTTTCCTGGGGGAAGTAGGAGCTATCAGATTTGGTGGGAAAGGGATGCTTCCTGATTCTGGATCATAAAACTGCTCCTTGTGGTGGTACAGGACCCAGGTGATAAAGAGTAGGTGCTCCGTAAATGTTTGCTGAAAAAGGTTGGTAAAAATCAGCATCAAAAATGCACTCATGGGGATAACGTAGGGAATGAAGTTGAAATTAACAACGGCAGCAACCAGTGTCTATGAAATGAGAAGCCGAATACCAGACGTCTTGCCGACAGCAGCCCTGGGAGGGGATCTTATTCTTGATCGGATATTGAGGCACAGAGAGATGGGGGAATCTAACAAGGTTATGTACCTAACGGTCACCTTTGAAGCCAAGCTCCCATAGAGGAAGAGCTGTGGTCTCCGCGGCGCTGAGTTTGTGGTGGGGAGAAAGGGCAGCAGCCCTTCCAGCCAGCCCTGTTGTAATCTCACAGCCAGAGACCGATGTAAATCGGATCCTGTGTCTCCTCTACCCAGACTCTGTGAGGGCTTTCCAGGGCACAGAGAATTCCAGGGCACAGAGAATTCCAGGTCCTGGGCCACCTCTTTGATGTCACAGAGACCCTGTATCTCTCAGCTTGCCCTGTCTCAGCCTCCATTCTGTTCCTCAAATACACCAAGCTCTTCCTGGATCTTTTCATGTGCCTGGACCACTTGTTCCCCCCGCCTTGCCCCCAGTTTCTCCCAACGCTGCCCAAGTGTCATCTATTAGAGTAACAGCTAGCGATACCCCACTTCCTCCCCCTGCATGGTCACTTGTATCATATGATGACACTGATTTATTTTCGACACTGCATTTGTCTTATTTAACTTCTGTGTTCACTTATTTATTGCCTGCCTCCATCTTCCAAGTGACGGGTGGAGTGGACGTGAGAGAGAGACTTTATCTTGTTCATTGCTGGAGAGCACCCAGGATTAAAAAAAAAAGTGTTTGGAACTGAGTTGATTCTCATTAAATACTTTTCATGAATCAATGAGTGAATGAATGAATGATAAGGAACTGTAGCAGCCACCTCCTCTCCAGTCTTCCGTGCCCTGAGGCAGCCCAAGTCTCAGAGCAAGACGGTAACTGCTTGCAGGTGTTGAGTGGTGAAAAAATATCTCCCTTTATGACTTGCTCTTTTAATCTCTGGGTCTCAGTCTAGGAGCCCAGGGAAACACTTCTCTGTTTCTGACTCTTGGTGCCTTGAGGGTTTTGGAGGCTGACATGGCCAGCAACCTGCAGAACCACTTCAGATGGCATCTGAGTTTCAGACACAGTGATAACCACAGCTAGCCAGCAGTTGGAGGAGGCCTCTTCCTAACAGGAGCTGCGGACGCTTTGGTTATGCAGATGTATGGTTTTTCTCACTCCAATGCTAAACATTTCTGGTTAAATCAAAACCAAAGAAACACAGCAAGGCAGACTCATCTGTCTAGGCCCCAGGCGGGGCCTTCATCTTACAGCTACAGACCATTGTTTCCCCTGCTTTCCTTGTCTTTGGGGTGCGGGCTAAGTTGACGTGGGAAAGGATTCTCTCTACGTTTGGGGAATCCGCTCTGTGGTGACCCAAACTGGGGCATGGACACGCTCCGGCCTCCCACCCAGGGAGCTCTCCTGGCCCCGGCCAGGCTGGAGACAGGCCTAGAACTGCAGGAGTCGGGGGAGCGGTGGGCTTTGCAGGAGCTTGTCTCTGGGATGAGTAGGGCTCCGGGAAAGAAAGAAATCTGTAGGGCTCTGCACAGGGCCTCTCTCTTCTTTTTTTTGGCCCCCTCAGCTTTGTATGATTTTCATTTAGGATTCAGGGAATCTTTTGAACACGGGGGGTGGGGTGGGGACTGTTACATTATATTCTTTAATAATTCACATGGCAGCTTTGTAGGGATACTCTTAACTGCTTCTTAAAAGTAATTAATTGATGTTCTGACAGATCAGTTAACAATGTATTCCACTGACACAAAATTGCATTGCGGCTCTAGATTGGGCCAGAGAACTGCATGGATTAAATTCAGCCCAGAGTTTAGCTTCGGAGACTCTAAAAATATGCCTCTGTAAAAGGAAAGGCTTTTTTACATGGAGTGTTGTCTAAAAATCTAAACCATATGTCCTTTCCGGGCCTGTCAATGGGGTAAAATATAGGTTCAAGCGTGTGTAGCTGTTCAGACGTTGAACATTCAAGAGGCATGAAATAACCTACTGTTACTCAATATGGTCAACACTCTGGATGAACACTCGCCTGGGTTCTGCTGAGGGAATTCTCCCTCTCTCTCTCGGTGTCTGACAGGAGGAACGCCATCAAAACATGGTTGGCTCAGGATTCTTGGAAGAAGGCAGATGAGCCCTGTACTGGGAGTGGTCTCCCGTCTCGCGGCAGGCTGGCTCTTTCTGTAGCTGAGTTTGCAGGGTCCCTTTACCGCTGCCCGTGATGGAGGAATTCTCTATAGAGAGGATTCCCGTCCACAATGCAGACTTTATTAATGGGGGCATTAAGACACTGACTAATTGAGTGGCTTGCCCTGGGTCATACAGTGAGTCAGTGAAGCCCTGGAAACAAGGGCTTCTGACATCTTGGCCTCTGTAGGCCAAGATTCGCGTGACAAACTTCTGCAGTGGGGATAGTGGACTATTAAAGGGTTATACCTGCCAGGAAGTCGCCGTGTATATTTGAACACCAATGGTGCCCGTGATGTGAAACTCTTTAGAGTAAACTTTGAGGGAACCAGTGTTTTCTCCCCATTCCCGATGCTGGCTGCCACATGAGGGGTCGCCCTGGCAGGTATGGCTCCTGGTTTCTCTCTTCCTCTCACTTGCTGGGTTGGTGGGTCTGGGAGAAGGAAGGGACGGATCTGGGAACTTGGTCCCCTCCCTTTCTCCTCGGGGCTGGTAGCTGCAGGAGGCACACCTTCTGGTCTGTGTCTTCATGTGGTGTGTTTTGCAGGCCCAGCCCTGGTTTGAGATGCCTGAGACAGAGAGTGAGTCTATTGAATTTTTTTTTTTTGAGTCTATTGAAGTTTGAGCTCAGTGTCGGGGAGGCCGTTGTTGCCACATGGCTAAGCTTCTTTCTGCAGTCTGGCTTTGGGCAGCAGTACAGCCGGCCTTTGGACCTACGTCTGTCCCACTCCTTTTTGTCTCATAATTGATTCAGAATTCAGGGAGACTGCCATTTATGGGGCATGCTTCAATCTTCAGCATCCACGGAACATAGAACATCTGAGCATAAAGCCAGGACACGTGGTGATAGGAGAACAAGCCCACTTGAACTTGATATACAGAGAGCTGAGTCTGACTTCCTGGCTCTGTTACTTCCCTTGGGCTGGTTAATGTATCTGTTTCCTCAATTACAGAATGAGGGCAATTCTTCCTTTATAGCTCTCTTATGAGGATCCGATGAAATATCCTATAAGACAAATCTTAGACTATGCTTGGCCTATCTGTTACCCATTAATGGGACCGGAACTATTTTCTATTGCAGAATGCCAGAAGAGGGACATACAAAAGTATCTGAAAACCTTAAAACACTTCCATATCATGCTATTTTTCTTTTTACTAATTTGAGAACATCTTAAGTTCTGACTGAGTCTTATGAGGAAGAACATTTAATGGAAGAATGAGAGGCCACGTGGAAAAAAAGGAGTGGACCTTTCAAGAGGAGGGAGATGGGTAAGAAACACTTCGCAGGTAAAGTCCAGCTCGTCACTGATCTGGTCCTGCTGAGAACAGACTTGACATTCCTTTGGCAATTATTCAAGTTACCGTTCTTTCCTCCTCGCTGAGTCCAACCCAAGTGGGTGTAAAGACTCAGGCTTATAGCACCACCTGTTTTGATTGCATAGAAGGGTTGCCGTGGTGAGCCGCAAAGGAGGAAAGCATTTGAAAATCAGCAAAGAAGAATTATATGCAAATACAAAATGTTCCTACTGATACTCATATGACACTCTGTTTTGATGGCATCTATTACCATGTTTGTTGCTTCTTGGCAAAGTGCAAGGTGTTGTCAGGCCAGAGAAATAAGGGCAAGGGATCCAGAACGTTTAGATGACTCATTTCAGAATTTTCTTCAAATTTTAACATTTGGTAAATTCCATTTTTTCTGAGTCAATGTTTTTTTTGCTGATGAGAATAAACGATAACGTTATAAATATCTGAGAAAAAGTAAACTCAGGGGTCCGAAGCGTTGAACATCAAGAACCTCTTCATGTTCTGAATCTTGGGGAGTGAAAAGCTTTACCTTGGGATGGAAGGTGTCTTCTTTATTCTTTAAGTATGGTAATAGGAGATCCAAGCGGATTCAATAATGCATGTTCCGAAAGTTATTCAGGTTTAAGAATAGAAGAGTTTTTTTTTTTTGTAGCGGGAGTGGGGAAAGGGACATCAATTATTTACCATGGCCCTAGAGACGGGGGAAAGTCTCAAGATTTTGCTGAAGTCACTGATTGATTTTCTGACACAACAAGTGAAATGAAACTCCAGTGGCCCATTGGAATTACATGTCAGACACACCATCCCCTGTTCAATGCAGAACTGCACTTCAGGTGCTAGAAATTTGTGTCTCAGGGTTTGGGAAAGGGTGGTGACTTCTGCTGCCTTAAAATTAGCACAAACTGTAAAGTTCTTGAAGCAATCAACAAAATATGAATTCCATAATCAATTAATGTCATGCAAGCACTTTTCACTCACGTACCAAAGACTTAGTCTGGACATTCTTGAGGAGAAATATCTGCTGAAGACATAGGCTCAGCCCTTATCCAACGCACAGTCTAGAAGGAGTGGCTGTTTGATGGCCAAATGCTGACAGTTTGATGTAGACTATAATGAATGTGATGACGGAGGAATAAACCCAGTGTCATGGAAGCTTGGGAAAGGGGAGACGTGAGATCCGTCTGGAAGGGCTGGGGACCCTTTGAGGAAGAGATGGAAGGAGGATTGAGCCTGGAGAGAGCATAGAGTTTGGGAAGAGAATTTAAGATAGCTTGCAAGACATGAACAGGGGAAGAGGAGGGAAGTGATGGATGCAGGACACAGCTGCAGTGCATGCTGGCCTGGGGAAGAGAAGGCCCAGGAGGGACCCGAGGCTGTGGGGAGGCCAACCTCGGTGAGGGGCTGTGTTTACTGGGCACTTACCGTGGGCTGCCAGGCCCCGAGTCAGTCCTGTATGCATGTTATCTAGTTTAATGCTCACAACAACCCCTCGAGACAGTCACCATCCATGAAACCGCAGGTTTATAGAGAGCCAGTAATACCCAAGGCAACTGAGACCATGAGTGCAGAGATAGGACCTGGACTCAAGACTGTGGATGTCCAAGTCCCTGCTCAGAACGCATGCTGTTCCCTGTATAACATGAGGTCCCTGACTCTATCACTAAGAGGTTTGGAGATTAAAGTTCTGACTCCAATTCCAAAGTATGTATGGTGGCGGCAGTGGTTTCCCCACACATCCAAGGAATTCTCCCTCTTTTTTTAATTGAAGTGTAGTTGATTTACAATATTGTGTTAGTTTCAGGTGTATAGCACAGTGATTCAGTTATACATACATATATATCTATTTCTTTTTCAGATTCTTTTCCCTTATCGGTTACTACAAAATATTGAGGATAGTTCCCTGTGCTATACAGTAAGTCTTAAGGAATTCTCTGACACAAGCTGGGTGTCCTACAAGTCAACACAATTCTGACACTACCTACCTGGAGACAGCGTCAGATCCCACTGGTTAAAGCTCAGCCCTCTAAAACTGCCCCCTCCCCTCCCACACTGCAGATGTCAACTGCATGTCCGGGTTGTCACCTGTGCTTCTGACTATGAATTGGAGGTTCCAAAGATGCCCCTTCTTGGGTTTGATTAATTTGCTGGAGTGGCTCATAGAACTCAGAGAAACATTTTACCTACCAGATCACTGGTTGATTATAAAAGGACATAACTCAGGAACAGCCAGATGGAAGAGATGCACAGGGCAAGGGACAGGGAAGGGGCCCAGAGCTTCCATGCCCCTTCTTCAGCACGCAGCTCTCCTCACCTCTCTGTGTGTTACCAGCCCAGAAGTTCTCCCAACCCTGGACTTTTGGGGTTTTATGGGGGCTTCATTACATAGGCTGACTGATTGAATCATTAGTCATTGGGACTTGAGCTCAACCTCTAGCCCTTCACCCTTCCCCAGAGGTTGGAGGGGAGGGGAGGGTGGGACTGACAGTTCCAAGACTCTAATCACATGGTTGATTCTCCTGGCAAGCAGTCCCAAAGTCACCTTATTAATATAACAAGAGACACCTTTATCACTCTCGTCATAGGAAATTCCAATGGATTTAGGAGCTCTGTGTCAAAAAACAGGGACAAAGACCAAATATATTATTTCTTATTATAAATCACAATATCACAGGAGAATTGTTTCCCAAGAGCAGGTGTGCCCTACGGAAGCATCATAGTCCTAAGCACAGCCATGCTTCAGGGAGAGGGTCAGGGATCAATGAGAAGGACAAGTCTGCATGGGATTAGAAGCCCATAGACCAATTAGGAGATGTGACAGGGGTCTTGGCCAGGGGACTGTGGCAGCCACAGAAAGAGAAGGCGGATGGAGGAGAGGGAGTGGAAAAGAGATTCAGAACTTGGAACTGAACGTTGGAGTGGGGCTAGGGCACAGGTAGAGATGTCCAGGAATTTAGTCTGGATGACTGGGAGATGGAAAAAACCCGCATAACAGATCACTAAATGGCTTTTGGTTGAACTCAAAGAAATAGAATTCTTTAGCTTTCTACCTTCTAATTCTGAATGCATGAGTATTTGATTCTTAGGTAGTAAAAGATGTTGGACAGAGTCGTAATGCTATATCAAACCTAGGATGCCTCTATAGCGGTTGAGAAATGTAATGAGATGATGGCAGCCCTTGATATTTGTTCTTGGCAGAAATATCTCAGAGAAGATAGACAGACGGAAATGTGTACAGACACAGAGAAAATGATAGAAAGTGCTGAAATGAATGTCGAGCTTGGCAGTTACAAAAGGCGAGTCAATTCTCACCGCTGGAACTTAGAATCAATGTGTAAGATGGCTCAACGGGACCCCAGACACATAAACAGAAGGATAAGAGATGGTTATAAAGTCCTTGGTTTTGGCCAAGTTATAGGGCTGTGGTAAGATCGGCTTTATCTGAGAATCACTGTGCAATAATCTGAGTTTTTCCCCTGTGGATGCTCATGAGGTGGGAAATACAGTGGATGGTGACACCTCTCACCTTGAAAATGTCTTGGGGACATTTCTCAACATAGGTCTATGACAACTGTCCTCTGGCCTGTGAATTGAAAAAGTCTGGCCGATCACCAGCATTGCCAGATTAACATTTCACTTGGTGAAGTGCTTATCCCCAGCTGTAAGGGGTACATGGAAAGATCTACGTTTATCAGATTATTTTTTTTAATTTTGCTTTTTTTAACATACTGTGCTCTCGTATGGATACCCTGATTTTATCCTTTGTTGGGGAGAAATATCATGGCTTTATAATCCTGAGGGCTGTACTCTCAATCTTTCACACATTTAATAAATTACATAAAGTAAAATACATAAGATAGATGTAAAATTACAATATAGTGTATTTTGAGATATAGCATAATATTTAATACATGCTAGATGCTGTTGCAATATATCATATTCCTTACAAACTAATGTATCAATTCCTTTCACATCAGTGCTATGAGGTAGGTATTATTATGATCATCCGTATTTTATAGATGAAGAAACTGAGGCACAGAGCTGTTGATTAACTCGCCTAAGGTCACACAGCTAGCCGAGCTGGGATTTGAACTTAGACACTTTGGCTCCAGAGCACATGCTCTTAACCGGTTTCCTAAACTGCCCCCTCTTGATACCAAAGCTTAATCCTTGGTGTGGATTTGCAAGTACAGTTTTTGAAAAGTGATGACCAAGGAGAAAACAGATATCAGGGAGAAGGAAGCTCCGATCTAGTAACCAATGAGAATCAGATGACTAAACTCATTTATGACTGTATTTAACAACTGCACCCTTTGGCCGGAGACCAGATAAGGGACCTCCCCAGTTCTTTCGACTTCTTGACCTATTGACCTACTATATTATTTTACCAGTTTTGCGTGGAAGCCCCACTGTACAAGGTTGCACCAGCACCATGGCCTGTCCTTTGCTTCAGTGGGTCTGGTGGGCTGCCTTCACTCCTCTGGGACTTGGTCTCCACCCCGTATCTGCATGTGCCCAGCAGAGCTTGACTCTTCTGGGGGAAAAATGATTGACCAAATTAGCGTGGAGGTAAAAATACTTCCTTCTTTGATTGGGTGGTCTCCTTATAGAGCTGAAACAAAATTAGATCCAGGAAGTGGCAGGTATTTTGGAAACTAATACTTGATAACTGAGTATTATTAGATTCAGGTTTTTGTCCTAAGCAAGCTTTGTAGATTTTTAGGAAAGACTATTTTGGTGAACATTTTTAGATGTGAATCAAATGGTAAAGAGAATGTGCACATCCTATTTTGTATTTAGTGCTCTATTTTTGAAACATCCTTGAGAACTAGATTTAAGCATTCATTCATCCAACGCATCTTTTTGAGCTGGTGCCAGGCACTGTTTTAGGAACCTGGATGAAAGCAGTGAACCAAACAACAAAACCCTCTTCCTTCGGAAAGCCGACCTTCTAGGTTCAGATGGAGAAAGCGGAATGCATTCAAATTCCATGTTTGGCACATGGACGAAGCAAATGACCACTGTCAAAGCTAAAAATGCTCTTCGTCTTTACATCCTTACAGTCACACTATTGACCAATTTGTTGGGGGGTATTCCCAGCTAATTTCTTCCAAGGATATATCTTAGCATCTTAGCACATTTTATGGCCTCACCCCCAACACCTTCCATAACTGTCTGTTACTCTTCCAGAAAACTGTCTGTTTTCTGATTTCACAACCAAAGCCTTCCCCAAGACCCCAGGCCTCCCACCTCCCAGAGCTACTTATGGCCAAGTCGTCATGGATGGGGACTGTCCCCAGTTTCTGGCCAAAAAGATGCAGCAAGAATAAAAGCACTTGAGGCTCCTGGTACCACCTCCAAGGGGATAACTCTCAACCGGAAACACACCAAGAAATCTTCCAATTTCAGACCAAATCGAACAATCAGTAAAAAATCTACACAAGCCTTCCCTCCTTTTTTCCTATTATTTATGCTACACATAATTACATTCCTGGGGACACAGGAAAACATCTTTCGGTGTGAATCTCTGGAGAAGATCTTAACTCTTTGCAGACTGAAGGCACTGTCCTGTTCTTCATCTAAAAACTAGAATTAAAAACCTGGGTTCTGAGGCTGCTGCCCCTAAGCCCTTGGTGATACGGGGGTGGGTTGGAGCAGTTATAGATGTGTCCACATGGACAAATTACACACGCATTAAAGAAGCCCTTCTGTATAACTAGCAGGGGCTACTTAAACAGTCTTTTTCCCTTTTGTATCGTAGTAAACTATACGTAAAAATGTACCATTTTAACCATTTTTAAGTGTATGATTCTATGAGACTAATTACGTTTACATTGTTGTATAACCATCCATCTTTGGACATTTTTCATCTTCCCAAACTGAAACTCTGTACCCATTAGATATTAACCTCCCATTCCTCCGTCCTCCCAGTCCCTGACAACCACAATTCTGTGGTCTGTGTCTACGAATTTGACTACCTAGGCACCTCATATAAGTGGAATCATATAGTATTTGTCCTTTTGTGATGGGCTCATTTCCCTTAGCATAATGTCTTTAAAGTTCACCCACGTTGTAGCCTGTGTCAGAATTTCTTTCCCTTTTAAGGTTGAATAATATCCTATTGTATGGGTTAGACTGCATTTCGTTTACCTATTCAGTGGTCGATGGACACTTGGGTTGCTTCCAAATTTTACTAATGCTGCTCTGAACATGCGTGTACAAATATAAATATTCTTATTCACTCTCTTGACAAACAGATCTTTAAAAAATGTGATAGACTCAACTATGAACACACTCTTTTGAAAATCTGTGACAGAATAAGGTTAACTTAATTTTTCTTGAACATTTTGTACTCTTTAGATAGATTCATTCATTTGTTGGACAGACGAACGCCCACTGGGTACTAAGCACCATGTGAGATCTTGGGAATTCCATTAGGTACTAGGAGTGGTTCCGGCTTTTTAAAGCAGACAGATCTATAAGTGAGGGGTTAGGCTGGTGCTCCGCGTGACTTCAGCAAGGTGTGTGCTGGCTAGGAAGGAGAGTACAGTTGTGCTTCACCTCTCCTGGATAGTCAGGGGTGACACCAGTGCTGGTGACACCAGATCTAAAGGAGGAGCCCCTGAGATGTGTGGTCCCTGGGCCAGGTACTTGACATATATTGTTTGGTGCAATTCTCTCAATAGTTTTATGAGGTAGGTACTTTATTGCCCTACATTACAGATAAAGAATCAAGGTTTGGAGAGATTAAGTAATTTGTCCAAGGTCACACACCTAGCACTTTACAGCTCTTAACTACTCTGTTATACGGGTGTTCTAAACATTAAGTGACAAGGTAACGTGGGGGGGCGGGGTGAAGGGCATTCCAGGAAGTGAGCTGGATGCACGGACTAAGGAAGGAGCATGGAGGAATTAGAGATCCTCAAAGCATCCTTTCCAAGTGGCTTAACAAGCAATTGCTTACTGGAGCCCTCAGTGTTTCGGCTTGGAGGGGGGGGCCCCTGGTTTCCACATCTCTCCCTCATTGTCCTTCTGGGTAGGATGGCACCTGTGGTATCTGCAGAGACCAGACACTAGGAAACCACAGGGTATTTTCTGCCTGATTTGGGTCCCTGCTGCTTGGAAGCTCCTGGTAGACACAGATGGAAAACATCAAAATCATTTTGACTGAATAAATATGTATCTACCATTGATGGATGGCTTATTCTAAGCCAGGCACTATTCTAAGTACTTCTCATGTATTAACATTCTAAGTCTTGGCCACCATCCTTAGATGTAGGTTCCAAGATCGTTCTCTTTTATAGAAGAAAATAAATCCCAGGGAAGATGAGCAACTTGTTTATGGTAACACAGCTAGGAATGGGCAGGGCCATGATTTGAAGTATATGGAGGTCCGAAAAGTTGCGGATGGGCATTACCAATGTCCTCCTTTTGTGTTAGACTCTCAAGGTCAACTTTCTCTCCTTAGCGTAATGCAGTGAGGTTCTTGGTCCACCTTCTCTGAGAATGCTAACCCCCGGCCGTTAGGACAGGTAGCTGTACAGCTCAGGGTGCCCAGAAAGCTGAGTGAAAATACCGAGCGCCCGGGGGCTGTTGATTCCCTTTCATCGTGTGCAGCAGCAAAGATGAACTATATTTAAATGGAACTCTTTAAGAGGCAGGTCACTGTCTGTTAGCTTTGTGGTTTCCATTTCTTTCCAGTTCACAACTGGACTCATGAAGAAACTGTGAGGTGACGAGCTGGGTCCTGCTCGCCTTGAACGGCAGTTGTGTTCATTTTTAAGTCATGTTGTCATGAAAACCTGAGGCACATTTCTCAAGAGTCAGAACTTGATCTCAAATGAAATTCTAATTATAGTTGTTACTTAAAACCCACAAAAACCCCCCAACCCTCACAAACTAGTTGTTAACTTTATAAAACCTAGATGTCTCATGGGAATTCAAAGTACTCACGAGTGAAACTGAACTTGCGGCCAACCCCACACCTACCTCACTTCCCATAGTCCCCGTTTCTATGAGCAGCAATTCTGTCACCCGTCACTCAAGGGAGAAATCTCACCTCTTTCTTTCCCAACATTGCAATCCCGTCGATTTTACCTCCTCATCGTTGCTTCACGTTCATTACCTCCTTCCTACCCCCGATGTTTCTTTTGCCTGCCCATGTTCTCTTTAGAGTTGACTTAGGATAGTCCCTGCATCGGGCCTTGACCTCACTTTGCCATCCCCCATGTCGCTGCTAAACCATGTCTCTTATACTCAAATATGAACACATTTCCTTGCTGGAAAAATTTCTGTAGTCACCTGTCACCCGAGGCCCTGCTCACTGGGTCTCTATCCTCGTCTCCTGTCTTCCTCCTCTTGAATCTCATGCTCTGGTTGTATTGACTCTTTTGTTTTTTCCTAGCACGTCAGGCCACATCACAAGTCAGGGCCTTTACTCACACAGTGACCACCACACCCCACCCACGGTGTGTTTTGCCCATTCCGCAGTGGTGACTCACTTCTCTTCATGACAGCTTAGTCATCAGCCCATCTGCAGAACCTGGCCCTCGGCTAGGCTGCAATTAGGTTCGTCCCCTCATTTCCTGTCCACAAGCAATTCAGTTCAACTAAATTTCAGTAAACCATTGGTGACCACTGTCAGTGCCAGGCTCTGTGTTATACGTTGGGGGTACAGAGACTCTTGAGACACAGTTCCCGTCCTTAAGGGACACCAGGCTATGATATCTACAAGGTGTAGTGGTGGCCCAGGGTGTGTGGTGACTAATTCTCTCCAGGGGTCCAGGATTCCTGGAGCTATGATGTCAAAGTTGGGCTTGTGGAAGGATGAATGGGAAACTGGTGGGGGTAGCCGTGATAGTAGGAAATGATGAGGAGACATTCTGGTTAGAGAGAGCGACAAATGAGCAGATGTGATGGTGCAAAAGAAGGTGTCTGAGGGATCCTGTGTGGTTGAGCATTGCCGAGTGAGTATCCCGGGGCCTGAGACTCAAGAGGAGGGCAAGAGCCAGTTGGAGGAGTACCTTGTTTACTCTGCTAAAGAGTTAAAATTTCGTCCCTTTCCCTAGAATGTCTGCTTCTCCCTCCATCCACCTTTCCGACCAAGATCCATACAAGCGCAACGAAATCCATCAATCCTTCCCAAACTATCTCATCCTTCTAGAATAATTCTTTGAATTTCCATAGCACTGGCAGTTTGGGTCATATATCTGAAAGCTTATTATGCAGGTCTTTTATCATTCTCTAACTGAATCCTGTGAGTTTTTTTGCTTCCTCAATGCTGTGGGTTGAATACGTTGAAGTTCTCACTCCCAGTATACCTGTGACTGTGACCTGATTTGGAAATAGGGTCATTGCAGTTATAATGAAGTTAAGAAGAGGGTCATTAGGGTGGGTCCTAATCCAATATGACTAGGGTCCTTATAAGAAGAGGAAATTCCATAGGAAGACACAGACACACTAAACGCTACCTGATGTCAGAGGCAGAGATTGGAGTGATGTAGCCGGAAGCCAAGGAACGCTAAGAATTGCCGGCAACCAGCAGAAGCTAGGAAGAGGCGTGGAAGGGTTCTCCCCTGCAGGTTTCAGAGGGAGTGTGGCCGGGCAGACACCTTGATTTTGGACTTCAGGCCTCTAGAACCACGAGGCAATACATTTCTGTTGTTTTAAGCCTTGCCGTTTGTGGTACTTGGTTAAGGCAGCCGCAGGAAACTAATATATCCAACTAAATTTTAAGTTCCTTAGAGGCTGAAAATCGACGGGGTATTTTAGCAGCATTACAGCACAGCTCAGAAGGTGTTCAAGAAACACTGACTGAAGGTAGAAAAAGTGCTTGGAGTGCAGGTGGGGTTTACAGTAGTCAGAAGGGCATAGAGTCATCTGTGTTCACTGTAGCAGGCTTTCCTGCGCATCTCATTTAGCCCTGGAAAAGCTGGGCTTCTCTCCACTAAACTTACCCTCTTCCATGGTGATGAAAAACAAAAATAAGGGTAGAACATGCACACAATTTTTAACAGAAATTATCTCTAGAGGGTGAAACTTTGAGCAATTTTGATCCACTTTTTGCTTGGTTGTATTTTCTAGTGTTCTAAAAATCGAACAAGTATTACTTTCATAATAAAAGGCATACGTAGTTTGTAAAAAAAGGTAAATGTCTCCTGTGCCCAATTTGAAAAGACAGCACCTATTTATTCTTGACTGATTAAATCTGTCAGCATTTGGATCCACAGCAAACACAAACTTGGGTTTTTCTAAAGCTCTTTGGGGCCTCTCATAAAGCAGGCATTTTAAGCAATGTTTTGAACAGATCAGGTTAAGGTATGTGAAACAGTCGTTCCAAGTGGGATTTTTTTATAATGCAATAAGAACGGAAGATTTAATAGGGGATTTCTTCCCCGAGCATAGGAAGAACCAGGTAGTTGTTTATCATTCTTTGTACGGAGCATTTCGCTTTTACTCTTGGACAGACAGTTAAAACAGATGTTCCCTGAAGACATAAGCACCTTCCATAGAAAATCAAAGCCACTCAGCAGAAAAACACAAGGATAGTGCGAGAGGCAGATACTGTCCGTAAAGGGTGGCTCAGTAGTGCTGGTTTGTTTTTTTCTCCCCCCTGCATCTCTTTCCCCAGATGCCCTGGGCTTTCCCTTTGGCTAAAGTGCTATCAAAGGATGAGCTGTTGGAACCAGTCGCCTGCACAGTGAGTTGCTCAGCCAGGAGTGGACAAAAAGGGTGAATTCCAGCATTTCAGAAAGTTTGACTCCTATTTTATAAGAGCAGGGAGAAAATTCATGAAGAAAACGAGCGCATTAAAGAATGGAGTTTACAGGATGCTGACCCAGGGAAAGAACTCAGTCTTGGGAAGCACCAGTAGAGAATGAATGACAGCAGCCTGGGCTTCAGCTTTCTTTTCCTTTGCCACACTCCTTGTAACACAGAATGCACAGACACCAAGCCATGTGTGTGCTTTCTTCTGTGCACAGTTGTAGGGTAACCTGACACTCAATTGTTAACCCGTTTTCCATTTGCTGACTGCTACCTATGAGGCAATTACTTTTCCAGAGATGATGCTTTGTTTGGGTTAGAAGGCGATGGGTGGTATGCAAAAGCCCTGTTCCAAAGGTGGCCCCTCTTCTCTTCTGTATCTTGGGTGGATGGGGCAACTCCTTTCTCTTGAGGCTTTTCCTTTGACTATAGATGACTTCCTTGTATATTTGGACTCAATTCAGCATAAGTTTCCCTTGCACTGACTTGGTAATTTGCACGAGTGCCATATAAGAGCATCGTAGCATCATATACTGGCTACGTCAGAGCATATTAAGAGTGCCGTTAGAATAGATTAGACATAGTGCCTGCTGTGTGGTAGATACTTGAAACATGTTGTCTTAAAAGAGTCTGTTTTGGGGACACAATCAAACTGCCTGTTGCATTGATGATATGCAGGGGTTTGAATCCATCCAGTTAACGGATTGTCTAGTCTGCTAGCTCTGAGGTTGTCTCTTCTAGAACAGTGATTCTCAACGTTTCCCATACATTAATGATTATCTGAAGAGTTTTTAAAAGTCATGATGCTGGGCTTCCCTGGTGGCGCAGTGGTTGAGAGTCCGCCTGCCGATGTAGGGGACACGGGTTCGTGCCCCGGTCCGGGAGGATCCCCCATGCCGCGGAGCGGCTGGGCCCGTGAGCCATGGCCGCTGAGCCTGTGCTTCCGGAGCCTGTGCTCCGCAACGGGAGAGGCCACAACGGTGACAGGCCCGCGTACCAAAAAAAAAAAAAAAAAAAAAAAAAAAAGTCATGATACCAAGTCTACTGTTCATACCAAATGAAATCAGAATCCCTGGGAGTGGTACTCAGTCATGGGAATTTTTGAAATACACCCCAGGTGATTCCATTAAGTAGCCAAACTGAAGACTATCTACTACTCTAAGACAAGAGCTAGACTATCCAAAAGTGGCTACTAGTCTCGTGGTAATTTGAATTTAATACCATTTAAAATGAATTCCTCAGTTGCAATAGCCAATTTTCAAGTGCCCAGTAGCCACATGTTGTTGGTGGCTACCATAAGGGACAAAATAGATTATAGAACTTGCCCATCATGGCTGAAATTTCCATTGTACAGCATTACTCTAGAGTCTAGAGGTTTAGATTTATGTCTAGTTCTTCAAACGGAATGAATACCAAATGACTACACTGTCAATAAGAATTTTAAATAAAATATTCTTGAGCTTTGTCATCACTCGTCTATTGTGATATCCATCTCTGAAACGGTCAAGTAACAATTAGAAGGCTAATTAAAATAATTTAAGACTTTTTCTGGCCAAAGCTACATCCTTCTTGGAAGGAGGGAATCTGATGTACAGGCCAGAACAGTAGAGTGTGCTTCCTTGAAACATGACTGTGGTTGATGCCCATGGTGGTTGCCAAGCCCTTTAGAAGGGACAGTCCCACCAGAATGCACTGATGGGTTCTGGGGCTCAGAAAGGCCCCTACAGCCTTGAAAGTTTCTTTGCCTAGATCTCTTTGGGATTTCACTTTGTGAATAAAATCCTCTTTAGAGCTGTTCTTATTCTGCCCCCAATTCTTGAATCTGTGAGGAAGCATCTAGGCATGTCCCCTTTGTGACAACTCTGTGGATCAGCCTGAAGGAACTTGCCACCAAAATATAGAAGGTTAGAAGCAGATTTCCTCGCAAACTTAGTAATGCAACTTATTAAATGCATTAAGCACATGAAAAGCTGCTCAACATCACTAATCATTAGAGAAATGCAAATCAAAACTACAGTGAGGTATCACCTCACACCAGTCAGCAGGGCCATCATCAAAAAAATCTACAAACAATAAATGCTGGAGAGGGTGTGGAGAAAAGGCAACCCTCCTACACCGTTGGTGGAATGTAAACTGGTACAGCCACTATGGAGAACAGTATGCAGGTTCCTTAAAAAACTAAAAATAGAGCTACCATCAGATCCAGCAACCCCACTCTTGGACATATATTTGGAGAAAACTATAATTTGAAAAGATACATGCACCCCAAATGTTCATTGCAGCACTATTTACAACAGCCAAGACATGGAAGCAACCTAAATGTCCATTGACAGAGGAATGGATAAAGAAGATGTGGTACATATATACAATGGACTATTACTCAGCCATAAAAAGAACAAAATAATGCCATTTGCAGCAACATGGATGGGCCTAGAGATTTTCATACTGAATGAGGTATGTCAGACAGAGAAAGACACATATCATATGATATCACTTACAGGTGGAATCTAAAAAAGATACAAATGAACTTATCTACAAAACAGAAATAGAGTTACAGTTGTAGAAAACAAACATATGGTTACCAGGGAGTAAGAGGGGGGATAAATTGGGAGATGGGGATTGACATATACACACCACTATATATAAAATAGATAATTAATAAGGACCTACTGTATAGCACAGGGAACTCTACTCAACACACTGTAATGACCTATATGGGAAAAGAATCTAAAAAAGAGTGGCTATATGAATATATATAACTGATTCACTTTGTTGTACAGCAGAAACTAAGACAACACTGTAAATAAACTATACTGCTATAAAGTTAAAAATAAAAGAAAAAAATGCAGTCCTTATTTGGAAAAATCAGATATTCAAGATAGGACTTTCAACAAACTCCTGAATTCCTCAGAGTATATTTACTTAGGGGTTTGTTATAAAACACTCCTACAGCAACACTATTGAATGACTCATCTTAGGAGGGAAAAAAGTGGAATCTGGTGGTCAACTTGGAAATAGCATCGTTTTGATAATTTGACTCCATTTAAATGAATAGAAATAGTTTTATCCCCAGAAATTTTTGTGGGGCGGGGATGAGAGACAACAGAGAAAGAGGGCATCCAGGGAGGATGCTGATCTCTTTGTCCTTTATCTAAGGCAGATTCTCAAATTTTTGACATTTTATGGAGCTTACCAAGGTGCCTAGATCAGTCCTTCGGTGGAAAGACATTTTGGCTGAACAATATGACCACCAAGGGAGAGACTGGTGTTGGTTTTGATAAAATACTGATGAGGACAATTTTTAAGAAACTCAATACACGATTCATCTAAGAAAAACAAGTGACATGAACAGAAACACTGGTTCCTCAAAAGATAAAACTAAGAACCACCTTGAGGCCCCTCAGGAGGGTCCAACTTTAATAATTTGTACTTAAGTTACTCTTTTGCTGCCCTTTTCTTTGCCCTTTACCAAATACACACACACACACACACACACACACACGCATGCACACACACACGCATGTGTGTAGCAGACTCCTTACAGTGTGTTCTTTAGAGCTCTGAATGCTGCTACCTATGTATTCTTTGAACGGTCTTGGAAAATTTCTAATATTTGAGTATTCACATATACACCATAGCAGATACAAAGAAGTATAAGACATAATTCTTTGTTCCTTAAGGATAAAAGATACCCCATATCTAGAGGCAGTTACTCAATTCTAAGGTCATACCCATTTCGTTCTTGATTTTTAGAAAGAAGATGACAGTTTTTCTCCCAGGAACTGGTTGGCTCTGCCAGGTAATTCATATTTACTAACCTATGAGCTCACCATGAAGTCTCAGTGACAGTGAACAAAGCTGGCTGGGAACTGGTAAGAGAAGCTTCATCTCTGTCATCCACTTATCTCTTGGGTT
This sequence comes from Physeter macrocephalus, assembly GCF_002837175.3. Taxonomy (NCBI): domain Eukaryota; kingdom Metazoa; phylum Chordata; class Mammalia; order Artiodactyla; family Physeteridae; genus Physeter; species Physeter macrocephalus. The sequence goes on from NC_041221.1 coordinate 5,746,762, forward strand.
GGGATCAGGTGGGTTTTGTTGGCTAGTATGAGGATTATCTAATTTATCTCTGAGTTTTTCTACGTGATTCTTGGAGCCCAGAACCCTGATGAATGTATGCAAGGGGTTTTGAAGTGGTTTGTGGTAGTTGCTCTTACACACTTATGCCTAGAGGTGACTCACTCTTTTAAAATTCCTCCAATAATATTATTATTTTTCTAAGTGTCTGGAAGGTAGAGTTTTTGGTTGCTAGGGATTATTTACATTTGAAAACTGGTTCATCAACATAGCTTTTTTTTTTTTTTTTAAATAACAAACAGCAGCAATGAAATAGTCTGAAACCAAGTTAGAGTCTGATTCTTTTTTTCTGACAAGATGAACTAGTGGAGGGATGGCCAAAGTTCAGCTGGAGTCCCAACTCTGATTGATTGGTACTGGCTCAGGGATTCTGAGACCATGACTCAGGCACCGGAGGAAGGAGTGCTGCGATCAATTACCGACGTCTGCAATAGGCAAGGGAGAAAGATGTGGCCGTATACATGCCAGATATTTCCAATCTCTGGACTAAGGAATTAAACATTTGGAGAGGATAGTGGAAGATAAGGCAGTATAGGAAGTTTGGGTTCATGATGAAATTTGTACCTCTTAGGCAGTGAAGAGTCATGGAAGAGTCTTGAGCATGATAGAAATATGATCAGATTTAAACTTTCAGGGAACTTGGCCATATGTGTAAGATGAATTGAAGTGGGACAGGGTAACCAATGGACAAGGAGTCCAAATAACGAAGAGACAAGGAAAGGGCAGATGTAAGAAACATTAGAACGTCCCAGGAGCCAATGAAACCATGAGATTTCCCATTTTGGATGATTGATACATAGAGAGTTTCATTCTTCTTTTTATCTGTTTCCAAATAGATTTCTTTGTATATCATAGACATCGTAAAAATGGTTAATGAATAATATATGTGTGAAGGAATGAATGAGTGAGTGACTGAAAGTTAGGAGGAGGGGCTGGTTTTGAGGAAAAGAGGACAATTTTTATGGTAGACATTCCGAGTTTTGGGTGTTGGTAGAGCCTTTATGAAAGAGATGTCCCCAGATCAGATGTAGTTCCCCAGGTCTCTTCAACCCTGATACCACTGAAAGACTGTAGGTTCCTTTCTCTGAACAACTATTTTCAACACATCACTTTCTCTATAGCTGGGCCAAGATGCTCCTTTAGGAAACCATGCCAGAGGTCTTTACCCACCTAAAACAATGACCATTTATTGAGGACTCAATTTCATATTATGTGTGATACAATGTGTCATTAAACCTTTATAACTCCCTAATATTGGGGGAGAGTTTATTTCCCCTTTCTGCAGAAGCAGAGACCAAGCCATGGAGAGGTTAAACCACCTGCCAAAGCCCACAGGGATGGTTACTAACTCAAGGAGCAGAGCCAGGATGACCCAAATCTCTCTCCCTCCAAGTTTTACTCCCGTTACATTTTCCCACACTGCCTCTCACTACCAGGTGATATATTCTAGAAAATGCTCATCCTAGGCTGCTGATTTCATGTTAACTGATCAGGTACAGTGGACCCTGCATCACCCCCCGCATTTTCTATCCTTTCCACTTACTCGCCAATTTGCCTCATCCCTGCTTCTCTGACCAATAAGCTATTCTTTCCTGTTCTCCAGACACGTGTCCTCATTGCATCTGCATCCTCATTTATGTTCTCCCTTTCTGCTCCTGTTTCTCTCATGGGTACATATGCATCTATGGGCATAGTGATCGCACATCTTTGGAGCATCTAAGATAATTTGTGCAGGAAAATGTGGGACAAATATGGGTGCATTGTGGTATGTTGGTTCAAGCAAAGCTGCAGGCTCTAACCAGGGATTGGAAAGGCGTATGCATAAGACATTAACTGTTTATCTTAGAAAATTATTGGTTGGGACCATCATGACGGTGAAGTTGTTTAGAACTAAACACCTCTTCTCCAACCTATAGGCCACTTGCCTTCTACAGATCTCTCAGTGCACGGGTGTCATGAGATGTATGCTTGTTACATGCTACACATAGCCCTGCAGGTAGGAGTCTGTGTTTCCAAATGCCCACATAACTAGGTCAGAGTACATCCAGAGCTAGGCTGTGATGCTCTGGTGCGTTTACATGTAGTTTTTCATTGAATATAACACTTTAAGTCACTAATAATACACCTGACATGTGACATTTTAGGAGTCGTGGGATGTTATTCATCTTTTACCTAGTTTTGATGTACTTTTTTAAAATGGCTTCTGACAAGTTGGAGTTATTAAGATTTATTACCAGAAAAGGAAACAAATTCTTCGTTTTACTATGTTCAATGTGTAAGGTAAGAGTAGAAAATTGTCAAGTCCAATATTTCTTTTTAAATTAAAAGTTCCTATGTATTGCCTTAGTCTTTGGTTTGACTGGGCATGCAGTACACTGCCAAAGGGTGCTTACCCAAGAGGATGAGGATCTCTCAGTTCAACTTGGCTTTGACCTTCACGTTATGCCCAAGTTGCTACACTATGTTCACCTGGCTTGTTTTGTCTTGCCAGATGTTGGAAACCTTGGCCTTGGAGGCACTAAAGAGTTAAGAGGACTCCAAGATGTGAACGCACAGGCTGACTCACGCACTTTAGGGGTCGTGGAAGGCATGTCACGGAAGCAGAAATGGAGGATGCAGGGCCATCTTTGTGGCCGCTGCCTCTGCAGGTCTAGCAGTGACAGTGGAGGGTGTGATGGACTCAGGGAAGGAGGGTGAAGGCAGGGGTGGGAGCTGGGCTGGAGAATGGGCACATGACCCAAAGGTTCCATGGAGGTCTCACGAGGCAAAGACTTTCAGCTGCCCACCAGGAAACAGAAGTCATTGCCTTTCATTTACCCCCTTTCCTTTTTATTTTTTTCCTGATTTTCCTTTATTCATTTTTTTTCTCTCTCTCTCACTGCCTTCTTTTTCACACTTTTGATTGTCTTCATTCAACATTTGATGATTTAAAATATAATCTCCTTACAGCTAATGAGTTCTTAAACCAATGACATTTTTAAAAGAGTGAAATTAATAAAAAGGATTAGAGAGGAAACCAAAATATACTTCTATAATTAAAATAACGTGCTCCTCATATGTTCACTGATTCTAGTTGATTGCTCTTGAGGAACATAAAGAGAACCAAGAAATGGATCCCACAGCTGTGGGCTCTCCTTCTACACCATGATTTCCCTTTACAGAGTCAAATCATTGGTGATTTCTAATTTGGATGGAGTTGGACTGAAACCTGGGCTTAGATCCTGACTCCAATATTCAACATTATATGCCCATGAGTTAAGCACATGTTTTCTTAGTTTCTCCATTGCTACTCAGATAATACCTTCCCAAACATATGCGTTATGGAAGTTTAGGAAAGATAAATGAAACAATGGGTAAATGTGACTTTGAACATTTTCAACAGCACTCTGGATTCAGGGATTTTGTATTGGTGGTAATAATACGATAGATACTCATGATGAGAATAATTGAACTAGCCCCTCAGTGAACAAGTTTGAGGTGTTTTTGTAAACTGGTTAAAGCAGGGTTTCTCCACCTCGGAACTATTGACATTCTGGGCAGTTAATTCTTTGTTGTGAAGAGCTGTCCGAGGTATTGTAGGATGTAGAGCAGCATCCGAGCCTCTGTCTACCAGATGCCATTAGCACCCCCTACCTATGGTACAATGACCAAAAATATCTCCAGACGTTGCCAAATGTTCTTTTGAGCAAAATCGTGCCCAGTTGAGAACCACTGTGATACAACATGCCCAGTACAGCTGTAGCCTCCCTCCCTCATACTAATGTATTGAATAAAACTTAGAAAGCAAACCTAATAGATACCCTCCCCCCAAAACAGCAAACTGGGCTAATGCGGTTGGTATACACAAAAGTATGTTTGCCAATGTTTATACAGAACACATAGCTCTATTTAGCTCCAGCCAGTGATAGACGGAATTCAGAGTTTACTTTCAGTCTTTACTTAGAAGAGACCAATATGAGGGGGGCAAAAAGCCAGACTTCACTCTCCAGAAGCCCCCCTTCCAGATCAGAATGCCTATGGGAGTACTGACTATGAACTGATTTACAACCCAAATGCTATTTGTTCACATCCATCAAATAAAATCTGAGACTTAAAGACATAAGCCGACGTGTTCATTTCCCCCTTAGATTCATTTGTGATAACCATTGAAAATTCAGCCTCTCTGCTTTTTTTTTTTAACAAAAGCACTCTGTCATTTCCAGAAAATGTTTTAAATTAGTATAAAACTTGGCTAAATTTAGCTTTTATAGAAGAACGAATAAAACATAATTAACGGTTTAAAGAAGAAAACAAAAACCACATGAAGGCATGAGACTTGCTGGCGAGAAATCTAACAGTAGTGTTTGGTAGCTAACCCATCTCCTGTGTAACAGATGTTCACGAATTTAAATGGAAACAGGATGTATCCGTGTAGAAGGCGTTGGTGATAAAAAAAAAAGCTGGTAACTGCGTACACGTAGGAGTCCGGTACAAGTGTGGTATTTCATCTCTAATTGCCCAGAGATGGGTTCTCAAAAACACTGGAGTGGACAGAGGAAAAAAATCTCAGCGTGGCCAGAAATCTCGGTAGATAGCTGCTCAGCAGGGCTCTGACAAGCAGGCTGCCCCTTAGTACTGTCTGCTTGCTCATAATTGTCAGCCCAGGTGGAAGAGCAAGCACTCTATTTTCAGGCTCTGGAAGAATTTGTCTCTGATTTTAGCACAACATATACTATCTCCTCTAATTTTTATGTAAATGCTTGCAAGTTGAGAAGAACTGTTTTTTTCTCCCTATCCAGACTACTATTTATGACTGTTCACTGGGAAAAGGGGTTAATTTGATTTAAAAGCTAAAAATGATTCTCTGTTTGGCTTCAAAAAAAGTAATAAAAAATTCTCCATAGTACAGAGGGAGACAAAGGATTCTATTATACCCCTGACCTAGGCGAGCCGTGTCTTTTTCCTCTGTACACAGACACAGGGCTTGGCCCAAAGCACGAACGATTATGCACAGATGGGTCCAATCTTTGTCACCTAATAAAACTCATTAAATCAAAGGTCAGGTTATTATTTATTCTGCTGGACTGACTAATGCAACATTCCCTCTTTCATGCAGTCTTTTCTTAATACTCAAACAATTATCATTATTATTACTGTTGTTGGTACTGTAATATTTGTAAAACGCAGATGGACCTGGGAGAGTGCCATTGTGACACTGTGGTCATGAGCCAAAAAAACTACAGTCATCTATTGTTGAGAACTGGAATGCCTTGGGTGACTCATAGAGGCTCTGGGGTAATATGCCTGCAATGATCCCCCAAAGTTAATCGACTAGTTCTGCTTACATTCCTCAGTCTCTGCATTTTATCTCCTTTGAGATGAATAAATGAAATGAATAACAAATTAATTATAAATACATTAATGACACACGAAATAGATTCATATTAAACGACATAACCAAGAAGCACCTTGTAAGATGACTTCATTAACAAACAGTTTTTATTTGAGGTCCCTCTAAACATTCCAGGAATGGTTTTCTTCAGTTGGAAAAAAATCTAAAACATTGGATCCTAAAACATTTTGAGGCTCAGTGTGGGGTTCTGGGGTTCACCTTTTATGTCATACCTCATTCCATGAAGTGATACGGTTTTATAGTGAAAAAACAAGAAGAAAAAATACTCTGTCCCCTGAGTATGGGGAGGGGAAGGGAGCATCCCCTTCCGTGTCAGTGAACCCACTTGCCACCCGCATATTGGGAGTTTTTAAATAGAAAATACCAGGTAAAGTTAACCTTCCTTCCTCTAAAAGTGCTTTCTCTTTGACTCAGGGATTTAGTAGTAATGCAAAAGGCCTCTGAGCTCCAAAGAAATGAGAAGTTAAGTTTACTATTTCTTTTTTAATATAATTCTTCCCAAAGATGCCAAACCTTAGTATGCAAGTCTTTGAGGGCTTTTATTGTGCAGACAATCCTGCATTTCAGAACCTGCAGAGTGTTAGTTTATGGCTTCTAAAGTTTACATTTTGATTGATAGGAACAATTAATAAACCACGAGTTATATGATTAAAGTGAAAAGACCCAATGTGACCAAGAAGAGATTGAGATATTAAATGCCTAAATATATGATTCATGATTTTTTCAAGTAGTCTCATGCCAATTTCATTTCCAGGAGAACTAAAGTTGTCATATTTTTCTTTTTTCACTGAGGAGTAATCTCTTTCAAAACCAAAAGTAAGTGAATTCTCTCAGAATTTCATATTTAACTAAAGTATTCCAGTCTCTAATTGAGGACTAAATTAGTTCTCACTAGATTGAGAAATTGGAATGAGTTTCTCCTCCCTTAAGCTTAGATACATTCTCTTAGTCTGACATATTGGTCAGGGTCTGTGCAGACAAGTTCTGTTTGTTTCCTAGTTCCTCTCCATTTTCGTACTGCTCTGCATTTGTTCCTTTTTTTCTTGGAACTTAATGCTTTTCTATCTGTGGGGATCCTTCTGGCCACATCTGTCAAAGTGCTGAACGCACATTGTTTAAATATAAGGATGGATTCAACCAATGGTGCTGGAACAACATCCACATGCCAAAAAAAAAAAAAAAAAAAAAAAAAGAAAAGAAAAGGGATCTAGACACAGACTTTATACCCTTCACAAAAATGAACTCAAAATAAATCACAGACCTAAACGTAAAACACAAAACTCTAAAACTCCTAGAAGATAACGTAGTAGAAAAGCCAGATAAGCTTGGGTTCAGTGACAACTTTTTTAAGATACAACACCAAAGGCATGATCCATGAAAGAAATAATTGATAAGCTGGACTTCGTTAAAATTAAAAGCTTGTGCTCTGTGAAAGACAATATTGTGAATGAGAAAAGAAGCCACAAACTGGGAGAAAATATTTGTAAAAGACACAGCTGATAAAGGACTATTATCTGAAATATACAAAGAACTCTTAAAGCTCAACACTAAGAAAACCAATAACCCAATTAAAAAATGGGCCAAAGATCTTAACAGATACCACATCAAAGAAGATATGTAGATGGCAAATAAGCATATGAAAAGATGCTCTACATCATATATCATAAGGGAAATGTAAATTGAAACAACAGTGAGATCACTATACCCCTATTAGAACAGCCAAAATACAGAACACTGATAACACCAAATGCTGACAAGGATGTGGAGCAACAGGAACTCTCATTCATTGCTGGTGGGAGTGCAAAATGGTACAGCCAACTTTGGAAGAAAATTTGGCAGTTCTTTTTTAAAACTAAGCATACTCTTACCATGTAATTCAGCAATCTCACTCCTTGGTATTTACCCAAAGGAGTTGAAAACTTATGTCTACACAAATACATGCACACGGATTTTTATAGCAGCTTTATTCATAAGTGCCAAAACATGAAAGCAATCAAGATGTCCTTCAGTAGGTGAATGGATAAATAAACTGTGGTACACCAGACAATGGAGTATTATTCAGTACTAAAAAGAAGTGAGCTATCAAGCTACAAAAAGACATGAAAGAATCTTAAATGTATATTACTAAGTGAAAGAAGCCAATCTGAAAAGGCTACATACTGTATGATTCCAACAGTATGTCATTCTGGAAAAGGCACTATAGAGAGAGTTAAAAAGATCAGTGGTTGCCAGGGATTGAAGGCAGAAAAGAGGGAGTGAGTAGGGAGAACACAAGGGATTTTTAGGTCAGTAAAAATATTCTATATTATACCATAATGGATACATGCCATTATACATTTGTCCAAATCCATAGGATGTACAACACCAAGGTGAACCTTAATGTAAACTATGGACTTTGAGTGATAATGTTGTGTCAGAATAGGCTCATCAGTTGTAATAAATGTACCTCACCGTAGGTGGGGAAGTTGGTAATGGGGGAGGCTATGCGTGTGTGGGAGCAGAGAGTATCTGGGAACTCTCTGTACCTTCCCCCTCAATTTTGCTGTGAACCTAAAACTGCTCTAAAAAATAAAGTCTTAATTAAAGAAGGTGATTATAAACCAATAGTAATAAAAAAGTTGGAAACTTGGCCTTTCATTAAAATCTATATAACAAATGCCATTCTCTTTTTCTCAATACTTTTAAAAATTAATTTTTATTGGAGTATAATTGCTTTACAATGTTGTGTTCATTTCTGCTGTACAACAAAGTGAATCAGCTATACGTATACATATAGCCACTCTTTTTTAGATTCTATTCCCATATAGGTCATTACAGAGTATTGAGTAGAGTTCCCTGTGCTATACAGGAGGTTCTTGTTTGTTATCTATTTTATATATAGTAGTGTGTATGTGTCAATCCCAATCTCCCACTTTATCAATACTTTCTTTTTGTATTTGATATTGTCATTTGTAATAAACTTTTATTATGTCTTTGCCTATGTCTTTTCTATGTCTATTATATAGAGTAACAAAAAGGAATAACCTTCCTATAATAACTTTTAGTCAAATAGGTTGCTGAGAATTTTCTGATGATAAAGTTTAATCTTGGTTTTGTTACTTATCTAGAAAAGTGTTGGGACCAAAGGGACTTATGTATTTTACCGGCAAAAATAATTCTAAAGAAAACTTATATTTATCACTGTTTTTCTAGACTTAGTTCATATAATGGCAAATTTCATATTTTAAATGTTTTCTTCACAGAAGTTTTATAGATGAAATTTATAAGCAAATCAGATGATTAATCAATGATCATACTGTGCCAACATTTGCTACTTTAAAAAACAAGTAAATGATTAATGTAACTGATAGGTGCTTTCTGTATTAGAGACTTCTAATGTATTTTTCATTAAAAAAGTTATCCCAGGCAACAAAAAAATTTAAAAAACGTAACTGAATTCTTTGCTAGGCTCAATAGATACCCTTTCTTATTCTAACAGCTGCTTCTGTGGGCAACAACAGAAGATGGACAAATGTTGTTATTTCACAGCAGAAATGGCCACATCTGTTGGATTGCTAATTGCCAATAGCACCAGGTTGCTTTTATATTGTCCATCGATGGATTTATCTACTGCTAAAATAGACCATTTTTAAAAAAAAAAATTTACTGGATTATATTATAGTTGATTTACAATGTCGTGTTAGTTTCAGGTGTACAGCAAAGTGATTCAGTTATGCAGCTAAAACAGACTTTGAAATCTTCCTTTGGAGAACATAACAACCATGTGTGATATATAGCAAAGATACATATTCATGGAGAGAATTTGCCCTGGCAAGCCAAAGTACTCCTGCCATGTCAGTATGGGAGGAGAAACAGGGGTGCCCTAGTCTCAGTCTTGAGCACCTTAAGCAAACAGCACTTGGAGCCAGCCTTCCAGGGTCCAGCCTCCCAGAAAGGTACCAAAGAACATAAGCACCAAGAATCATCCCCCAGGACAGGGGTTACTAGAAACTGCCTGAAACTTCCTACCCAGGGAGTCTAGACATATCTGCAAAAACAAGAGCCTGTGGAAGCAGAATTGCTCATGTTGGTGGGGATGTTAGACCCTCACCAGCTTCTGCTTCTCTGGTTTGGAAAACTCTGGAACATTTCCAGTTCTGAGATCTTTGCATCACTTTGTTTCCAGGTTTTGTTTTGTTCCTTCCTCTCAGACAAGATCTTTCAGGTTAGCCTAACAATTGTGCCATCTATAACCAGCTATGCCTCTCCCATTCATACTTGCTTTTGTTTTTCATTTAAAAGAGAAATCAACAGCCAACCACCCATTTATTGATCTGCAACAAAGAGACTGGGATGTTTCACCCTTATAATTTTTCTGGATCCTTTTCTGTGTCAAAAAAAAAAAAAAGTGTTAGCTTCTTCTGGTCCACTGTCAACCCCTACTGCTTTTGCTTTGCAAGTCCATCCAATGGGTAGCATGAGTTGAGAAATAATGCCAGAAAGTGGTTCCTGAGAATCTCATGGAATGGAAACTGCCAATGGGAAAGAGAAACATTAATGACTTATGAGGCAAATTAATAATGGCAGTGCCCACATAAGCCACAGCCCAGAATTCTTGGGCCGTAAGTAAAGTGTTGCCTGTGGTACGTCAAGTGGTAACTACTCACTGGTTCTTTAGTGTCCCAGTTACATGGTTTCTGTTAGTCATCAAAATCTGGAATTTCTCAAGCCAAGTTCTAAACACACAGAAAATAATAAATGGCATATAAAGGGAATAATTATCCTCATGATTTTTAAACTCAGTGCTTTGATATCACACTGCCCAGGTTCCTATATAGAGAAGTGCAGAAGAATATACTCACATATGTACACATCCTCTAACACAAACATCGATGAAAAAGAACAGTTTGGGTCCAATTTATTCCTAAATCCTAAATCAGAGTTGGGGAAAGAGATGAGTCAACTACAATTTAGTTTTGTTTTAGGAGCAAGAGGCTTATGAGCGCTTCAGAAGTCTCACCATTAGTCAAACACACTTAGCCTTGAACTTTTCCCCTTTTCAAATGAAGTAAGATGATGCTTCACCTACAACTTTCATAAGGACGTGTAGGAACTTTCTGGTTCTTTAAAGAGTGATAATTAGTAGGTGTCTCTTCCACTGGGCTCAGAAACCTTTGATCTGTGCTTCTGGCTCCTCCAAAATATATTTGCCTTCTTCAACTCAAAATCAAATAAATGCAAACCTAGCCTTCCTTCTTGATGAGAGCAGTGACTCAGCACTATTCAGACAGCAGTACAGAGAGCTGGAGATGTCTGATTCTGCCCTGGAGGGATGGCTGTGGCTGTGGCTACCAGTGCACTGGAGATGCCAAGAAATGGTCCTTCCTCAGGTCTCTCTTTTCTAAAGATCTTGGCTGAGGGTTATTCTGTCCCCTTCTCTAACCTTAATCATTTAATCAACATATGAACAACCAAAGTATCCTTCTGACAAGTCTTCATCCAGAATTGTGCCAATTCCTATGTTCACTCTGGTGTCCAGGAGTCAATCTGCCTCCTTTTACCCTCTGTGCCTCCAGAGGGTCTCAGACAAGAGTGACAAGTTGCTAAGGATGCACTATTCTGCCTCTGAGGGAAGCAGGTCTGTTTACGTGACATTGGTCTAAATAAATATGGAGAGAGAGAAAAATCACTGAACTGGGAGTTAAGATCCACTTTCTCCTCCTGGCTCTGCCACTAACTAGGAGTGAGACATGGGGAAATTTCCTCTTTGGGACTCAGTTTCTGCATCCTTAAAAGGAAGGCTATCCAATGATACCCATGAACCCGAACTGTGGACCATCTACGTTAACCCCTTCTCTTTCAGAGCAGTCTTAAGCAATGCATTGTTTGGTACCCCCATGTGTTTTAGAATAAGAGAAATAGGTAAACTGAACACAATGGCACTCTTTGAGGGAGAAAGCTGAGGTTGACTGTGGAGGGTGCCTATCCTGGAAAAAGAGGGAGCTGGCGATTTCCTGCTGATGTTGACCATATTCCCAGACACCAATACCAAGTTTCCCTTCCCCTCGTCCTGGAGTTTCAGCCTCTCTGTTCCTGCAGCAACTCCCGGGACCTCTCCCAAATATTCTATGTGAATAGCTATCTACTCTTCCATACGGGCTCAGATTCATGCCTAGTTCAACATATCCTGAGCAAGATATCTGACTTTACTACACAGAAGAGTCTGAAAATGAGACACAAAGACCTACCCAAACATAAGTCCAAAGAAACATGTTTTACTTTGTGATTTTTACCATAATCTACCAACTGGTCTTTCAAAACTCTCGTCTTTTCATGTATGACATGTTAAGACTCTTACTAAAAAGCTCTCTTAAATGTCAGCCAATATACTCTGCAGGAAATATTTTACCTCTATTCATCCACATTCTTTTTGAAGGTCATTTCACTAAAGCTAGACATCTGAAAGATGAAGGTATAACATCTAATTTCTTAATAGTATGGAAGGCTAATAATAGTTTTATTGTTTGATGTTTAACTATAGATGATGATTTGATGATTTCTTTTTCTTTCTTCTCTCTTTTTTTTTTTTTTTGAAGTTCAGTGGATTATTTAACGAGAGACATATGCAGCAAGTTAAAGCTTGCAAGCTTACTTCATCTTGGTAATGCAGAAAACTCCTTAAACTGTGGATTTTCTTTCAGAGGGCACTCTGAATCATGCAAAATAGGATCTGATTTCTCAAGGAAAATTAGTAAACAATGAAGAAAAATGTACCTTCAAATTTTATGAGCTCGTCACCCACTTGTCCCTGTAACCCAATCCAGGGTTGAATTAATGAGATTCAAATACCAGAGATGTTATGGTAGTGGGATGTTTAAAATCATTCCCTTGAGGCACCCCACCTATGTTGGGGTGGACCTCTGTGTTTCTGAGGATGGGATGTGGACCCAAGTTCCAGTGGTTCGATCATTAAGCTAGGTGATCTTCTATAGGTTATTTATATTGCCGTTTTCCAAGATTTATAAGACTGTATCATCTTTGGACTCGCCCTAATGCAATCAAGCAAAAATTTCATGTTCAGCTACTTATACATTGATGGCTGTGTCTGGTAAGATTGTCTACCAGTGTCATTGTGCAGAATTTTCACGGTCTATTGGCCCACTGTGCGGATTTCATAGTCACCTGACAATCATTCACCAGATGCCTCAAGGAGCTTCCTTCACCCTGCTCCAAGTCAGGTAAGTATCCATTATTACTCTAAGAGCTACTCTTGATGGTGCTTAATTGATATTTCCATTAGTCTGATGAATACAAATGGCGATAAATGCCGGAATTGGCCACAAATTGAGTACAAGGCACCCTTTGCATCCACATGGGAGGGTGAGCAGGGTTTTACGGCAGAGTGGTAGGACAATTAGCAGGGTTAATGGACCCTTTCCAGCGATGAGATGACACCAGCTGCCCTTCTGTTGCTTGCATTCAGTGCACACTTAAGTCTGCTTTTTTCTGTGTAGCAAATCACACTCTTTTGGACCCAGGAGGGTCCATTCATTGATGACATAACTCTGTTACTGCTGTAAAACAGTGGGACAGCAAGTGGGCTGGAAGCCTTGGGTCAGGTTGGAGGACGGTTTCCTTCCTCCCTCTAATGGATGGTCACATCAAGCATGGACCCTGAAGTTCCTCAAAGCTGTCATGACTGCCCTCTGTCCTGAGTTCAAAGCCCCAGGTAAGTCTGGTCAGCTTTTAACCCTCTTTCCTCAGCCTGTGTCAGCACATTGTACTTCTCCAAGTAATTGGGGAGCACAAATGGAAAAGGTCCACAGGGGCCCATCAATCATGTCATCAAGATCAGTTTCTGCAGAAAACAACCACGAACGTTCAAATGAAAATAGACTAATTTCACTTTGACTCTTCTACTGTTCTTAATTTTATAACCAGGTTTCCACACTGGGTGGAAAAATACAAACAACTGCCCAGGAACTCAACACAGAAAAGAATCTGTTTTGAGGACAATTTCCCGGCTTAATTTCTCTGCTGTATTGACCAGATGGACCCCATGGAGGCTCCAACAGGAAACCCACAATGGACCTTAGGCCCAGTCCGGCACACAGCATGTAAAACACGGATGTTTAAAGCGTAAGAATCATCTTGAATATCTTCCTGGCAGAGTACTCACATGAATCGCCAGTCTGCCAGTTGTTACACCAAAGAGGGATAAGGGGACCAACTAATCAAGATCCATTTTACTTAATAAGGGAGAGAGGAATGATTATAGAAAGCCAGTGGGGTTATAGGGAGAGAACACGGAACCAGGTCCCAGTATCGGTCCAAGTATTAGACCACATGATCTTCCATATGTTATTCATGTTGATGTTTTCCCACCCATTTAAGCAGGCTCAGAGATTTATAAGATTGTGCCTTTGGGCTTTGCTCTAATGAACTCAAGAAAAAATCCCATATTGATTTACTTGTACATCAACAACTGGGTCTAGTAAAACTTCTAACCCTCCCAAGTCCATTGTATACAAATGCGTTCGAGCCAAATACAATATTTTCACTTCTAGTCACTGGATAAGGATGTTGGTGGTAGATTCGCCTAAATAGAGCATTTGCTTATATAATAACTTTTCTCTTTTTCCCCAATACTTTCTTTCTTTTTTTGCTTTTTGTAATCAAGGAGGAAGAGAGAAGGAGATTAAGGAAATTATTTCATGTGCTTACTACACCCTCCCAACAATTTTCTTATTCTTTGAGAGTCTCAGCCTTACTCAATAAAGAGAGTTTCCTTGAATTACATAGTGATCAGGGAAAAATTGTGTAGATGAAAATCATATAACACTTCTCCTTTTCTCGAGCAGTTCTTCTGAAAGTTTAGGCAGGGAGAGTGTTCTTCTGGATTGGTGAGTATTTGGGTGCACAAGCATATGCCAGCACATGAATCTGTCGTTAAATATTATGTTGCTTTGGGTGTTTAGCCTAATATGAAGGCTAGTGTAGCCTAATATGAAGGTGTTTAGCCTAATATGAAGGCTAGTTTCTTCTAGCATGAAGTTCATTTGGCTAACTTGATCCTCCCAGTTCAAATGACCAATATGGAGGGAAAGGGTTAGAAGGTCCATGCTGCACTGGGAATGTTAGAATTGGGAAGAATTTGGTCTGCATTTACATGATTAGAGAATATACTAACCATCATAATCATGTTGTGACTGTAAGAGAATTATTTTATTTTCAGTAATATCAGGGGCTAAGTGAGCATTTTGAGAATAAATCTATAACTCTAATAACTTCTCTGGCTAATGTTCATCAATCAGGTAAGAGCTAATTATATTAGCAACGTAATAGATAGGTTCAGTGTTAACACTTCCACTCTCAAATGAATCGTTTGTTTAACAGGTGACTTCTGACTTATTTGAGAACTGTTATAACATCAAATCCTGGCTTATGAGGCTTGGCAAATGATGCATTGTATTTGAGTGTAATCTTTTGTTTCCAGTTACTTTTAAATTACCTCTTTTGATACCTAAGATTAATAATGAGTACAGGTAAACGAATCATTTCATTGAGAACATGCATGCCAATATAGATATTATAAAGACACGTAATTTGCCAAAAAATATTGGTTGAGTATCAGCTATGTGCCAGCCATACAGTGCTGAACATTTATTGATCACTCATGGACATTAGTTGTAATATATGTATAATCTATAGTTTCAGGTGGACTGAAATACCGTAAATACATAAAATACAGGAAAACATATTCTAGAGTTTTTTCTTTTTCAAGGGGAAAACAATTCCATGATCATACAGATGGAAGCAAGTCCATTTCTCTGTGATTAGAAATAAGCTCAAGCTTGCCTAGTGGGCAGGTCACCCACCTTCCCTTGACCTTGCTACCTACCTCCTTTGAGTGCACTTTCCTTTCCCCACTTCTTTGCCAGAAACCTCGCAAAAGTGTTTCCACCTTCCACCTCCACATTCTCACCATCTCCTCACTGCCCAGCCCAGCAACCTGCTTTTTGCTCCACTGCTCTCCTGAAATTGCTTTCTCAAATGTCACCAGGGTCAACAGTTGCTGATTCAATTCTTCCCCTCTAGATTTCTCTGCAACACCCTTGACAACACCTTCCTTGAAATGTCCTCTGCCCTTGGTATATCCTTGGCAATGTAGCAGCCGGGAGTTTTCTCCACCCCTTTGACAGTTCCTTCCATCTTCTTTGCTCTCGCCCCCTGATGGAAGCCTTCTTTAAGGCTTTCTTTTCCCTCTGTGCACACCCTTTCTTGTAGAACTTGGGTACTTCCTGAGCTTCAACTACTGTATGTATATATGAAAGTGACTATTGAAAATCTTCCTCCAGACTTGCCTTCTTCAACTCCAGTCCTATGTCTCCATCTGTTAGCTGGATAGCTCATCTCTTGAGGAGCTTTGGTACTCAACGTATCCCAAAGAAACTCATTGACTTCTTCTCTCTAATAATCTCCTCTTCCAGATGTTCTGGTTTGGACGTGGCGCTCTGTTCTCCCAGCCGCCCATGTATTCATAGACATGGGTCCTCCCACTCCAGGGGTTGCCCAGTCCTGTCAATCCTCCTCTCACTGTGTCTAGTGATATGTCTCACCTCTTGGGTTGTCCCACTATCACCTCCACCCAGTGCCTCATGGGTTCCCTCTCTGAACTGCTCTCCCCAACTCCAGTCCTTTCCCACCCTACAATGTACTCACGTCTTACGAAATCTCTAGGCTAATCTTTCCAAAGAAATTATACCACTGTGACATTTCTCTCTAGAAAAATGCTTTATTGAGTTCTGACTCCTAAACTCATGTTTTTAGCCTTTTCTCTGCTCTTCCTCAAACAGGTGACCCTGTCCTTCAAACCCAGTGGACATGGCGATGGTCCAAATCACACACGACATTCCTCTCTCTGCTCCTTTGTCTGTGCCTTCCAGCTGCTTGGAATACCCTCCTTCACACACCCCTGCCCTGTCATCCTTCCAGTCCCAGTTCTGTTGTCACATTTTCCACAAAGCTTGTGGTGATGCTCTGAAAATTAGAATAAAGCTTTTCACTTTTCCAACGCTTGGCTTGATGAATGTGCTACAGATACAAACGTTGTCGGGGGTGTCATATCATACAGCAACACATGATTGACAAATCAACATAGGAAATGGCTGCTGAGAGCAGAGGTTTATTTACCAAAGGATCCAGCTCTACGAGCTGAGTGTACGAGAGTCTCTCTGGCCAGGGTCCTCTGGTGACAGGCAGACATGGGTGGCAGTCAGAAAAGAGTTTGGGTGGTAACATCCCAGCTGTCTACAGACTCTCCCAGTCATCTCAAAGGGACCAGTGAGCCCCACAGGACTCTACAGTGTGGGCATCACATGACTCCTGAGCTCCAGAGGAGAGACAAGCTCTTCCACCTTCAGGTTCCCCCGTATGCACTGCACTTGGTCCTCCCTCAGTCTGTAATCAATTACTTATTCCCACCTTGACCAAGCTAATGCATCTTCTAGAGACCGGCTTAGGGAATACCTCTTCTGTGGTCTCCCTTGGACTCATGGTCTCTCCTCGGACCACACAGGGTCAATCATATATGGGTACCTCAGCTGGCCTGATTACTATACTCCCTATTTTACATGTGTCATCTCTCCAAATAGAATACGAAATTTCTGAATGGGAGACTGAATTCTATTCATTATGACAACACTTAACATATTCTTTCGCTCATAATTGGGATTTAATAAATGTTAGTTGAAAAAAACATGGTAGAATAAAGTTTCAGATTCTCTGGACCACCATCACTCCCAGATATGTTGACATGTGTCCCATAGAAACATGTATCTGTCAACCTACCACTCAGATTGATGAGTTTTTATAGGCTTCTAGTAGGGCAGCTTTTAGAATAAAGACACACACCCACATGTACCCTCTCAATTGAACGGTTGAATAATCTCAAACTTTTTAATGTAAATACAAGTAAATATGCTGAAACGTCACTTATTTCCTGAAAATGGAAATCCTTTGCATTATAAGTCACTCTGTCTTATTTTTTCAAGTTTTTCCCCTGAGGTGTTCATAAAGGTGTCCTTTAGGGGACGGGAATCCACCGTTATCTCTCTGGTGGTATGAACTCTTTTTTGCAGAAGCCCTCTATAGTGTGGTAAATGATACATGACTCCTTAATTTTCTCCCCGGAAGTTTTTTATCTTCCTCCCCCCATTCCCCTCAGGGGCCTGTCCACTGTCTGAAGGGACCAACAATTGTACTGCACAGAAACATGCTCATGTTCAAGCCTTTCCCAGAAGCCTTTCCTCCAGGGTCCTTATAAAATTTCTTGCAGAGAAGGTGGCCCTAGGCTCACGTTTGGAAAGTAATTGTCAGGCTGTGGGAGGTTATGGGAGCGGGCGTCCAGCACCTCAGAGCCGGGTCTCTGTGGGCAGTTCATCTCCTCTGCTAATGAACACCCAAGGCCTCGACTCCGACGTGCAGTCACTCTCCTCGCACGAGATTTCGTTTGGCGCTCCTTCCTACCCCTCTGTCACCAGCCTCATCACTCCCCCCAGATGTTAATTGGAAACAATACTTTTTTGTTTTACTTTCAAAATAAAGGTCAGTATTTCATCTTTAGATTTAGAATGATTATCTATTTTAAAAATTCATTTTTCCCACAGACCTACTAGAGCATGGACTTGAGGACATGGGGAGGGGGAAGGGTAAGCTGTGACGAAGTGAGAGAGTGGCAGGGACATATATGCACTACCAAATGTAAATTAGATAGCTAGTGGGAAGCTGCCGCATAGCACAGGGAGATCACCCCTGTGCTTTGTGACCATGAGAGGGGTGGGATAGGGAGGGGGGGAGGGAGGGAGACACAAGAGGGAAGAGATATGGGAACATATGTATATGTATAACTGATTCACTTTGTTGTAAAGGAGAAACTAACACACTATTGTAAAACAGTTATACTCCAATAAAGATGTTAAAAAAAAATTCATTTTTCCTATAAATTAAAAAGGGGGCTCTAAGCAAAACCAGGACAACAAGGCTTTTTCAACAATGGCCTCAGACGCGGCTGATGTGGTCTCATGATCCCCCGCGAGGCCAGGCCAGAGTCTCGTGCAAGAGAATCAAGCCTTCTGAGCTCCACCTCAGTCGAGAGAGGCTTTCAGTTTGTTCATCTGAACTCACCCACAAAAATAGTTTTAAAAGGCTCCTTTCTAGAAAGGAATGGGCTTTCTATGGGAGCCCATTAGGAATGGGAGAATTTCTCAGAGGAGGTCCCAGGGGCTCTGCTTAGGTTACCCGATGCCCAGACTCTCTGGGCTATGAGCCCATGAAGGGGACTGAGGTGGCCTTGTGGCCTTCCCTAATTTGGGAATGACCCATTGCCAAGGATGGTGCTACTCGGGCCGCTGGAACAGTGCAGAGCAGACCGCAGACCACTTCCAGTCCATCTCAACCGTGCAGAAACAAGGGAATGTGCAGAATTTCTTGCCTGGAGATGTTCCTTTTTTTAGACATTACTTCTCTGCCCCCTTTCCCCCAAACAACTGAACAGGGCTTATCTGGAGATTTGGAAGACGGGAAAGAACAGATGTTTGTGAGGTTTCAGTTCCGTCTGGCCTAAAAATGGAGGCGTGAACTATACAACACACCAAAATCCTTTCTGTTCAACAACCAACATCACGAGAGCAATTAGTTTGAATATTTCCATTAGCCTACTTTTGGGGTTCACTGGGGGGCTTTATTAATGGCAGAATTTAAAAACAGTAACCTCCATCTTCTTGAATCCATTCCCTCCAGCTGCAGAACTGTAAAGTGAATTTCCATAAAGCAAATTGTGTGTGTTTTTTAAAATCTTATTTTGCCATAATAAAAACAGAGATGCAAGCCTTCAGCCCGATGGAGCTGGATTGAAAGCTTTGGCCAGGGACTGATGAAGGGGACGTTTTGAAAATGTCCCCAGCCAAGTGGAATGAGGAAAGAGGACTCTGCTCGCCAGACTGCCCCCGCCAGGGGTGCTCATCTGTTAAAGGCAAAGGCACGAGGGCAGCCCCAAGCGTGGAGACAACCCCAGTGGACATGACAACCACACCAATGAGAAAAAAGGTCAGTACGGCCTGTCTTGAGATTTGTACTTTGTCACAGCCCTACAGGGAATGGGGAGGGAACATCTCAGTGTTGTCACACGGCTCTGTTTAGCCAACCGATAGCTGATATTTATTGGTCATATCCCTTCTGGCAAGTATTGAGCTAGGCCCTGGGGGCACAAAGATGAATAATACATGAGGCCCTCCTACAAGGAGCTTATAGTTCTTCCAGGCAAACCAAATCAGGGTTCTTCTGAACAGACTGGACACCAGTGAAGGACGCTGGTATCAGCATCTTGTGCTCAGAGTTACAGAATCACTGCTCGACGGCCACCGTAGGATTGTAGACTGTTCTAAGACTAAAGGATCGTAAAGATCTTGTAGCAAACTGAGGGAAAATGAAATGATTGTTTAGTTGCTTATAAACTGCCCAGAGCTAAACAAACATTATTATCTGGTCTAAGCCTCTCCGTTTATGAAGGAGAAAGATTGACACAGAGTTAAGTGATTGTCCAGGGTTTTAGGGCCACCTCATTACACCTGTAGTTTAATAATCACAGCTCATACTTGATTTTTCCTTAAGGATTCAAAACTAATATCTTATTGTAAATACTATACCACGAGTAACAGAAATTACTCATAGATAGATGCATAGAAATTATGGGAAGGAAATTATATTCAAGTGCAATTTTGTTCTGCAAAATTCAAGCACTTGTAAGTATGAGCTTAAGTAACGATGAATTATGCTTATAATTATGCAATGATTTAGTTGCATTTTAGAGAGTATCTGTGGTAGGCAGAA
This sequence comes from Physeter macrocephalus, assembly GCF_002837175.3. Classification (NCBI taxonomy): domain Eukaryota; kingdom Metazoa; phylum Chordata; class Mammalia; order Artiodactyla; family Physeteridae; genus Physeter; species Physeter macrocephalus. Next base: position 5,767,079 of record NC_041221.1, read on the forward strand.
TCCTAAGACAGCCCCCCAAGGTTTCCCCCCCAGTCCCAACAGGTGTCCCTGTTTGTGCTAACTTCCAGCATGATTTCGGGGAAGCACTAACATCCTGTCGAATCCTAGAAAGTATGATTAAAGTTCTGTTTATAAATCCTTTATTGACGTTTAGTCGATGATTACCGTACTACATGCCGCCCTGTTCTGTAATAGCTCGTTATGAAGTTCACTAGAAAAGACATTAGAAACAATTTGGAAAGACAAATACCCTATGATATCGCTTTTATGTGGAATAAAAAAGAATGGCACAAGTGAACTTATTAACAAAACAGAAATAGAGTCACAAATGTAGAAAACAAACTTATGGTTACCAGGAGGGAAGGGGGGAGGGAGGCGTAAATTGGGAGATTGGGATTGACATATACACTCTTAATAGATAACTAATAAGAACCTCCTGTATAGCGCAGGGAACTCATCTCAATATCCTGTAAGGACCTCTATGGGAAAAGAATCTGAAAAAGAGTGGATATATGTATATGTGTAACTGATTCACTTTGCTGTACAGCAGAAACTAACACAACATTATAAAGAAACTAAACTCCAATAAAAATTAAATAAATAAATAAAAGAAAAAGTTAAAAAAGCAAAAAAGAAGCGATTTGTCAACAGCCTCTGGAAATCAAGTGACCAGGTATTTACATTTTACAGAGTTGCCAGCTGTTAGGTGGGGAGGCTTCATCAACTCATCTTCCCAAAGAGACTTCACACAGGTGGCTCAGATGTTTTGAACGCATACCGTAGTGACTTCTCCAAGCCAGCTAGGAGCATGACAGTAATCCCACCAAAGTGGCCTTGTCACTTAAACCTGAGAAGCTATGTGGAATCACTTTTGTGTCTTTCTAATGATCTGTAATTCTTTTGAACAGGAGAATTTCTGTTACAAAAAGTGTGGAACTGGCCTGTCATCACGCTGGGTGCCTGAGATTCCAACCTGGGGTCACCTGGGTGCTTCCTATTCATATAGAATAATTGTGTGGCATGGACTAGAGGTCAATGTATCTGAAGGAATGAATGTATTGTAAATTTATAATTGCTTTATGACTTCTCAGCTTTTATATTTATATTTATCTGATTTAATTGCCTAGTCCTCACCACTCTGAAAGGTTAAAAAATAATGTTTTCATTTTACAGAAAAAGGGACTGAGGTTTGAGAGGTTTAACCTGTCCCAGGGCAGTGGCAGGTCTTTATTCTCATGTCCATCAGAGTTCCTACTTACTGAACATCTTAGGTGCTGGTATTAGCAGTTAGTCCTTGTACGTTCCTTCACTTCATTTGTTCCTAATTAGTTATAGCCTCACATCATGAGGTATGTCTTTTTATCCCCATCTGTCAGATGAGAGGCTCAATGGAGTTATGTAATTTGACTGAATCCCACAGGCTGTGACTGATCTCACAGGGCTTCAGTCCGAGGTCTCTCTACTCTAGAGCTTTGACCTTCCCGCTATAACCCATCTGCTCTTCCAACAAAAGTAAAAGGCTATTGCTTTTTCATTTTTAAGTCTGAAAAGCACCAAGCACTGACTTGAGGCAGTGTTAAAGCTCATTCAGGGAGTTTCTGTTTTTGGCAGTTTAAAAAAACAATGTGCTTTGCAGCATTATTATACTGTCCAATAAATGTAATTTAATCCAACAAGCTTTGGTGAGTGCCTGCTTTCTACAAGTTCCGTGTGGTACCCAATGTCTATTCACCCTTCTTCCCTAGAAAAAGGTCCCATTTTTTTTTTTTTTTGAGGACAACAATGTGTTTAGGTAAAAGATGCCATTTCCCGTCTTTTCTTGCAGCTAGGCAGTCATGTGAACACATTCTGACATTCTAGATGGGATGTCCAGGAAAGCACTTTAAAGGGCCTTTCCATCTGACTAGAGTGTGGATGTGATGTCTGGAGCTCTGGTTGCCATTCTGGATCATGAAGCATCCTTGAGAATGGAAGCCAAGTGTTAAGGATGATGGAGAAGAAAGATATAAGGAGTCTAGATCCCTGATGTGATGGGGCTGCCAGGTCAGCCTTGGACTACTTACATCTGGAATCATGTGAAAGACATAAACTTTTATCTTATTTAAGCCACTCCTTTCTTCTGGTCTATAAATGCAATTTCTAAATGATGGAGTATAAGAAAACTGAATAAAAATACATTTATTGGTCTCTAGGAAAGACAAATCCACAACTCACTAGTGTATGTTTTGAATATGATTTGAGCTAACAAAAGCATAAAATCAGTGGGGGAGCAACCCAGAGATAGAGGAAACTAATTCTGCTAAGAGGAGGGTGTCCAGAAAGGCTCTTGCCCCTTGGATGGAGGGAGGTAAGAAGTAGAAGAGCAAATACATTGAGCAAAAGCCTGGAGATGAAGAAGTCAAGTTGAAGAAATGGCAAATTTGTTGTAACAAATGGCATTGATGTTTCAGAAATGATTTTATTGAGGTTTTCAGCAAAGCGTTGACCATCAGTTGTGAACCTGGCTCTTATGGACCCATATGTAAACCAAAGAGCAAGTTCTTGTGTGTCATGTGGGATATTGTTTATTGGCTCATTCAAATCCCTTTCTTCAAACATATATCACGTTTGAAGAAAGGGATTTGAAAGGGTAGTTCTCCTTTATACATTTGGCTATAATTGAGTTAAAAAATGTGTTTTTAAAAATATAAGTTTCAGTTCACATTTTTAGGGCTGGGTTAAATAACTGTCTTTGAGGTGGGAGGAGAAAACGAGAGGGGAAATGCCATTTATATGGGATCCCTTCTGGGATGATGTTATGGACTAGGACTAGATGTTTGTGTCTCCCTCCAACCCTCCCCCCCAACCCCCCCATCCTTGCCAAATGCATATGTTGAAGTCCTAAGCCCCAGTGCGTTGGAATATTAGGAGGTGGGGCTTTTGTAATTAGGTTTAGATGAGCTCATGAGGGTGGGGGGCCTCATGATAGGATTAGTGACCTTATAAGAATAGACCAGAGAGTTTGCTCTTTCTCACTTTCCCCCACACGAGGACACAGCAAAAAGGTGGCTTTCTGCAAACCAGGAAGAGAGTTTTCACCAGAACCTGATCATGCTAGCACCCTGATCTTGAACTTCTCAGCCTCCAGAACTGTAAGAAATAAATGCCTGCTGTTTAAGCCCTGTGGTTTATGGTATTTTGTTATAGCAGCCTGAACTGACTGATACAGATGCGTTTTACACCTTACTCCCTGTGGAGGGGTGCTTTGCTGACAGTTTCATTGCAGGAGTGATCATGCTGGAGGTGATCCTGAAAGGCAGAAGACAAAACTAGCAGAATGCAGAAGATGAAGAAACAAGGTCCAGTTCCAGTGGTTAATGAAACTGGGGGAGCTTTATGCGCTGATGGTTAGTCCCAGCTCTCTCACTTGGGTGTTCACTAAATGTACATGTGATCCTATCCTTTCCTCAGCTTCCCTCACAGTTAGACTGGGGCCAACTGGCTGAAATATGGCCAATGTGATGTTGGTAGAAATGATCTAACCCATTCCAGGGGGAACCCAGCAGTGTCCTGAGTGATCATCCAGCCCTCTCTCTCCCCATTGCGGTGACATTGGATCTTGTATTCCAGGTGGCATATACAAGGTGGAAGCAGCCTGGAGTACTGAGTCACTGGCTGGAGGAGATCCTTGCAGACGAGTTACCCTCAGAACGTTAGTCTTTGCAAAAGAGAGAAATAAGCCTTCGTTGTATGAAGACCTTGGACCTTGGGAACTATTTAAAATGTCAGCTAGAGTTAACTACTCTGACATTATCCCTTGGTGGGAAAATCAGTATCAGTCCTTCATAAAATGAGTGAGAGTTGGTGCGCCTCTGGATAGGAGCACGGAATTCGGATTTGGCATAATACAGCCTTGGTTTGATTCCTGAGTTAGTTTGGGCAAGCTTCCTACCCTCTTTAAGCCCAAGATTTTTATCTACAAAATGGGAATAATAGTTGTACCTACTTCTTAGGGCAATATTTTGCAAAATGTAATCTCACAGACCACCCGTCAAGACCCTGCTAAACCCAAATATTTGCAGAGTTGGGGGGAGACTTGGAAGTCTTGTTTTTGATAAGCTCCCCCAGCTGATTCCTATACTTTGTAGTTTGAGAATGACTGATCTCAGGGGTTGTGAGGATTAGATGAGATCATATGAACAAATGCACAGCACATATCTGGCACATGGTGAGGCCCCCGTAAATGGGAGCCATTACTTTCATCATTAGAGAACACAATGGTATAAGACTCTAATTTACTCAGGAAAGCGGACAAGTACATCAAGTGTAAAGAGGGGGAAGACTTTGTGTTTTCTCAGGCTTCTTACTCTGGCCTCAAAGGAAGCCGGGGGGGGGGGTGGGGGCAGGCATACTGAATGTAACCCGATTTGACTTAAATGGAGGGTTGAGTCAATTGCTGTGATGTGGTGCATATTCAGAAACAAAGTAACAACCTGAAAACAGACGAAGGAGAAGGTCAGTCTCCTATCAGCAAAATCCCTAAAGACTCCCAGGCTTTACGAAGGTGAATTTTTAAGTTTGATGGAAATGCGTTAATGAGCATATACAAATGTGGTCGGATGGTGCCCACCATGCCTGAAGCTCTGTTGAGAAATTATTGACAGCTATATTGCTTATTCCTGTAGTGGTTAGGAAATGAAATGCCTTTCTCTCATCAAGTAATTGCATTAAGAAGCTACTGGGAACATTTGGTTGCTTTGCTGGAATAGGCAAGAAGTCAACTGCACTTCAACCAGGTTAACTGTCAAGAGGAGTTTGGCTCAAATTTCTTTTAGTTCAAGTAACATATTTTTTTTTCCCCCTCATGCATATGCAAACAAAAATAGAAAAACAAAGTCAACTAATAGTCAAAACACAACAATATGTTTGTAATAAATCCTTGCATGTTTGTGAAATGAAATTCAGCGAAAGAGGTGTTTTCGTTTTTTCCTTTTTTTCTTTTTTGGAGGGGAGATGAAGGGTGGTTTTTGACACAGTATTAAGCCCTGAAATGAGCAGTTACAGAGCTGGGGTGAGAAGGATCTCCAATGACTTAAGACGGGCAGCTTTGAGACGCCCTTAACTGCAGGGAGAGCCATTATATGTTTTGCTACAACTCAAGCAGAGAGAAATTTTTCTAGTTAGGATGATTTCCATTGACAGCATTTTCCTGAAAATACAAAGTCCAAAAAGTTTCTCATTTGAAAAATCAACTGAGGGAAAAACACGAACACTCAGAATAGTAATGTAAGTGGACAAAAAGTGGTCAGTTTTTGGTGAACTTGACATTATGCAATTTCAAGTTCTTGGGTTTTCAAAAGGCCCCTTTGATGTCTACACTTTCATAAACATACGGCCACTAAGTGAAAACACATTTACCTGGACATTTTGTTCACACAATGTCAAATTCTTGGCCAGTCCTGCTTGTCACCCACTTGCCAACAATGAGTGTTGTTTTTACGACACACACCAGACACAACTTTGGGAGTTTATGTTTCTCCTGCCAGGATGGGTGACCACCTCACTCATGAGCTATGGTTCCAAGGCCCCTGGACACTGAGGAAGGTGGGTCTGAGTTGGTAGAACTTTTGGCCTTACTGTCCCCAATTTCTCCTTATTCTCTCCCATCTACACAGTAACATGCAGGGTATATCACGACCAAGTACAGCTCATCCCTCACAGCTGACAAAATTCTATTCATGAGGTCAACTTGCTCTTTTTCTTCAGCTGTGAATTTGCCCACCAGGCTTGAAGAATGAACGATTTTCACGTGGCAGGACAGCAGGTTACAGAGCACAGGTGGGCCACCAGGACAAACCCCCATACTGTTCTTGTTTGAAAAGATGGTGTTCTGGAAGAGGATACAGGGAGAGCTGACACCAGAAAGAAGCTGGCGTCGTGCACCTGAGCTTTGTGACATTGTGCTCGTCCAGGTTGCCTCCTCAGAACCTCACAGCATCCAGGTGCCAAACAGGGAGAAAAACACAGACTTGGCCAACACGGGTGTTCCAAGTGTTTGCTCACATTTGCTGACTGCTTTGAAGATGCAAAGCATTATGGGGCACCAAGCACGAAAATTATCAATTATAAATCCTCACACAACTCCCTGGAAAATTAGGGATAAATAGGCAGGAAATATAAATGTTTGTGACAGGAAGCCAGGAGCCAGGGTGGCTTGTGAAATAGGAGGAGCTCCGCACACACTGTCCTTACCAGGAGCCAGCCAGGAGCTCACTTGTCTTTGGAAAGTCAATGCCTCCTTGAGCTAAAGTAGTAATATTGGGGGCTTGGGGAAGATGAGAGGGAGCTCCCTTAAAGACGTGTCTTCTTAAGCACCCGTGGCATCCTGAGCTGACTGTGCTTGTGTGCCTCTTACTTCCTGAGAGGAAGCATCTCTCAAGCATGGCGCCACCCCATGGGTGCCATGAAAGGAATACCTTATTTAGAGTTTGGCCTGGGCTTTCTCTGCATCCCTGTTCTGGAAGAGGATGATGGATAGAAGACTTTTGGGTCAGTCAAATATTTACACATTCTGGAATAATCACCCTATTCACGTCTCCGAGAATGAGGTGTGTCTCCTCTGGTCATGTGATGGTGTTTACAAACTTGAGCTTTCTCATCTCAGAAATCTGTAACCTTTTCTGGTCATCTAAGGTCATCAGGCTGATGGTGTGTCTGGCTGACGGCACATGGAGTGCAGACAGTTGACTATCTGGCTTCATCTGGGGGTTGCTGGGCAGGATGTCTGTGCCAATATTCTTCCCTCTTGCCTGTCATGACGCCAATGGGAATCCATTCTGCCATCGGTTTGTGGGCTGGAGTCTTGAATCAAACTCATCCTTGCAAAGAATGGTGGTGAAATGAAAACTCAATTTACCTTTTTTGAAAGACAGAGAAGACTTTGGGGCACTCATAGGAATTACACTGTATTTACCTCATTTTAGATAAGGGATTTTCTAACAAGCTGATGTGTGGCTGTGATAGAAGTGACCTAATGTGGTGCCTTCTTATCGAGGGAACAGATAACATCGGGATCCGCCTCTGAAAACTGCCAACAACCAGCTGCTTGGCTGTGGACAACCTCCATCACCTTTCCAAGACTCGGTATTGACCTCTGTAAGATGAAGTGTAGCTAGACCAGTGGTTTTAAGTTCCTTTCTTGCTCTGAAGATTCAGTGTCCTCTGAGCTAGGTCTAAAATGTTATCACCCGGGGAAGGGAGGAGAGAGTATTTTGACCTGCCTGGGGAGAAACGATTTGGCTATGTGACCCTGGAAAAGTTACTTAACCTCTCTGTGCTTCAGCTTCCTCAACCTCAAAGTGGGGGTATGACTGTAACTAACTCATAAGATCCTGAGGAATATGTTAAGTTAATGTTTGTATGGCACTTGGAACAGTGCATAGCATATAATAAATGCTGTGTGGATTTTTATTAATAAATATAAGGAAACTAAACTATGGATTCCTTAGGCAGCCAGAGGGGGATGAAGAGGGCTGAAGGCTCGTGAGCCAGTGACAAATGTGATAAAAATAAGACCAGAGAGAGAAGATAAAAAGACCCTCCTTTCCTCCTCCTCCTTCTTCTCTTACAATATCTCTAAAGTTTATTTCTCCCAGGTTTATTGAGATATAATTGACATATAACATTGTATAAGTTTAAAGCCTACAGCATAATGATTTGATATATGTATACGTTCTGAAATGAAATCATTTGATATATGTATATATTCTGAAATGATTATGACAATAAGTTTAGTTAACAACCATCACCTCACATAGTTATACATGTTTTTCCTCGTGATAAGAACTTTTAAGATCTACTCTGTGAGTGAGTTTTGAATATACAAAACAGTACTGTTAGCTACAGTCATCAGGTTGAACATTACACCCCAGAATTTATTTATCCTATAACTGGAAGTTTGTACCTTTCTACCATCTTCACCCAATTTCCCTTCTGAGTGTACTAAAGAAGACAAGTATTTAGGAAAGTTAAGGACTTGAAGTGTCCAGGTTTGAATGAGTGGTGGGGGTGAGGGCTAATTGCTTCAGGGATCTGAAAGCCCAAGAGAAAGCAAGCTTGGCTTAGAGCTGGAAGCAGAAGGAAAAAAACCTCTAAAGCAGTGAGTGGCTCAAGGCATCGGCTACATGGATAAGCCAGGGCTTCCTGGGAAAGGCTGTTCTCGGCTAGAGGCCCATCAGTTCTGAGCAGAACCGTAGTGACGGTACAGCGGACACTGGTGCAGGGTGGGCAACCTGCTAACTTGTGCGAGGGGACCAACCAGAGCTAGAGGTGAGGACCAGGTGTGTGCAGAGCTGGGCCGGCGGCTGAGGTTAAGCACAGGGGGATCAGTGGGAAAGTTGGAAGGAGATGGTCAGCATGCACAAGGAGGTTGGCAAGCCTGGGGAAATAGAGCAAAACGGTCCAGGAAACAGGCCGCAAACCCTGGGCAAAGACATGGAAGGGCAGAGCCCAGCAGCAGATCCAGGATATCAGGTACGAGAAGAGAAGCTTGGGGCAAAACCTGGGATCTCCACGGGCAGAGCTGTTCAGTGTGCAGGCGATTAAACCAAGTATTCACCAAATCGACTGCCTGTTCTTTCTAGTCCATGACCAGAGAAATGACCCAGCCTCCCTAGTGGTTAGGCACTGACTTAGACTGGGAAGCAGGATGTGAGGAGAAGTGGTGGGCGTCATTCCAGGTGGCCCCACAGACTCCCCTGCACAATCCTCCATACTCTCCCTCCTGCCCACTGGGTGCAGACCAGTACAGCAACCTTGGAAGATGGCAGAGCTACAAGATGGGGAAACTTGGGTCACTGAATCTGATCAGGAACACCCGTTTTGAACTTTATTATGATAAACAACCTAGATTTTTGAGTTCCTTTGTTATATCAATTGGTGGTCCCCAAACTACTAAACTGAATCTCCCATGGATAGAGTCAATGTAAGGTTAAGGTTGAAGACATCCTAAGACCCTCTCAGACTTGAGAAGCAATGGAGGGCCCTTTTGCCCTTGGCCATGACCCTTCAAGGTGGCTGAGTTGTATGAGAGAGCTTACTTTTCGTTGACTGTGTATAATTTTTAACCCCAAGAGTCCCTTATGTTGTTGACCATGACCAGATGAATAGGTGCATCTCTGGACACATTGGAGAAGGTGGGGGAAGTGGCACTGAGTGACGTATGGACAAAGGAGTATCATAAATGTCTTTGGGTGAGGGAGGACGAGAAGAGGAGGGAAAGTTTGGGAGCTGTCCTGCAAAGTTACTCTATGATTCAGGAATCACATCTTTTCTGAATTAGCAGATAACTGTGAAGAAAAAACTCTTTGTCACTCTTGTGGCATAAGAGAACATAGCAGCCATAAGAAAGACTTTAACCAAACCTAATGAGCTGTAGAAAACAAGGATAGATAGCCCATGTCCATGGATTGGAAGAATTAATAGTGTTAAAATGTCTGCACTACGCAAGGTAATCTACAGATTTAGTGCAATCCCTATCTATCCAGATACCCATGACATTTTTCAGAGGACTAGAACAAATAATCCTAAAGTTTGTATGGAACCACAAAAAACCTGAATAGCCAAAGCAATCTTGAGAAAAAAGAAAAAAGCTGGAGATATCATGCTCCCTAACATCAGACTGTACTACAAAACTACAATAATCAAAACAGCATAGTATTGGCACAAAAACAGACGTATAACATAGATCAATGGGACAGAATAGAGAGGCCAGAAATAAACTCATGCACTTATGGCCAATTAATCTACAACAAAGGAGGCAAGAACATACAATGGAGAAAACACAATCTCTTCAATAAGTGGTGCTGGGAAAACCGGACAGCTACATGTAAAAAAATAAAATTAGAACATTTTCTCACACTATATACAAAAATAAACTCAAAATGGATTAAAGCCCTAAATGCAAGAACAGAAACCAGAATACTCCTAGAAGAGAAGATAGGCAGAACACTCTTTTACATAAACCATCGCAATAAGTTTTTGGATTTGTTTCCTAAGGCAAAGGAAAAAAAACCCAAAATAAACAAATGGGACCTAATTAAAAGCTTTTGCACTGCAAAGGAAACCACTGACAAAATGAAAAGACAACCTAGTGAATGAGAGAAAATATTTGCAAATGATATGACCTTTAAGGGGCGAATATCCAAAATATATAAACAGCTCAGACAATGCAATATCAAAAAAACAAACAACCCGATTAAAAAATGGGCAGAAGACCTGAATAGACATAAGACCCGAATAGACATTTTCACAAAGAAGACATACAGATGGCCAACAGGCACATGAAAAGATGTTCAACGTTGCTAAGCATCAGAGAAATGCACATCAAAATCACAATGAGATATCACCTCACACATGTCAGAATGGCTATCATTAAAAAGATCACAGATGTTGGCGAGGATGTGGACAAAAAGGAACCCTCGTGCACTGTTGGTGGGAATGTAAGTTGGTGCAGTCACTGTGGAAAACAGTAAGGAGGTTCCTCAAAACACTAAAAATAGAATTACCATATGATCCAGCAATTCCACTCCTGGGTATATATCTGAAGGAAACAAAAAGACTAATTCAAAAAGATACATGCACTCCCATATTCATAGGAGCATTATTTACAATAGCCAAGATATGGAAGCAACCTAAGTGTCCATCAACAGATGCATGAATAAGAAGATACGAGATACACACACACACACACACACACACATACATATACTGGAATATTACTCAGCCATAAAAAAGAATAAAATGTTGCCGTTTGCAGCAACATGGATGGACCTGGAGGGTATTATGCTTAACAAAATAAGTCAGACAGAGAAAGACAAATGCTGTATGTTATCACTTGTATGTGGAATCTAAAAATCAAAAATGGATGAATGTAACAAAACAAAAACAGACTAACAGATACAGAGAACAAACTAGTGGTTACCAGTGGGGAGAGGGAGGGAGTGAGGGTCATAGGGGTAGAAGATTAAGAGGTACAAACTACCGTGTGTAAAATAAATAAGCCACAAGGATATATTGCGCAGCACAGGGAATAGAGCCAATATTTTATAATAACTTTAAATGGAATATAATCGATAAAATATTGAATCAGTATGTTGTAAACCTGAAACTAATACAATATTGTACATCAACTATACTTGAATAAAAATTTTTTAACGAAGTAAAAAAAAAAGAAACAAGTGTATTCATATGTTTCCTCCATATTTTGACTGACCACTTGAGAGAGTGATAAATGATGATGTATGAAGAAAAAACTGGGTGACATTTCTGCGATACATTTTGAAATTTAGCTATCCTGAAACTCTGGCTGTGGAACTTTCCTTGACAACTGTACTAGCAGGAGAGAGGTAAGTTATTTCAAGGCAAGCAGTGGCTGCTCTCATGTTTTACGGATAATGGTGTGACCCTATGTCAGCCTGTTATTTCGGTTTCTGCAGTGAGCAATGATTTTTGTCACGATGCACAGACGATATTCTTTCCCAAGTAAACCTTCCATGAGAGATGGGCGGGAGGGGTGGACAGGCATAGCTGGTCTTTTCTCAGCAACTTATCTTTCTGAATCAGTGTCCTTCTCTAAGTATGCCTCTTTCTGTGTTTCAAAGTTCTTGCCCAGCTTAATGGAAGTTCTATTTATGTGTTTTATTAATTTACAGATTTTTGATGTCTAAGCTCATTGCACTTTCTGCTGCCACTAAACATTTTTAAACATTTAGAGAGAAGAGGCTGTGTTTTGCCAAAGGCAAAGGGCTTAGCACCCTTTTCGACTTAAGAGCTTGCTTGGGACTCAAAACACGATGTTCTGTTTGCCCAAAAGAAATTTCTTTCTCTGCTTTTAATGCTCCGGTTAGCTCTTCTTTTTGGATGGGACTTGAGAGAAATATCGTCAGACAGCCAGTAAATGGACAGCTTACAGAAATTTGCACGAATGAGGTAGTTTTTCCCCCCTCTATTCCTTTAACTATGAAGACTTGAGATCTCTCTATTGCTCTATTATTGCTGTTTTGTGTTAGTTTCTTTACTGCTCTGCTCTGGCACTTGAAGGCTATGCTTGAGTTCAAACAATTAAGCCAAAAGATCTTGACCAAATGGCCCAAATCTAGATTTAAGCACCATATAACTTTCCACGTCCTCAGCCCCAGACATACACATTCCCACCGCAACCATTTTCCAGAGTATGACTAAGGGATGGAGAGCACGGTGTTTCTTCTGAGAAGCAAATGAAATTTGCCCACACTTGTCCCTTTCCCTACAACCTTGGCCGTGAATATAAGCTTTGAATAAGTTTGAATATAAGTTCTTGTGTTTTGCCAGTCAAAACCTGCCTGCCCTCTTGTCCCCTGAGAGGCCACAGCAAACAGAGGAAAGAAAGAAAATGGTCCTATTGATATCAGCACTTGGCTCTCAGTAGTTTTGAAAAGCTCCCAAGGCGATTCTAGTATGGAGTCAAGGTTGAGAGTCCGGGTGACAGAGCATTTGATGTCCACAGGTCAGGCTGTGGTCCCCTTGAGGGCAGGGCCATGTCTCATGGTGTTGGTGTCCCAGGCACATGACCCAGGGCAGCATGGCAGGAGCACTCACTAAGCACCTACACGGAAGACACACCCACATCCCTGCACTACGGGGTGTCCATGGCTTTCCAGGACAGCAGTGCCCTTTCAGAGCCCCAGCAGGGAGTAGGCATTGGTGTAAGACCCCGGGACCTGCCGGGTGAGGATGAAAAAGCCCCGAACGGAGTGTGGTCTCCCGCCCCGGCTTGGCTATAGATTGGCCAAGTATCAGTACCTCACTGGGTCTCAATGTTCTCAAACACGTGAATTGGCCACACTCAGATGTCTCAAAGGCCCTTTGCACTGTTAAAAATCCATCATTCCATTTGCTAAAATGCCAGGCCCATCAAGGAAGGGAGAGGGGGAAGACAAGGTCGGGAATGGGGCAACTTGGATCACGAGGGGTGACTTTCGATTTCTTTCCCATATGATGTGCTGTCCAAGCTCTAGGCCACCCCCCCCTCCCCCGCCGAGGAGTATTAGAGGCAGGCAGCGCAAGGCCGGGCGGGAGGTGGATTTGGACAGCGGATCGATGGGACATTATATCTGGCACAGCTGTTTCTGTCGTGATGATAGAACAGGGAGACCCCGAGCACACAGCTGACTCGGGGAGCAGATGCCTCGGGTGGGAAGGCTTTTGAGGGACGTGCTCGGCCACAGGGAGCGCCGAGCCTGGCGCACTGAGCGGTGCCCTCTGTCTCTGAATATTCTCGGAGCCTGCTTTCCTCCCGTTCAAACAAGTAAAGCTCAGTTGTGTAGGCGGAAGCTGGGGCTGCCATTCATTCACTCATTCCCTCCAAATCCTGTCTCTGTGCTCACACGGCTGATGTGAGAGGGTCGGTGCACTTGGACTCGTGCTGACCTGGGGGCCACAGAGAAGAGCCAGCCGACTGGGTCGGGGGACCCAGGTGCCACCATGAGCCCCATCGGAGCCGTGAAGGCCCAGGTAGGGAGGCTGTGGGCCTCATGGCGCTCAAGGGCATTTTAGTGCCAACCCTGGACTGCAGACACTCCTCTAGACCTGGGTGCATGTCCCCCAGAGCAAGGGCTGGAGAAACACACAGTTGACGTGGCCGGAGGTGAGACCAGACCGGAGGTGGTGGCATGTCAGAGGTCAGCAAAGAGGAAGGAAAAGGAGCGTGATGGAAAGAGAGGTGGAAGAGGAAAGTGCTTTCGGGTCAGGCCTCTGCCACAAACCAGCTCTGCCATCAGGTGAGATCTGTCCCTCCCCCGGCCTCAGGGCCCTCATCTACGAATGGAACGCAAAATGTCCCGAATGTCTTCTGGCTTCTCCTGAGGGCGTGATGGACGCGTAGAACAGAGCCCACACGCAGAATGCTCTCAGCGCATGTACACACACACACACTCACATGCACACACACACACACTCCCTCTCATATGCTTGTGGGCGTGCACGCACATTCACATACACAACCTGACACACCCACACTCACATACAGGCTCACAGACACACACACTGCCATGCACAAGCAACACGCACACACCTATCCTCATGCACACGCACAGAAACACACACACACTCCCTGACATGTACTTCAACCCAGGCACCCACTCTCATGCACACACACACATACATGCACGCCAGTCTGAGTACAGATTCCACACTTCCATCTCCCAATTTTCAGAAAGTGGTAACAGACCAGTCAGGAAACTAAAATAAAAATCATCTGGAGTGTTTTTATCAGCTTCTGATGCTCTTGCTGCCTCTGGTTCAGCCTCCTTCTCCACTGCAGAGGACCAGATACTTCGGTTTTTACGTAGGCACCACTTTCAGGGCAATGAGGCATCAGGAGAAAAGAGCAAAAGCAAAGACATTTATAAGAGAAAAAAAGGAAAAAATCCTTCCACCCCCATCCATGCGGGGAGGGGAGGAGGGGTTTGAGAGTGTTCTTTGAGAATATTTGTATAAAGAACTGTATGTTCTTGTTTACTTTATGTGGAGCCCCATTTCCTCCTTAGAATTCCTGGTGGTAAGACTCACCAGTTATGGGGCTCTTCAGATGAAAATCTGAGACACAGAAAACGCACACACACACGAGGCCGGGGCATCCTCGGGTCTGGGTGTCCTCTCTGAGATCTGGGGCGTTTCTGGATGAAATGTCTAGCTTGCTCCTCACCACTGCCTGACCTGCCCCTGGAGCTGCAGAGAGAAGCTGAGGAACATCTCTGGGGGGGCGGTCACACCTGGAGATACCTGTGTATCCTGTGGGTAGCAGTTCAGGAAAGCCATGCAGAAATGGAGCGCACCAGGGGAGGGACTGGCCAATCACATCCCAGGGTGCCTTGCTGGAACTGTCCCCTCTGTGGCAATTCCGATGTCCCCAGAAGAAAGGCAAGTTCTGTGGTCTCAGGTTCAGTTACAAAGGGCTCTCCTATTTCTTACCCAGTGTCCTAGGCATAGTTATGCAAACTGATAGAGGCCCATTTTACAGATAAGGAAGCTGAGGCTTAGAGAGGTTAACTTGCCCAAAACGACATGGCAAGAAAACAGGAGAGCTTAAACTCAGATTTGCATCTTCTAAGCCCAAATCTACTCCTATTACCATTGATTAATGGATAATAAATAATGATGAAAAGAAAGAATGATTTTAATAATAAGCTAACATTTTAAAAGTTTACCAGGTACCTGGCCCCATTTTGAGTACACTACATGGATCAGCTTATTTAATCCTTAAAACCCTATGAGGTGGGCACTTTTAGAATCCCCAGTGAGCAGATGAGGAAAATCGAGCCCCGAGGGGTCAAGAGACTTGCCCGAAGCCACCTGTCAATGAATGGAGAAGTGGATGCCTTGGTCTAAAAACCACTCTGCTGTCCAGAGGAAGCCCGGGGGTCACCACCACTCCCGCTGGGGTTTCAAGGGTTTCCCACCCCTGCCAGCCTAGTTTCAATGTACGTCATCACAGGCGTTTCCCTCTATCCTGTGGGTCCATAGAGGGCTTCACCCACCAATCAATGGCAACCTACTTTCTCCCCAAGGATCTGATGATTGATCCAATTATGGGTTTGCTGCAAATGGAAATTAGTGTCATCTGGCCTTCTATTTGTTTTTGCTTTTCCCACTGAAATGGCTATCATGGTTACATACGCCGCACAAGAATTGTGGTAACGTTGTTTCTAAATTAATTTCCACCTAAGAGTTTTCGATTTTCACTTTTCGTTGTGATGGAGGCTACCAACAAGGAAACTACAATTATTGGTAAATGGTTCTTGTCACTGAAGCACGTGGAGGACGTGAGGAAGGGATGGGGCAGGAGTCTGAGAATAAGGGCACATTTAAAAAATATATTCAGACAACCATCTAATTTCTTCAGTAACTGGAAAAAAATCTTAGTGGTGTAATGAAAGCAAATTCACAAATTCAGGAATTTGCAATTTTTAAAAATTGTGTTTTGTTTTTGCATTGAGCTCTGGGTTGGACGGAAGGAATGGTGGGTGGACCCCTCTTACCAGGCCACTGTGAGTATAGTAACCCATCAGCCTTTCTCATAAATGTGTCGGCATCAGTGAGGGAGGCTGGCTCCCCCCAGAAGCCCCTGAACACGGGGGCCCCGCGATGTTGCAAATCCGCCCTTTCATAGGTGCGCACGAGGCATGCGAGAGTCATTTCTGGCATTAGCTCAAACAGGCCTAATTTAGTGTTTTAGACAAAAGGATTCTCCAGCCCCACTGTGGTGAGAAGTGAGTGATACACAGTCATGTTAAATAAAATGACAAGGCATGACGTCCTTGTAACATCAAGGTGACTAACTGATACTAGTACCGGGGTCCTCTGAGCCCCCCAGCAGTGTCCTAAGTATTTGATTGAAGGACTGCAATTTGGAGATGGCCAGAAGCAGGCTGCCCTCTCCTAGGGCTGCGGGCATTTGTTTCTAAAGCAGCTTCCATCAAAGAGGGTTGCAAACTCACTGTGTCACGCCTGTTCCAGAGAAACAGCCTCCTTTCCATTTCATATCAGAATCAGTTTGGAGGCCTCCTAAATGCAGCTCCTAAGTCTGGACAAGCAAGAGAATCGGTGGATGGCTCCCCTGCCCCCAAGCCCTCTCTCCCCACTGCCTGGACGTCTGGGGAAAACACTGACTGGCCTTTCTGGGCTGCTGAATTTGCCACCCCGGCCCTACACCCTGGACGTCGCTCTCTACAACCTTCTGGGGTCCAGAACGTCCTTGAGAGGCAGGCTGCAAAGTTGCTTGGATCTAGGACTGCGTCCTGGTCTGGCTGTGGTGTCTGAGGAAGCGAATTGGTTCTAGGCTCTCGGCAGGGCTCCGGGTGGCTTGTCGCTTTGGCCTGGAGACTCTTCTAGAGCAATGCAACCCTCCACAGGGACCCTTAGGTACCAGGCAGAACCGGACAATCAGAAGGGATGCTGGGACACGGTAGAAATTGCGGTCCTAGTTAAAAGGACCCTTTGGCCTTACCCTCTGAGGAGTCTGAATCCGGGACAGGACCCTCCGAAGGCAGTGACTCGTGGAGCCATTGGTGGAGAGGCTCCCAGTGGAAGGAAGTGGCTCTGGCGCCATTGGCAAGATTTCCGCTTCACATTTTCACAGAGGCAAAATCCATCTCGATCTCACCTGTCCTTCAGGTGGCCTCCCTGGGACTCCATTTTCCATTCCAGGCTAACACTGTCTGGAATGTTCTTTCATGCTTAATCCAGCTGACAGTAACGGTATGGGGGTGCCTGTGAGGAAAGCCGTGTGACTTGCTTCCAGGCATCCCCCTTGCCAAACCCCAGGTGGTCTTTTGGGGAGAAGGTTTCTGGAACATTCTAACACTGCTGCAGGGTGTCCATGAAGCAGGTACCACAGTGAGAGGGTGGCCTGGCCTGGGGAAAACTTTAGTAACTCACCCGAGGGTGAGAAACTGCCCTTTGCGATTTGAAAAAGTAACGCTGATAGAGAGCTTCGTCAGTTCTGAATTTGTCCCCTCCTTAGTGAGGGCTAAATTTGGGTATATTAGGAAGAAGGCATTTTGGGGTTTACATCCAGCTAAAACATTCAGCAACCACGCAGGCAATTCTGCAATGGGTCTTAGAGTGGCAAAATCAAGAACGAAAAGTTCTCTTTCTCTGTTTAGAAACAATTGGGCAGAGAGGTCTGGGTCAGACCTTTCGTATCACAGTCTCCTTCTGTCTGAAGACGAGGTTCAGTTTTCCTTTATCGCTTGTGCCCTTTGAAGTACAAGCCTCTGTCTGCTTAATGCCCTAAGCCAGAGAGACTACGATGAATTCCTTTTACATTAAACAAATCCGAGTCTGGAAAGGCAGTAATATTTCTAAATAAGTAAACCCAGCCATGACTTTGGCCTTCGCAAAGCTCGAGATGGTTATCCAGGACTGCTGCTAACAGAGCAGAAATCTAACGCGCATCTAGCAAGGAGCTGACGGAGGTGACTGGAGACCCTCTGACGGGTCGTCCGGCTGTAAACCCACGTCCTCTTTGAATCCATCCTATTCACAAGACAGACTGTCTCCTTCAGGGGCTTAAAAAAAAAAAAAAAAAAAAAAAAAGGAGAGAGGGAGCTGGGAGAAAGTGTGGGCAAAAAAGGAAGAAAAGATGAACTAGCAAAAGGAAATGAAAAGAACTTTACTGCTCAGTTTCTTCTCCTGCCTGACCCAATTATCAGATTTTGCATTTAAGTTTAAGACAGGAGATCAAACAGCAAGAGGCACTTTGTACTTCTGCCAGGAGACCATATGATATCTTTCAGTGACTCTCCTGCATGCCAGGAGTACGGAACCGTGCCTCTCTGCCGGGCCTGCATATGGTGCGATGTGCAAAAAATAGCAAAATTCATAAGTGACTGCACTCATGGATGTTGTCCAGGATTTACGGCACTTTATCAGTTCAAGGGGAAAAAAAGGCAAAGCACGATCTAATTATAACTTTCCACAAATAAGTCAAAAGTAGAATGAGAACCGAAAGGAAGACAAAAGGAGTGGGTCACGCTTACTCTGCAAAATCGATCCTCTTCAGGCTTGTTTTTATGTGATACAGAACTTTTTACAAGGTATGGGTCATATCTGTTCTGGGTATTTGGACATTGCTGGCAATGGTCATGTGCATTCTCCGTGAAGGCCTGGATGGCAGACGTTAACTTCGTTGAGCCCTTATGGTTTGCCTCCTGAGAGAATTAGTCAAAGAACATCCTTTGTTGTGTATTGAGATGGTTTCTTTGGGCTGTGCATGGCATTTAAGTGGTTTTCATGCCTTTGGACAAGGATTTGTCTTTGTGCAGCTAAATGAATAGATGCTTTGGAAAGGCCACTTTTCACTTCTGAGAATCGTGATAACTACTGGGAAAGCATGACTCTACTCCAGGGCTGGGGGTTTGTGAGGAGATGGGGCAGAAGGATGTTCTAATCTTCACAATAACAATTTGGAAGCTCTATGGATGACCTCTACGCCATGGATGGTGGTGGAATTAGCAGTACTTACTTCTCCAAATTAATATCCAGCTAATATTCTTTAGAGATTTTTCAAATTCAGCCCTTCCTTGGGTGAAGATGACGGGTGAGCAGGGAAATCACTGTTTGGTTCTGATGCTGGATGGCTGGGTGTTTAGAGACTGACCTCAGGGTCACCTCCTCTGTAGTGGCCTCCTCACTGGCTGGCGGTCCCGTCAGGTTTTGCTGTAGCTATTCATTTATGGGTCTTACCTTTTACATCTGCGAACTCATTCAATCCTCACAAGGACCCTCTGAGGTCGGCACCATTATCGAGCCCATTTTACAGACTATCCTAGACCCCCTAGTGCACTGATGGAAAACATGGGCTCATGGAGCAAGAAGTGAACAATTGGTCAATCTGAGTGAAAAGCATACAGAAGTTCTTTGTATTACTCTTGCAACATTCCTGTACGTTCCACTCATTTCAAAATAAAAAGTCAAAAAAAGTCTCAGGAGTTAGGTAATTCTGGATTTCAGCACTGGCTCCACCACTTACCAGCTGTTTGTAAACTAAGGTACATAAATCAGCCCACTCGATCTTCATAATCCTGTAAGGTGAGGTAGGTATTATATATTTATCCCAACCGTACACATGAGGAAACTGAGGTTCCTAGATGCTGAAGAACATGTCCAAAAAGCTGGCGCTCATGTGTACGACGCTGGTTATCTACAGTTTGAATTGACTTATTAACATAGTGTTAAGCTCCCTAAAGCACTGGAAAAAAAGAAATACAATGTTGGGTCAATTCCTTTCACCAAAGAAAATTTTATGGAACACGTAACAGGCTCCAATCAAGACTCTGACCTTAAGAGACGGGGCGTGTAACTTGAAACTCTTTAACTTCTCAATTAATTTCTGGATAATAGATCAATAAGGAGAATCCAGGAAAGGCTAAACATTTGGAATTTTGTTAATGTTATCCATTCTTTATATTCATTACAGTTTAAAGAACGATAATTCTTTTACCATATCTTAAGAAAATACTTTAACATCTTGATGGCTTTAATCGCCTCCTAGGCACTTTTAAAATTTTTGTTATACTTCCTTCCTTCCACTCACCACTGATCCATCCATCCACCCATCCACCCATCCATCTACTAATTTATCCATCCGTCTATCCATCCACCAACCCATCCATCCAAAAATTTATCCATCTATCAACCCATCCATCCATCCATCCATCCACTTATCCAACCATCCTTCCATCATCCATTATGTATGGTGTATGTACCATGAACAAGGTCTTTGTTAAAGGGACGGTGTATATCTTGCCTTCACTGAGTTGAAGAAGGAGATGCATGCATAACCAGACATAGAGAGGGAGGAAAACTCCAGCAGCTCAGAGGAGGGAGAAATGATTCTTCTATGAGGCCCATGAATTGCAACAATCAAACCTCAAGCACCACATACTGCACAGAACAAGCATAACAACATGTTGTGTGGTTCACCAGCCCCTTATAAAGGATTTCTGTGGCCTGCCTGGATGGAACAGTACATTGCACTCGTGTCTCTACTGGAAGAACACTTTCTGGGACAATTTTAATGGCCCTTTGTAGAGCTGTAACTGATCACTTAGAGACCATAATTTTCTAAATACAGTTCAAAAGAATTTCTCCTAAACACAATAACAGGCCAACATTTAAGTTGATGTGGCATTCTCATATCCACTACCCAGATCTTTACTTAGTTCATTCCATTTATATGGCACTTGGATAAGTTCAGTTTTCACTAGAAATACTGGAAATTTCATTGCCCACTGCTCCAACTTCCAGGTGACTAATGAAATATTGAACTAGAGAGCCCAACAGTGACCTCTGGGGCCTTTAATTAATACTTTTCATCTAGGGAAATGTCCATTTGGTTTCTGCCTCTATATCAATATTTTATGGCAAAATATCTTCCAATTCCATGGTTATTAAACAAATAGACGTTTTCACTAGGCTCTGTGCTAAAGAATCTCTGGAAGTGAAAACTGATTATATCTGTTGGCCCCATTTATCCACTCACTTATTATCTACCTAAAGAAATGTATAATATGCATTGCCCTAAAAAGCAAGCGCATGAAAATAAGCAAAAGCAAACCCACGTTCCCCCAAAGTGTGGGCAAATGTAATTTTGGTTTTGTGATTTGGGGAAGTGAGTCATATGTTACCATCACCAAAGACATTTGTTATCATTTGATAGAATTCCATTGTGAATCCGATCATAAAATAAAGGATCACCCTTGATGATCTTTTATGTAAATAAGGTGTCTGTATATTAGGTTTGGTATTTACTGTAGACTATCCTATAGTGGATAGTGAGACGTGACTTTCTACTTGAAGGCAAAAGTGGTTTGGGATTTTGCATGATCAGCTCTGCAGGATCATGAAGAGAATGCTCCTTTCAGTTGGTGGTGCGTGGCCTTGGCTAACAGTCATCATTTACTAGGCCTGTTCTCTTAGGTGTCCTGTGTCATGCAGTTGCATGTATAGGACATACGGGTCAAAACCCCTGCTGCTGCCTTTGACCTCTTCTTCCTCAACATATTGCCCTGGGGGGTATTGCGGACCTACTACCTTTACATTGGTGACTCTCAAATCCATGTCTCCAGCCCAGAACTCTTTCCCTGAACTTCTAGACCTGACTTTCTGGAGGACCTTGAGAGCTCATATAGTTCATGGGAACCTCAAAACCAATATATCTAAAACCAAGCCCATCGCTTGGATGGCTTCTGTAGCTCATTGAATGGCACCATGTTATCAGGCTCTTTCTCCACAGATCTGTCTCCAGGAGAGTATCTAGTTTTCTGTCCTGCACTCTATTACGCAGAAACAAAGTATGCAGATGTGGGGGGTCTTTAATCTTGCCCCTTCACTCCTTACAAGATATTCCCACACAGGTCCCTGAGACATTATATTGCAATGATTAGTGCATCTGATTGCCTCCTTTGCTGTACGGTAATCATGCCAAGGATATATTATTGTCTGTGGATGGAGGTTAATGAGGGAAGGTCAAATTCCTGCAGTTTACAGGCTTCTGGACCTGGATTGGACAAGTACATCATCTCTCCAGGACCTGAATTGACTACCTCATGGATTTTTCTTTTTTTTGGGGGGGGGGAGGGGATCCAGTATGGTCATGTGAGGGAAATTTTTGTGTGTGAATTTTATAGTATTACACAGATATAAGCTGTTTTGAACAAGCCATTTATTTTCTCTTATTGTTAATCTTTTAAATTTTGCATTTATTGATGTAAAAAATGCTTTATTATAGATTCAATCCATTGTTCCATGTGTTCACTATTATAATCTTCTTATAAATCCCAAGCACTAGTTTAACTTACAGAGAGAGCAATGGTGGGTTCCTTTAATGTCATGGAGATCTCAGCTTGGAGCTCCTTCATATTAATCCTTCTCCAAATGTCATCACCTCCCAGGGCAAATGGCTCATCTGACACTGTTAGCTTCTAAGGAGGATTTTAATCTCCTTCTAAGGAGGGGAAAATTGAGTGGTTTCATTACTCCATATACTCATATAGGCCGCTTTGCGTTTATTATCTCAGTATTTTCAACGAATGTGGAATTTTGGCCCAGATTGCCCTAAGAATTGCTTCAAATCTCCTCTTTGCCTCCATATGTAGATAAATCTTTAGACCATCCCACCTCTTCTTTTGATTCATTGCTTTTCAAAATTTTCTTCTCTGCTTTCGTAAAAGCTAAGTGCAGAGATGAACTAATTGACTGTATTTCTTATCGATACATCTGATGATTTTCAGCCATCTTAATGATCACGTGATCAAGATTGCTCAAAACCTGGCCCTTCGGAGGACAGAATGAAAA
The DNA here is from genome assembly GCF_002837175.3 of Physeter macrocephalus. Lineage (NCBI taxonomy): Eukaryota > Metazoa > Chordata > Mammalia > Artiodactyla > Physeteridae > Physeter > Physeter macrocephalus. Next base: position 5,789,954 of record NC_041221.1, read on the forward strand.
GGAATCGCCTCCACACAGGCTGACGGAGGCTGCTGATGACGCAGGGTCCACGCTCGCGGAAGCCTTGCCCGCACTCTGCCAGGGAACTCTTCTGAAACTAGGGCAAGCTTTGCATGAAACCCCATTTTCAAACCGAAACCATGAAAAAAAATGGTGGTTCGGTGTGGTTTTTACTCAAAACCAGGTGATGCTTTGTGGTTCAGCCACGTTTTGACTTGAAGCCAGAGAGAGCTCACTGTGTTTGTCTGGATCTTGTTTTATGTTTCATGTTCCATTTGGTTTTGTTTCCCCAACCTGAAATCTGGGGTTCAGATGAGGGGTGCTGAATAAAGAAAATGAAGGTGGCGTGAAATCTGGGGCAGATAAAGACAGCACTAGGTTTATAAAGGCCATACCACTCTCCTGGGTTACTGTCTGCTCCTGCTTTGTTTCAACATTCCTTCTGGAAAGAATCTTCTGCACACTAAATAGTTCTCTGAGATTGTCTTGAAAGGAGCAGAATTATTAACACCATACAAAAATAGCAAAGCCTATCTTGCCTTTGATTTTTTTCCAATAAGTACACTAATAAATCTCTTTCTTCAGGTCAGCCATTGAATATTTGGAGAAAACATTTTAAGCAACAGACTGTGACATTATGCATGCATGCCATGCTTTAAGCTTCTACTCTGTTGGATACTTGAACTTGTTAAGTTTTCACCATGTATCAGAATATTTTACAGATGAGGAAACTGGGCTCAGAGTGATTGGATAACCTGCCCATATACAAAAAGGGAAGGCAAGCAATTGTAACACTAGGTAGACCCAGCCAACAAACGGTAGAAGAAAATGTTGCTCTCAGGTCTTTCTCTAGCTCTTTCCATTATACAATGTTGCCTAGAAATCAGACCATAGTTCTGTCCTCCAAGAGCCTTTAACTTGGAGAAGGAGACAAAATATATACTTAAAACCATAGTATGTAGCGGAAAGTGATGTGTCCTAAGAATTGTCCAGATGGCAAGTTGTGTAAGTTCAGAGGAGAGGGGAAATCACTTCCATACACAACATCATATGTCAATTGTATCTCAATAAAGCTGGAAAAACTCTTTGTGGAAACAGTGACATTGGGACACTGAAGAGTAGTTGGGTGTGGAAATTTGGGGGAGGAAGGGAAAAATAGTCGTGGTGAGGAAATAGGGTGGGTAAAATCACAGAAATGAGAGGTTTCGTGGTTTAAGGGCAGGTTATACAGGACGGTTGAGGAAAGTAACTTTGGATGGAAAGGTTGGGACTAAATCTTAGAGGGTCTTGGTTTTAGGAGTTGCATTCTCCCTGTGGAGGAAAGCCATTTCATGTTTTTGAGTTGAGAATTAATAAATTCAGGGCAAAAGGCAGGCAAAAGCCTATGATTTAACTCTGAAAGCTGCTTGGGTCTCACTGGAAATTCAGATGAGGATAAAAAATAATTCAGTAATTGGTCTTAAAAAAATCACTGAAGAAAAATGAATCATCCATATACCGTTTGAGCTCAACAATGAGTTATACTTGAAATTACAGAATAATATCAAGCTCTTGCTTGAATTTTGAAGTTAGAACTTATTAGCACATGTCTTGAAGGAATACACTGTCAACTGCTTATTTTTCCAAATTAAAACAATTCCCCAAACATATGGGGTCTGTTTTTCATGATTATCCCCGCATCTACCCCACCAGAGAAAAAAGAAATTAAATTTAGATTCTCCCTAATGAGAGATATGAAACACTAAGGAATAAGAGTTGGTCAAGCAGTATTGAGCTTTGGAGGGCCACAAATCACTGTGATATCAAAGATTTTATTCACCCCCTAAGAACCAATTTTTGTCCCCTTGGGTTTGATATTGTCCCCATTGGGAACCCATGATACAGACCCAGGCTTGCTCTGGCAGGCTGTTTTCCTAAACACAAAGGAAGCACTAATGTCTGGTGAAGTCTTGATTACAGAAGGGAGGACAGATACAGTCTCCAAGCCCAGTAGGTTGACAATTGATAGAGAAGCCACCTGAGAGGTTAGATGCAAAGATTAGATGGAGAACGCAGAGAACTATTACGGAGGACACTCTTATTAGAGCATCAGGGTCAGTAACGTGTTGGTTGAGTCTATTTCCCTGTAGCTACCAGTCCTTTCTATAAAATAGCTTATTTTTTACCATGGATTCCAGCAGTAGCAAAGTCAAGAAAATGCTATAAGTCCCACAAAACACAACGTGAAGGTGCTCATTAATGTAATATACTTCTGAAGCCTTGACATTACACCGGCTCTCCAACCTGCCTCACTTATAAGGCAATGTTCCTTTAAGCAGTGGCTGTGACAATATTCAGTTTAAACAACTAGATGGATATTCCTTGGAGAAATCACAACTTAAATAATAAAAAACACCCCAATATTCATTGCAGCACTATTTACAATAGCCAAGACATGGAAGCAACCTAAATGGCCATCGACAGATGAATGGCTAAAGAAGATGCGCTAGGTATATACACAATGGAATATTACTCAGCCATAAAAAAGAATGAGATAATGTCATTTGCAGCAACATGGATGGACCTAGAGATGATCCTACTAAGTGCAGTAAGCCAGACAAAGACAAATATCACATGATATTGCTTATATGTGGAATCTAAAAAAAAAGATAGAAATTAACTTATATGCAAAACAGAAATAGATCCACAGACATAGAAAACAAACTTATGGTTACCAAAGGGGAAAGGGGGGGAGGGATAAATTAGGAGTTTGGGATTAACATATATACACTACTATATATAAAACAGATACCAAGCAAGGACCTACTGTATAGCACAGGAAACTCTATTCAATGTTTTGTAATAATCTATAAGGGAAAAGAATCTGAAAAAAATAGGTATATATATATATATGTATGTATAACTGAATCACTTTGCTGTCCACCTGAAACTAACACAACGTTGTAATCACTTTGCCGTACACCTAAAACTAACACAACGTTGTAAATCAACTATACTTCAATGAAAAATAAATTTTAAAAAAACTTCCACAAAACCCCAAATTAAACATAAATAAATAAATAAAACCAAACTGATCATTTAAAGTTTGAGAGTGTTTGAACATATAGTTGTTTGCTTTCTTTTAATGGAATGTGGCTATTGTTTGAAATGTCCAGTGTCTTCACCCAGTAAACACTGAAGTGTTTTATGCCCAGTGAACAGTCTATCCAAAAGTTCAAGCCTAGTTTTATTGTGTTTTTATTTGTACTTTCACAGGAAGAAAAAATATTGCCAAACTTGAGGATTCTGTTTTTTACTAGAATAACAAGATGTCATTGGGAGAGCATTACTTTATTGGAAAGTTTTTATTTTTTATTTTTTAACTTGTCTTCCACAGCTTCACATATTTCATAGCTGTGTGTTTCCTGGCTAAAAAGCACCAAACTTTTCAACATTTGCTGCTCCTTGTGTGAACCAGATCAGGGCTAGAAAATTCCAGTATTTAAGAAGAGCTGTAGAGGGTAATTAAGGGATTGTCTGATGTTTTGGCCAGTTCTGCTGATAAAGTGTGGGTTGCTTTATTATTTAAAGCTCTGCATGCTTCTAAGTCTCCTTTTTCTGATACTGAAGCATGTCTTTCTAAGCTACCTGGATTCAAAAAAGGTTTTAGGTGGCCATGGGGTGTCCCTGGCCAGAGTTCTCAGACAAAATTAACACCTTTATTCATACTGGGCCAGGTAAGCTCTTTGTTTCTTTTAGGAGACAGATGTTCTCGCTTGAGTTGGAAAGAGTAAAGCTCCATTGTGATGTCCACTCTCTTCAGTAGGCTGTGAGCACTGAAAGTTTCCAGCCATGCATGGCTAATTGGGAGCCGTGAAGGCTCAAGGATGCTGTATATATTCCCATGCCCAAGTTCTAGGATATCTAACCTGTGATCCACACAGCCCATGGAATGATAGAAAGATTCTTTCCAGATTTGGTTTTGCTCTTAAACATATGCTACAAAATTTATATACTGTAAACCTTCTTCATTTTTTTTCCTATAAGTCACTGTCTTTTTTGCCAATGCATTTTTTTTTTTTTTTGCATAGGTAGGCAACTCAGAGGCAAGCACTCTCTATAATCACCATCAAACAATATTAAGAAAAACCTTTCCGTGGGTGCTTTACCAGATGCTCTGCAAAGCGAATTATATAGGCGTGTACATGATTTGGAGGGGCTTATGGGGTCATTCAGGCAGACCTTGACAATCAAATGCTAACATGAAAACCACAGGGCTGATAGTTAGCCAGTCTGTCTGGGGGTGGCCGTATTCATTATCTTATTGCCACCTTCCTTTCTCAGTGGTTGTTATCGGTTACTGTACCTGTCGTTCAACATTTTGATGATCTTCGCTGAAAACATATTTATTACCCGGTAAGTCTATGCCATATCTATTTTTTAGCCTCCTCTGTTTTTTAAGTGCCTGTGGTAGTACTTGGATGATGTTCACAGTAATATAAAAATATCAGCTTGGAAAAATCGGGCTAAGTTTTCACTAATAGCCTTTTCTCTCCTTGGTCCAAAAGCAACATAATACAGAGAAGAAGGCAGGACTAAGAGTCAGAAGTGCTGGCTCTGGTTGGTGGGGTGAGGTGTGGAACTCACCAGACTCTAGAACCAGGGAGCCTGGCTCCAGCACAGCCCTGCCCTCCACTGGTGCATGGCCTGGGGCAAGCTGCTTGCTGTAAATAGTTGGATCTACCCTGCAGAGAGGATTAAATGAGTCACGCTACACAGAGGGCTCCAAAGAGCGCCTGGCTTGACAATAAGTGCCATACGATGGTTTGCCGTTACTACTTTGATCCTGGCTTTGTCACTGAGGAGCAGGGCTTGGACCCCTCTGGGTCTGCGTCTCTCCCTATGAACAATGGACTAAGTTCTCTGAAACCATTTTGTCTTGTTGTTTTCTTTCTACATAAGGCGTCTTGCAAACACCTAGGGGTAAGTCACAGAAAGGAGGGGGATCGTATCACTTATCATCAAAATAGGATACTTTTCAGCTTGAATGGAGATGCTATTCCTAATTAAGAACTACACTGGGCAATGCCGTAAGTCAAGCCAGTGTGGTCACACCACATACAGCAGGCAAGTCGTGAGCCCTACATACGCTGGGGATGGCGGATTCTGCTTTAAAGATATGAAGGGTGTGCTTACTGGTTCAGGTTCTAAGGGTGGCATTTAAATAGCACACAGTTGAACCAGCGATTTCCAGAACACGCTGTACTGTTTGTCCTCCCGCGTTTGTCAACGTCCCTCTTCATTTATTCCCAGCTCACGGGAAGAATACGGATCAGAATCACTAAAACAACAGGCTTGGGTTAAAAAGCAGTCGTGCTGATTTTTATTTCTGCTGAGTTTTCTCTTCTAAAGCTACCTCCACCATCCCGAGAGAAACAGTTTTCCCCATTACTGATGGAAAGTTAAGTCTTCTCATAAGGAGGACTTCCCTTCCAGAAATTCAAAACGAGAAAAAGTATCAGACAATGTGATTTTGTGCCAGCGAGCAGCCCTTTCCAAAGATTTGAACGGAATAATTTGTTTTCCATGGTTTATAGGTAGCAGATAAAACCTACATGGAAAAATGGACAAAGAGAAATGGAAAATAAGACACAGAATCTGGAATTGTAAGCTTAAAAAGCAATTTGTTTTATTTCAGCTGTGCCCAGAAATAACTTGAGGTTAACAAGTGAGTATTTCTACTGGAAGCATCAGCTGCAATTAGGTCACCGACTTAGAGAAGACGTAGGCAGAAATTTAAACACCGAGTCTATCATTATAAAGGTACTTTATCAGCAGAACTGTCAGCTATGGATTGTTGACTTAAAATGATTAAGAGGCTAAAATATCAGAGAGGAAGATGAAGTTTGTGGAAAGGTCCCTGTTAAGATCAACAGCAGCTGAGGGTCTAAATAGGAGAGAGTTGCTTTACTAACTCTCCTTAGGGCGTGAGTTTTGAACTTCTTGATTTCTACATCAGTCTGATGTGAAAAAACATAAATACTTGCTTCCTCTTGAAGGCTCTGTTCTGACCAGGCAAACCCAGGGCCACATGTTTAATTCTGGTGATGAGAAAATGACAAACCTGTTGTTGTTGTTTAGGATAACTGAGACATGGTAATACTCTTCTGATTTCCCACGGAAAATCAGCTGTGAAAAATCTGTAACAGTACTGTTCAAACGTCCTATTTAAAACATAAGCCAAAACCAATAAAAATATGGAACCTTTGGACCTGGCACCAAGAATAGATTCTGCATGGATTGTCTTAGCTCACCTAATAATGGATTTTTTTTTTCCTGGAAGTTTATTTGAGAGTCTAAAAAAGATTTAATTGTTAATTTGATACCTATCATTGCATAGTTTAATAATGACTAGACTTTACAAATATCTGGATCCACATGAGCCATGGAATTCAGAAGAATATTATTTCCTGTTAGATTAAGAACCGATTTTTCATGGTAGATTTTACTTGATCATTCATTTGATCCATTTAGTTTGATCATTTAGATGTTCCAAACTACTAAATGCTGACCTATATTTTTTAAGTTTCCGTTCACCATAATGATACAGGTTTAAGTTTCACAATGGCTGTGTCTATTTCCTTAGCAGCGAAAATGTCCTGAGACCTGTTTTTTCGGTCTTTGTAGGTCTTTGCCATCAGTGCCATGGGAGCCCCCATTTCAAATTTCGCTTCTTTACATGGGGCTGTTGTTTGAACAAAAGCCTGAAAGGATGGCTTTTAGAATAGCTGCTAGACATGCAGCTGTAAAGCGAGGCTGCAGTGTGCCACACCAGCAGTCAGCTGGGCACATTCATTAGTACGTGTGGAGGCTGAGGGCTGCACGCAGACAGAAGGGGCTTCCTTTTGTCCAGCATTCACTGAGTGCCTGGCTCTACTTTCTTTATCACATGAACATCAGTGTTTATCTCCTTGAATCACTGCAACTATACATTGCTGTTCCCCCTCCCATCGAAGATTTAAAGTCTCTTTCGCCACGTACGAGGTATAGAGAACTCTTTTAGGGACAGATTTTTAAATCCAGTCTACCATGGAGCTACCACTGATACCAGACATTAAGTAAAATGAAGGTTTACTGTTGATGAAGGTGTAGCTCTTACGAGGGTCCCAGGGTTAGCCCAAGACTCAGTTATGAAGTCAGAAGATGCTAGTGTGTGCGCGCGTGTGTGTGTGAGTGCGTGTGTGTGTGTGAGAGAGAGTGCTACCATCCCCTAGACTCTCAGCCCTGTCCATTTTGTCTTCTTTTATAATTGAAAACATCTAGCCTCATGAAAAAATTGTGATATTATCTCCATTACTTAAAAAGGGAAATAAACTCAGAGAAGTTAAACCATCCCCCAAGGTCTCACAACCAGGTGGTAGTAGAACCAAGATTGGAAGCCAGGTCGGCATGTTCCAAAGTCTACTCCATTACGCTGTTAACCACATGAATCTTCAGAAACATTCCAAGCCTCTAGTTCTCTGTCCTCTGCAGCTCTTGCCCACACTCGGCAGGCTGCAAAGGGAGAAGGCGCTAAATGTACATGTGGTCAACCAGCGAGTGCACAAAGTTGAACTTCTGGAAGATTAAGGTCTTACAGGACCCCAAATTATGCCCCAAGCATCTGTCTTGTCTTTCAATATGACTTCTAGGAAGGTTAAGCATTAGAAGCTCTAGGGGTGATGTGAATCACAGGAAGTGCTAAGCTAAAATACTGACTGAGTCATTCTTTCCAGATACAATGGCCTTTATTTCTCTAAAACTCTTAATAGACTTTTATAAACCGGGGTAAAATAAAAGCTCGTTAAATTTAATATTATGGCTACTACTAATAAATATTAAACTAAATTTCCTACTACGACTACTACTAAATTGCTTTCACTTTTTGATAAGTTATCAACATGTTGGATTCTTTGCTCATCAAAACATCTGATAGCATGCCCCGTGCCTTCTGGGTATAAAATAAATGTTAATTACGATAAATGCAGTGATGCACAGTCTTTTTACTGCGTCGTCTCACACACACAATCTCTCTTGCGTCTGGACCTACGACACATTTGGTTCTTGGATAGCAGGGGATGGGTTTTAGAAACATTGTGGAGGTGGAGTCAATAGAACTTAGCTGTGCTTGGAGGTGGAGGTGAAGGGTGAGGGCATTCAAGTCAAGTCTGAAATTTTAGCCCTGGTGACTAAGGGCTACTTGTCAGTAATAGGGAAGGTGGAGAGTCTGAGAAGATGATGCCCAGGTCAGAATAAAAAAAATGTGTGCCCCAGTGGTTTTGTGATTCCAGCAATGCTTAGGAGACTTAGAGTGAAGGTAGAGGAAGCACGTGTGGGGTGTCTACAAGGGGAGTGACTTGACACAGTCACTCTGTGTGGCTAAATAATGAAGGTGAGGGGCTCAGAGCCCTGCTGAAAGGAGGAGGGAATTCATCTGAGTGTTGCGTTGAAAGCCCTTCGTTTCCCCATGGTCCAGTCACAGTGCCTTGCAATAGGGTTGATGGGAGTAGGCATCTATATGTGCTGCTGAGACCTCCAGGGAATGATGGAGCTGAGGGGTGAGCCCACCGTGGCAGGACAGGGATTATCAAGGTGCCAACTGGCTTGAGGAAAAGGTTGACCTCTGGGGTCACCATGAAGGAGTGAGGATGGTTGGCGGGAAAGAGTGGAGACTGTGGATGGAGGAACATTCCAGAATGTGAACTCTTGGAAACGGTACCGTTTTTGCTCTGAAGGCTAGTAGCCTATGGTGAGCATTAAAACATTCCAAGGCCATGAGTTCCCCAACACCCATCCTGATTCCCTGCTCCAAAGGTTGGAGGGGTGTCCTTGGGACATGTTACTGGGATTCCTCCCATGTTCCTCAGTGGGCGTATCTTCCTTTCTCACATGTGGACAGAGATGATTATGTATGGGGTAAACATGTACCTTATTCAATCATCTTTTACTATTTTATTACTGTCGTTTTATTGGAATCAACATTTCCTTCTCCAGTGATGGGGCATCAGATGTAACAAAGAGTTTTAGGGAAATGTGTCTGCTGGTCTTTCAGGATGTAACTCTTTGACCAGACTCTGCAGACTGGCTGCTTCCCACCATTCCACTTTCTAGGTTTCACCGCATTAACATCCGATACTCTTTCCATCAAACCAGGCCAGTCATGTGTCACAGGCTGACACTGTTTGTGTTCTCAAACATGAAAGTTGAAAGGTCAGGATTCAACATTACGCACCAAGGTTCCAGTCCAGGAGTCTCCAAAATCGAGGCCAGGAACAACTAACTCCCCAAGATGGGGCAGGCGGTGATGTGTGGAATACAGCCAGTGAGCCATGGTCCCTGGAGTGTCCTCAAAGATGCATGTCTACCCAGAACCTCAGAATGTGATTTTATTTGGAAATAAGATCTTTGTAGATGTGATTGGTTTAAATTAAGATGAGGTCACACCAGATTAGGGTGGGCTCTAAATCTAATGACACATGTCCTTGTGAGAAGAGGAGACACACAGATGCACAGAGAGAACATATCTGAAGACAAAGGCAGAGACTGGGTGATGCAGATACAATTTAAGGAATGTCAGGGATTACTAGGAGCCATCGGAAGTCAGGAAGGATTCTTCCCCAGAACCTTAGGAGGGAGCCTCACCCTGCTGACACCTTGATTTTGAACTTCTAGCCTCTAGAACTGAGAAAGAATACATTTCTGTTGTTTTAAACGAGCCCGTTCGTGGTCATCTGTTACGGCAGCCTAGGACACTGATACATCCCCTAACCCTGCTGACTTACTTGTCACTGCCCACCTGGGAAGGTCCTCCCTGGAGCCAGTCTCCCTGTTACTAACATGATCGAAAGTCTCGGGACACCTCGCCCCAGAAGGCTTCATGCCCAGGTAAGTGTATTTCTTCGGACCGCCCTTGTCATGACATCGTTCTGACTTACGTCTTTGTTCCTTTGAACTTCAATCAATGGCTGAACCAGGAACGTTGTTTTGACTATGCCGAAGGTTTCTAAACTGCCCACTATGTGGTTTCCAGGTCAGATCGTTGGACTTTGTTCTGTGAATCATTGCCCAAAGATTCAATTCAATCTCACTTCACCCACCTTGTGTCCAGGGTTTCGGTGAGTTAGTGAGAACACGGGTACTTAGGGAGTTACTGAGGAAAGCCAGACATGAGAGGGGGAGCCCAGTGTTGACACGAGGCAGAGAGCACAGAGATGAGGGGTCTCGGGGCGGTGGGTGACGAATGAAGTCACCAGGAGCTCAGCTTCTCGGCTGGGAAGGCAGCTGTTGATTCCTGACATACTATTTTAGGACCCGAAAGAGAAAGTGAGGGGGCTTTGTGAAATCACTTAAAAGAGACTGCATGTCAAGGGGAGATGAGACATGTGTTACCACCACCATCCTTTCCCCACAGGAATGAGAAAGAATCACAAATGTGAGTCTGCTCGTGATCTTTATGGTGGGAGGCTTCCTTTGAAGCCTGACATCACTAAGAAAAAGGCTCATAAAACCAAAAAAAAAAAAAAAAAAAAGAGTCTCACCAAGGAATACAGGAATTAGAAACAGTTACAGCTCTGCAGGAGCGGGAATTCGGTGGAACCAGAAGTTACTCAGGAAGAGAAAAGCAAAAGACAAGATTTCTCAATGGGCCTGGAGGATGTTGCCTTCGTGGGGAGGCTCTCTCCGATGGGGAAGAGTCCTAAGTGATGCCAGGAGAGCGAGGTGGAGGAAGAGCCCGCATCCCGAGTGCACGAGTGGTCCTGGGCAAGTCACGGAGACTTGGAATCTTGGGCTTTTCTTTCTAGTTTGCTTGTGAAGCAAGTAAGGTCTGGGCCCTACTAACCGTGGAGGACTCGCAGAAGGTGACTGCTTCTGGAAACTCCCCACGTATAAGTAGGGATCCCTGGGATGGGAGAGCCAGATGTGTAATAGTGTGGTACCTTTGCGCCTAGGCCTCACACCGAAGAGAATCAGGTGTGGGTCCTTGCCACAGTGGGAAAAATGGGCAGATGTGATAGGTCATAAAGGTAGACCAGAAGGACGGGTTTAAGTTGAAAGCCTTCAAGATGGTGAGCCTCATTGCCCTGCTGTGGCCGTATCATGAACCAGGCTGATGTACACACACACACATATGGAAGGCCTCCTTTACTAGGTACAATGCTGGGAGACGAAACGAATTTTTGCTGCCATTTTTTCATAAAACTAGACAAAAGCTCAGCACCTCTTTCATAGGAAACATCAGCTCTGGGCTTCATTTGTGATCACAGCGCCACAGGCAACCCACATATGTGCCCTGAGAGCTGGATAGTTCAAGGGAATGCTGGGTCATTCCGACCAACCAGGAGTTTGGAGAACTATTGATGCCGTAGACTGAATGGATGTGTCCCCTGCAAACTCGTGTTAAATCCTGATGTCCCAGGGGATGGTATTTGGAGGTGGGGCCTCTGAGAGGTGAGTGGGTCATAAGGGTGGAGCCCTCATGGGTGGGATTCGGTTTCTCATAAAAGAGAGCCCAGAGAGCCCCTGGCACTTCTGCCATATGAGGACATAACAGAGAAGATGGCCATCTATGAACCAGAAAGCCAGCCCTCACCAGACGCCAAATCTGCTAGAACCTTAGTCTTGGACTTCCCAGCTTCCAGGACCGTGAGAAATAACTGTCTACTGCTTATAAGCTACCCAGTCTACGGTAGTTTTGATAGCACAGCCTGAGCGGACTAAGAGAGTCGAAAGCCAGAAGCAACCTTTGTGGACTCCAGGGCTGGTGAAGCCCAGGGGCCTGGCCCCTTGCCTCCACCTTGTCTACCTCTCTTGCTAACCATCTTGACCAATGGGAGGTTTTCTGAACACACCAGGTCCCTTCCTGACCGCCCGCATCCTTGAACATTCCCCTCCCTCCAGATGAGAGACCCCTTTTCCCCTCTTCCCTTCCCAGTTCTTCCAGATCAAGAGTATGCACGTCTGCCATCGCCTCCTCTAAGTGGTTGGGTGTCCTTCCCTGTGCTTCCTGGCTGGCCCTGTGGGTCTGTTTCCTTGTCTGTCATCCCCAGAGGGGTCCTGGATGACATGGATATCCAGTCGACCTCTGTGAAACGTCTACGGGAACTTGGCTGACTTCATCTTCCTCTTCATAGCTCTCAAGGTGTACCAGCCACCCTACTAAGCACATCACAATAACCCACGGAAGCAGGGATTACTGCCGTTGCTATTTTACAGGTGAGCAAATAGAGCACAAAGAGGTCAGATGACTTGCCTGTCACACAACTAACAAGTGGTGGATGGTGTCCATATGCCTGATCTGGGTTGAATACTGTCTCCAAAATTCATGCCCACCTAGAGTCTCAGAGCACCACCTTCTTTGGTTATAGGGTCTTTGCAGAAGCAACTAGTTAAAGTGAGGTCATGTTGGATTAGAGTGGGCCCTAAATCCATTGACTGATGTCCTTATAAGAAGAGAAAACAGAATCACACAGAGGGAAGAAAGACTGCCACGATGATGGAGACAGACATGAGGCACCAATGGCTGGCAACCAGCAGAAGCTAAAAGCAGGCCAGGAAGGATTCTCCTTGGAAGCTTTCAGAGGTAGGGTGGCCCTGCCATAATTTCAGACTTCTACCATCTGGAACTATGAGAGAAAAAAATTTCTGTTGTTTACAGCCATCTGCGCTATGGTCGTTTGTTATGGCAGACACAGAAAAATAATAAACTACCTCTCAGAAAGAGCAGGGAAAAGTTTCTCTGGGGGCTGTGGCATCCCCATGCTTTCCCTGGACAGGGGAGAGGGCCAGCGGGCCTGCTTCCCTTGGAAGCTCTGCCCGATGGCAGGATTCCCAGACCACACACACACTGAGCAGGCCTGCCTGTCCTTTCATGAGATGGCATTTTGGGAGGGACACAGGCCTGGAACACAAGGCAGGAGCCTGGGGCACATTCCTGGCAGCTGGACTTTGGGAAGATAGGAGGCAGCCACCTGCTGCCTCAATTTTCATTTTTTAAAAATGGACCCCTTATGTGAACAAGAGTCAGGCACTGGGAGTGCAATAGACAGTGTAATTGACCACGTCTCTGTCCCCACGAAATTAACTCGCTAGGGGAGACAGGCTATGACTCAATCAGTAAACAAGTGATGATTACAGACAATGACAAGGGATAGGAAGGAAAATTCCCCTCTCAAAAGATGGTGAGCTTTCACAAAATTAAGCGTTATAAATAAAAACAAAAAACCAAATTGAATGGTGATGCTCTTTGCCCTTGTTAACGATTGCACAAGTGTCTGCGTGGCGGACCAGGCAGGGCCCTGCGAGCTCAGACTCAGATGGTCCTCGGGCTGGCCCCACTAGACTTATGCCAGAGGCCAGCCTAATGTGCGGTCAGAGTGTGGCCCATCCAAGTCTAGTTTCTCCATTGCGAGGCCAGCAATAAAAGGGATGACTGGGCATGCAGCCTGCCCAGACCTCGCAGGAGGGAGAGTGTGTCCCCCGGGCTGGTTCCCCGGGCTGAGGTAGCTGCAAGGCCGGCAGTTCCCCGAAAGGGCCACGCTCCTTCCCTGCCAGGAAAAGCATCTGCAGTGCCTTTGGGGATACCTGCGAGAGGTGCCGGGCACCGGACATGTCTCTCGTCTGCAGATACCATCCCCCGGGGGTGCGTCTCGGGTGGCCGCTTTGAGAAAGACACATGGAGCCAACTGCAGGAAGAACAAAACTTTCAGGAAGAACAAAAGAGAACAAATCTAATGAACACGATAATGAACATGAACAAGGATGACTGTAGATGCAAGCACAGTGACTTAGCTACAGAAAAGGATAATAGAAAATACAGGGTGCTGTTAGTGACGGGATAATAGAAACCATTTGTAAAACAGAACTATTTTGGGGAGAGGAGCAAACAAAACTGCTCCCGGGGCTCCTGCGTCCTCAGTGACTCTTCACCTGATTTGCATTCTGAGGTCAAACACCATTACTACGAGCCAATGTGGGGTTGGGAGAGAATATTGGCCTGTTTGCTTGTTACTGTACATACACACACACACACACACAAGTGATTGAGGAATGTAGAGGGAAAAACCTGGAATAAATGCACTGGTCTAATTTCTTCTACATCACTCACGGAAATTCCCCTCTCACGAATGTTCCTAAAAGCTGATTTTCTCATATACTTTGAAGTCAGGCAAGTGGGTTTGGGGAAAGTCAGATTCTCTCTGAGGTGTCTGTTAACATGCTAAGGTATCTCAAGAGCCCCTTCAGCAACAGAAGAAAGCTCCCCTTTGTGAATGAAGAAGGAGAAAATGAAGGCGGTGATTCCAACTGAATAAATACGGAGCTCGTTTCGACAATCATTGGATCACTTAATGGTTCCAGAGCAACCAGGAGGAACAGGGTTTTCTTGACCATTGACATTCAAAGTTTTCTTAAAAAAAAAAATGAAACAATATAGCCAAGATTTTATAATAACTTTAAATGAAGTATAATCTATAAAATATTGAATCACAATATTGTACACCTGGAACTCGTATTGTAAATCAACTATACTTCAATTAAAAAAATTCAAAAAACCCAAGATGTAAACTGTCTAAATGAAATGATCCATTTTCTTTTCCCACTGGTGAGGGTGTAATGAAAGGTTTTCTGTTTTAAACTCATACACGTCTACATCGACGTTATTATGCTTCTAGAGAAGTTGCTCAATAGAGGTAGGTTGACCTAAAAAAAAATCGGCATCGGCGTTTCGTATCTATCTATGTGAGATGGTGAATGTATGCTGCACATCTCAGACTTACCTAGTGCTGTGTGTCAATTATATCTCAATAAAGTGGGGAGAAAAAGAGAGTGGAAGAAAAAACAACAAAAAAAATTGGCGTTCACCTCCAGCCTCAGTATTGACTGGGAACCTCTGTTCTTATCCACCCTCAAAGACCTCAGCCAAATTCTGGGACGGTTAGTTTGGTTTCCTGGCTGGAATTGCGACACCGTTGGGGCAGAGAGTCTTGTAGCTGCAGACAAGCCCGTGAACAGGGTGTCAGGAAGTCCGGGAAAGCATGAGTCAGCTCAGCACTGGCACCCCTGGCACTGGGCTCCAGAGGAAACTTGACCAGTAGCCGAAGTCAACAAAGCGCGTCGAGCAAGCCGTGCAGTCTGGGGGAAGCCATGGAGGGCCTGCCAGCATGTCCCCACCAACCCTACACACCAAGCTCCACCCTTCCCAGCAGAGACGGACCAACCCTTGCAGCTCTGACCACAGAGGGTGGACTTTAACGACCTGGGAACTAATTTCTCGTTGGTTTTGGTAAACTAAAAATGATGGAATGAGTAATGCATTAAAATCATCCCTTTCTTAATTGAAAATTTAAAAGAAAGTATTACAGTTCTGTTGGAGACGACGTCTTTGGAATCAAAACTGTAAATTTCTGGGAGATAATTTGAGATTTAAACGTGTAAATGTTCTAATTTCCTCGTTGTCCTGTACTGACATGGGGCATGGTTTATAGCAAAGGCTATAGGAACTAGGAACTAACGGTCTCTTAGTTCTTTCTGTCTTTTCTCTGCCTCTTGGCATGTATGCGTAGGTATGGGTATGTGTAGGTATGTCTTTGTATGCTTAGTTACTTCTATCCCTCACTCCTCCCTTCTAGAATGTCCTTGCCCCACCTTCAGTGTACACTTGCTTTTTAGAATTTTAAACCCTGAGAATTATTTGAAGCTCCTGATCAGTTTTTTTTAACACCTTGAACCTGATATGTCTGCAGCCTGCCCCTAGTTATGGAGAATAATAGAAGTTCAGACTTGGTAGGACTGTGGAGCCATGGGACTCTCCCTTCACGGGGCAGGCATCCTCCCCAAAGTACCACACGTTCAGGGTTTGACCTGACTTAACCAGGCTCCATCTCTGCTTCTGTCCTGCAGCCCAGCTGGCGAGCTCAGATGTGATAACTCTGCTGAAGAGGGGATGAGGAGGGAGTTAAATTGTGGGCAAAGTGAGGAAAGCCCGGGATCCGGTGCAGGAGAGGAAATGGAGAGAAGGGAAATGCTAGGAGAGGGTTTTCCCCGGGGGGCTATGGTCACAAGCTGGGGGACTTCTATGGAAGGGAGAGGGCTGGAGACGTAGCCTTCCCACGTCCTGCCCCACCTGCCTCTGGCCCTTGGCTACTCCTTCTCAGACCCCGAAGATGAGTCTATTAAGTCAGCCCATCGCACACATCTAGAAGTTTCTGGGTGCTGCAGGGAACTCGAAGACGGAAACTTTGGCCTAAGAGCAGACTTCTCGGAACAATATTGACACAATAACAGTTAGCTTGAAAAAGAAGAGCAAACTCCTCCTCTCTCTCTCTCCTCCCCAACTTGACTTCATAACCCATCTCTCCTCTGTTAAAACTGTAAGTGGAAAAAAAGCTAGTTTCGCAAAGATCATTGGTACAGAAAGTGTGGCTGTAAATTATCTAGAAACTTCGGCATTTCTGCTTTATAACTTTCACCTGAGCTTATCGCTTTTCTTTACACCATGAGGCCAGGAGAAGCAAAACCAGAAAGAAAAACCCAACCCAACAAAAAATAGATTTTAGCTCTTGAGCAAAAGGACATAGACACTATCAAAACAATTTGCAAAATTACAGAAACATTGCTCCATTTTCCATAGGGTTAACTTTTGAGATGAAAAACTAATTTGGAACTTATGATTTCTTTGAAAAAAAATTCCCTTAACCAAACCGAAGACATTTACTGGGAGAAGAAAATGACTAACTTGTAGTTTCCACAATGAGAAACACATTCCCATGGCTTCTGGCCACTTTCTGTCATTACGTGATGGGCTTAAATTGCATTCATTTATAATGAGTGAAAAATATGAATGAAATCTTTAAATTAGTCAAAATAACGTCATGCTTTAAACATCCTCCCCTGCAAAGAAAGAGAGGATATTGGATGGCAATTGACCTCACGATCGCTTCTGAGGATCGATCCCAAACCTGACGGCCCATATTTAACTTCAAACCAAATATTGCAACTTCACGATTAACAAAAAAAAGAAAGAAAGAAAGAAAGAAAAAAAAGCAGGCTTCTTATTGCTGCAGTGAGATAGGGCAGTGTAATGGCTTTGAGCGTGTCTCTTCCTGCAGTGTATCTGGCCTTGAGTCCACAGAGCCTCCCGCCAACATCAAAGGAAGCTGTAGGAGATGGTGTGTGGAACCCCAGATAGCCCCGGGAAGCGGGGGAACCCACCCTCTGTCAAGAGGAGTTGCTAAAATTAGACGGTGAGGTAGTCTCTGAGCTGGAAGGGATCTTGCTGATATCTGCTTCCATCAATGATAGACTCCGTCAGACCTTCCAGACCTTCAAAGAGAAGGGCTTATGCAATCGGCAGGAATGCCTTTCTGTTTGGAGAGTCTTCTCTCCGTCTATCTTAAGCTCTTCATGCTGATATTAAAGTCAATTTCCTCTTACTTCGGGGCTCAGTGCACATGGGGGCAGCTAGGCCCTGTATTTTCCTCCGGGCTTTCTAAGATGTTTTTTAAAAAAAAATAATCTGAGACCTTCATCTGGCCCTTGCTGTTCATCTGGGGCGCTGTCCTACGGTCTTCATTTTGGTATTCTGGGTGCATTGGGGATGCACATGAAATCCTGCAAGGGGGGCTGGAAGGGTCAGGGCCAGCCTCATACTGGGACCGAGCGGGCGAGTGGTCACCTGCCCAGCAGCATCTTTATTTCCCCCTTATCTCCCTTTCCAGCCGCCTTGCCTGGCTCTGGTGACAGTATCTGAATGTCTGCCACTTGAGATTTACGCTCTGGGGTAAGCGCTGCCCCTCCTTCTGTGTTTCTCTTTGAAACTTTGCGTCCATCAGGAAAGGGTTAAGTCTCTTAAAATTAATATCTTTGCTGCCCTGATTTCCTCTCTCGAAAATATTTAGGGAAGCAAGACAGGCTGGGAGAGGGGATGGGGAGGAGAAGAAAGGGGCTTAGGAAAAGGGGACCTGGGTAGGGACCACAGAGATCAGCCTCGCTTCCCTGAGAACGTCCCTTGTGGCTTCCTCAGCAGGACCACACAATGTCCAGAGACCACTGTGTGACTCGCAGAGATAACGGTGGCAGTTCCTGGCAACATTTGCTCTATCCCTCCCCCTCCGTCATCTGTCTTCCCCCCCAGAGAATCTTTCTTTTGCTTTGGGCACCATGAACCTCAACTCTGCAGAGCGGGGAAGGAGCCAGACCCTTGTGAGTCCAATCCACATCCCATCTTGTCAATTTCTTTCTTCTCAAGACCAAAACAAACCACAAACCCTCTTATCCCACTAAATATCCACCCGTGGAGCACAATCAAGGAATCTGTGTCCCAAAGCAAAACCCTTCTCTTCGAAGGAGCCAGCCTTTACTGCCCTGCCCTACAAATGGGCGATTTAATAGACCTGACCCGAGGCAGGCATATGCTAGCAAGTAGGTTTATTATGAGGTTGAATTGGTGACTTGCAGTGGCTGTCAAGCGTCGGGGGCCTTGAATTCAGGCCTGTGGGTGAGCAGGGCACAAACAGCTGGGCAGAGCAGCCCTTAAGCCCCTGCCAGCTGGAGCCAGAGACAGGCCTTGGAAGCTGGAGCGCTTGGGCTGCTCTTGGCACGGGTTCCAGAAACAATTCTGGTGGCAATGTGGGGCTGTGACTCCAGGCCTGCCCCAGAATAACACACTGTCAGCATATGTTAACAGGCTGCCTTCTCTCCAAAGATCACAAAATGCATTCCATTTAGTGTCTGTTTTGCAAGTGTTACTATCTGTGTTTTATGGGCAACAAAACCAAGATACAGCAAGGCCTTTGAGCTCTGCCACGTGAGTGTGAGTGGTGAGGGGCTGACCCTGGGAGACCTGTGC
This sequence comes from Physeter macrocephalus, assembly GCF_002837175.3. NCBI lineage: Eukaryota > Metazoa > Chordata > Mammalia > Artiodactyla > Physeteridae > Physeter > Physeter macrocephalus. The sequence continues at coordinate 5,808,816 of NC_041221.1, forward strand.
TTCCTGAGTCTCGGGCTGTTGCAAAACAGCTTCCTCCAACCTTTCCAAACTCCTTCCAGAATGGTCACGCTGGCTGGCAGATCTCAGGGGCTGGTGGGAGTTAAAAGGAACACATGTGTTCCAAACTCCCTGGAAGAGAGAGCGGTATTAAAAACACACACACAAGCTAGTGTTCACCATGTGGGGGCCCAGATGAAAGCAGTCGGCTGCTTCAGTACTGGGCTTTGTGACCACACGTGGTGAGGCCTTCACCCCACAGGAAGCCCGTGGAAATGAGTAGAAGACCTGACGCCTCCTTCTCTCCTGCGTCTTCTCTCCTATGAAGCATAAGACCATGCAGATCCTGGTCTTTCTCCTTTTACAAATATGATCATCCGTAAGACTAAACTTTCTCAGGAACTCACCACTGACACCAGTCAACAGAAAGAGGAACCTGCTAGTCTATGACTAAGTGAAATTGTTCAGCTGGCCCTGTTCTATTTCAGCCTCCTCTGCCCACGTGGACCTTCATCTCCACGGGTGGAAATGAGATAAGCTTCTCCCCAAAGATGTCGGAGCCACACTTACAATATTTGACTCTTACACAAATGAAATCCAATTGAAGACCAATGATCTCCAGGGTTAGGACTTAAACTGTAAGACACGGAGACATCTCAAAATACTAGGCTGAAAGATGTCTAAGGGATCTTTACTCAGTGTTGAGCCGTAATGAATTCCAAAAAAGGAAACTCACATCTAGTGACTTTTTCAAATCTACAGGGAAGATGATCCCAGAATTTTCACTGGAAACCAGTGCTTAACCACCAACCAACAAGCATCTATCATACACCCACTGTGTGTAAGGTTCTTTGGGGCACAAAGAGAGCTATTTTGTGAATGTTCCCATGGTCAAGTGGTTCTTGCTCTTTGCGCTTGTATCATTAGCAATAACTACTCTAAATATTTAGAAATTCTTTGTTCTCTCTCTCAGCTGTGTCTCACATCCTTGCCTTCTGGAGTGACCTCCTAACTTGAGGTCTGTTCTGGGGGAGCTGGGGTTTGGGGTCACTCTTGATGTTAGCCTGGCATACACAGGGAACAGTTAGTTACCAGTGGCTGGGCCACTTCTTCCAGTGTCAGGGTGAGCTGGGGATAAGGCAGCAAAAAGCAAAAGGCAGACCCTCGTGTGTCTGAGCTCTTGATCGTTTCTTCCAAATCTACTCCTCCCATAGTTTTCCCTGCTTCTATAGCAACTGTAGTTTCCAGACGGCTTATGCTAAAGAGCATTTGATTCTTCCATGCCTCTTTTCTTTTGCGCATGCTCTCCATCCAAACTGTCATTAATAATGTTGTGAATCTTTAAAATGGCCACTTGAGGGCTTCCTTCCCTGGTGGCGCAGTGGTTGAGAGTCTGTCTGCCGAGGCAGGAGACGCGGGTTCGTGCCCCGGTCCGGGAAGATCCCACATGCCGCAGAGCGGCTGGGCCCGTGAGCCATGGCCGCTGAGCCTGCGCGGCCGGAACCTGTGCCCCGCAACGGGAGAGGCCACAACAGTGAAAGGCCCGCGCACCGCAAAAAAAAAAATGGCCACTTTATTGTTCCCACAAGTTACCCTCATTTCTTGCCTCCATTTGCAATATTCTCCTATTTGGCTTTTTTTAAAGTTTTTTTTTCTTTTAATCTTTATTTGAGATATAATTCACCTAATTACAGTGTAAAATTCAATTTTTTTTGGTATATTACATTACTAATTTTTTTGAGTTGTAAAATATATATAACATAAAATTTCCCATTTTGACCATTTTTAAGTAAACAATCAGTGGCATGAATTATATTCACGATGGTTGCTGTGTAACTATTATCACTATCTACTACCAAAACTGCTTAAACACCCCTCAACAAACACTCTGCAAACTAGGAATAGAAGGGAACTTCTTCAACATGATAAAGACCGTATATGAAAAACTTATAGCTAATATTATACTCAACAGTGAAAAGCTGAAAGCTTTTCCCCTACAATCAGGAACAAGATAAGGAAGCCCACTTTTGCTATTTCTGTGTAACACAGTACTGGAAATTCTAGCCAAAGCAATTAGGCAAGAAAAAAATTATCTCTGTTCATAGATGACATGATCTTATATGTAGAAAACCCAAAAGAATTCACAAAAAAACCTGTTAAATCTAATAAATGGTTTCAACAAAGCTGTAGATATAAGGTCAACACATCAAATTTGTTGTATTTTTATACACTAGCAATGAACAATCCAAAAAGGAAATTAAAAATCAGTTCCACTTACAATAGCATCAAAAAGAACAAAATACTAGGGATAAATTTAACCAAGAAGGCAAAGACTTATACACTGAAAACTACAAAACATTACTCAAGGAAATTAGAGGAGATCTAGATAAATGGAAGGACATTCCACGTTCATGGGCTAAAAGACTTAGTAATGGTAAGATGACGCACAATTCACACTTTCAGTATTACCCAGAGCAACACAGAAATTCAACGCAATCCCTATCAAAAATCCCAATAGTGTTTTTTACAGAAATAGAAAACCTATTCTAAAATCCTAATTGGCTCTTCACTTGCGTTTTCTTCTGCCTGACGTGCTCTGCCATCACCTGCATGGCTCCCTGTCTCACCTCCGTCAGGTAAGGATGAGGCTGTCACCACCTCAATCACATGTCACCTGTCATCTTCTTATCATGGCCCTCCCTCACCACCCTTGCACTCCCAATCATCTCTTATTTGCCTTACTTTTCTTCATTGCTCTTAATACCATCTGCCCACATTGTATATTTTACTTATTTATTTTTTGACTTCCCTTTGTGAATATAAATTTGATGAGGTCAGGGATTTTTGTCTATTGGTTCACTGCTGTACTCCCAGCACCCAGAACGTGTGAGGCACATAGTAGGCACTAAAGATAGATATTTATTGAGTGCAGGAATGAATGTAAAATACACAAGAACAATAAATAGATTCGAGTCTCTTGTTTTTGTAATGAAACAAGACCAACAAGTGACTACCAACTGGATTTTTGCCTCACATCCTCCTTAACAAAATTTAGCATTAAAGAGAAAGAAACACGTTGGTGAAAGAACAATACAGCTTCATCAAACACCCAAAGAAGTGGTGAGTGCAAATATTTCCTCCTTTTTGAAAGCCATATTCACTTTGAGCCATTTTCAGATCATCAATTCTCTCTCCAATGTACTGCTCCCCAAATCCCAATATATTTGAAATCACTTCCCAGTCTGAAAAAGTCATCAGAGTATCTTAATCCATCTTAATCTTCCATGGCAAAGGACCTGAGCGCGTAGAGATTCAGTTATGACTATATGTGGGATGCCAAGAACTTGACTTTGGCTGGGTGAGAGAAAATCTCAATACCAGGGGAGCAAGCAGACAGCTGGTAGGAAAATAGCAGGAACGTATGCAAGGAAGCAAAAGAGATGAACAGTAACAGGAGACTCCCACGAGTGGGAAACTTAGTACGTGTAGACGCAACTACATGCCAAACAAATTTACAATTTCACATACTTATGATTTTCACTGTGATGATGATGAGTGAACGAGAAGGAGGAGAGCTGCCTGTTAAAAGGGATGACTCATCTATGTCCTATTTTAAATCGATCTTGAGAGCTTTCTCCTGAATTACATCACTGACCTCATGAATCCGTGAAATCTCCAGAGAACAGCACAAAACTGCACTTTCAGTGGGAGGGTCAATGCCTCGCGAAGGCCCCTCTTCAAGGCTCAGTTCCTGCATTTCCATTCTCACAGGGCGGCTACTGTCCTTAGGAAGGAGGAGTCTGCTGCCTCTTTTGGTAAAGGTGTGTACCTTCCAACTTTGTATTTATCTGTGTAGTCAACGTATTTTCAAAATAGTCCACTTAGACTCATGAATCCCACCCGTATAAGATTTCTTTAAAGTGGAAAAGCTTTTCACTACCCTGTGCTGTTGAGAAAATGAAGGCACGAGGTAACCATGGTAGCTGCCTTCAGGAAATGGTAGAGTCAAAGAAGGAAGAACTTGAAAATTCAGAACTGTGTCCATTCCGCTCTGCCAGCCATTGGCTACTTGTTCGAACTTGAGCCAAGGGACTGATGTGACACGAGTCACACCCATGATGAAGGCACTCCACAGATGGCTCAGCATCTTTGGTTGCATCAGAATTTTGTTGATCAAATAATTCTAAAAAGCCAGGAGGCCCAGAAGCTATAACTAGGACATCCCTTTTCTATGAATAACGAAGACCTCACTTGCATTGCAATAGCAGCTCCTGTGAGAGCATGTGAGTTGCAGACCTTAGCATCACATGGCAAATCTCGAAGGACCCTGAGTGAAATCTGCTCTCTCCTTGTGCTGCCTAAAGAACAGCCCGGCAATTACAGGGCACAGCGAAGGGCGTGTCACCAGTCAAGTCCCATAAAGCTCAGACTAGAACCCAGAAGTTTTGACCCTATTCTTATCACCCTGTCCACTGTAAAAGTAACCATTTAATTTTCCCGAATGGACCAGGGACCCTTTGCAGTGGGGTCGTACCTGATCCCACCCACCTCCAATTCATCCTATTGCTTCTGTGCCTTGGGATCTCACCATGTGTTGGGGTCGTGTCCAGGGGAAACGGAAACATTCAACTTTCAGATTCACGAAGGAGGCAGCTCCAAGTCCAGCCCTGGCTTGTGGCTTGCCTACTGGAGGGGTGACCATCTCATAATCCCAGGCCCAGCTCACCCTCAGCCCTGGACAAAAGCCCAGGCCTCCAAGAGCACAACTTGGACGTGATGCCTGTGTTTCAAATTCGCATCACTTTCCCATCTCCAAGGGACTTTGATTTTAGCTCTTTCTAAGATGAGATTGGGAAATGCTTATTTTTAATTTAAATTTCTGGTGCCTCAGTGTTTTAAGACGATCTCATTCCTGCTTTTTCCATCTGCAGCAAAAACCTTGAAACCTGCTATCACTGCCTCATTGTTGAAAAAGAAGTCCTGGGCAGATGTTATTGATCTATACAGAGGTAGGAAGCATGTTCTTTATTAGGGTAGGACTTCTTACTTTTACCAGTATGCTCATTCCATTTGACAGAGCGACGGGGAAATAGGAGAGACAGAGATGAGAGGAAGGAGAAGAGAGAGACACAGAGAGACAGGGGGAGAGAGACAGAGAGACAGAGGAAGAGAGAGACACAGACAGAAAGAGAGAAAGAGAGACAGAGAGACTGTATCTTACTTTTTAAAGACCAGGCTGTCTAGAGTCTATAAACACCATTTGGATGCTGTGCGACTCATTTTATATCCCAGAGGATAGTCTCTTCTGCCCTCCAAAGCACCACATTTTAAATTCTAGCCTTGAGTCTGATTGGAATCAGATTAGATTTATGCCCCCAACCCTCCAGACCCCACCGGTTATTTAATTAATAAATACTATGAAACTCCCCAGTACTTAGTCTCTATTTTTCAGCCTAGGAACTCTCCCTTTTCCAAGCATACTGTACTGCTTCACAGACAGTCTCCACAATCCCATCCTCATCCCTGGCACCTAATCTCCAACCCCAGAAAGGACACTAATTGTTCTTGCTGCCCCTAAGCTTCCTTCTTGAAGCTCAGCGTCCAGTGGGTGCGACCCTAAATGCTCCTTCAGAGCTTGCCCGCAGGGCACCTTTTCTCCCCACTGAGGACGCTGCCTAAGGAGGAAGAACCTGGCATCTGGCTGCAGTTGGAACCTCTTCCTGACCTCATACCTTTGAAGCTCCCTTTGAATTTCATGCCAATACCCAGAGCGTGGGGTGTCACGATTGTGCGATTTTCCTGCTGCCCCGGCAGGATTGCTACACGGCCTTGACACGTTTAAAGTTACTCCCTGCTCAACTGGGACTCGTGGCAGCCGGTGCCCCCCCACCCCCAGCTGGAATGCCTGGGATTGCATTTTACCGCATGGGCATCTTCACAGCTGGGAAGCGTCTCCCCAGGGTCTCCGACAATGTGTTACGTTTCTCACATCATCCTTGGCAGGCTGAGCCCAGTCCTAAGTCATCCTCCAAGACAAGACCGACAAGTCTGATCAATTATTGCCACAAGTTCTTTAAGCGTTGAGGAGCTAATGTGTCACTCTGTAGCCAGGGGTCGGGTGCACTGTAGCTGAGAGACGGGGTCCACGCAGGGAGATGAAAACACGCACGCACGGAAGACTGGAGATTTACAAATTCAGTTTGCTCAATATTTTTACAGAAAATCTGCTTTGCCTGCCTAAAAGCCTCACGTAGGCAAACTGAACTCAATATCTTTCTCAGAAAGCACAACGAGAAGGATATTCCATCTGGTTTTTAATAAAATGAAGCCATGTTACTCTGTCTTTCAAGCCTTCCAAAGCCCTCCATATGTAACACCCTCCCTCCAGCCAACACAGATGAAAATTCTCCCTGTGGCTCAGAGGCTGAGAGCCTGAGAACTAGAGTCAATCAGCTCTGAACTTGAGTCCCTGTCCTGCAGGGTGACTTTGGGCAGGTTAGGTAACCTCTCTGAAACGCATGAAGATAACAGTAATACCAATGTCAATGGTGTCACGCAGGAAGTGCTCAGACCAGCATGGGGCACATACATGTTCAGTATGTGTTAGTGACGTTGTGATGATTAACATTTCCTTTCTCAGGGTAGGAACAAGGTGCATGGAGCGGGAGTTGTGTCAGCCAGTCCTTTGACGCCAGGGCTCAGCTTGGTGCTTTAGATAGCCTGCCGACAAGACCTGAATCAATGCTTGGATACAGCCCATACCCTTCCTCTGCCAGGCTGAAGGCACTGGAATAACAGGGGAGAAAATGAGAGGTCTTACAAGGAGTCCTGTGTAGGACACCGCCCTTCCTGTTTCACCAGGCCAGTCCTCGTTTACTGCCACATCCCTTCCTACTCCCGGAAGTGCCCCAGTTAGGAGGACAAATGATGTGGTCACCCTATCTTTGAGCTACCTCAAGTAGCTTCCAGAGCTGTGCTGTCCAATATCACAGCCAACAGCAAATGTGGCTAATTTTAAAAAAATGTCAATTATCACATGAATAATTTTTATAATAGAATACGTGTTGAAATGATAATATTTGGCTACATTGGCTAAGTAAAAATATAAGTAGAATTAATTTTGCATGTTTCTTTCTACTTACTTGATTGTGGCTACTAGAAAATTTAATATGTGGGCTTGTGTTACATTCTAATGGACAGTGCTTTTCTAGAGTTTGAGCTCTGTGGACTGTACACACGTTACCGCTCTTGGACCTATGCTGTGCCTGACATCAAATTTTCTCTCGGGCTTTGGGGACAAATATCCTCGCCACAGAACTGTGCCATAATGCCCTTGGCTGGCTGCATCTCCACTCCTAAAACCTTGCCTCTGAGCCTGACTTCTCTCCTTTGCACCTTGGCTATGTGTCGTCACATGGATGTTTGAAAGCGGCCCAAATTCAACAAATCCAGAACATACCCCATCGTGTCCTGCATTCCACCCTTGGTCTTGCTTCTCACCTGGGATTACCACTCTCCCGGTAACCAGGCTCCAGACTTCCACAGCACCTCTCACTGGCCCTGACTCCTTCCCTCCAGAGACTAAATCAATTGCCCGTCTCCTGGGTCACGTCTTTGTCACATCTCTTCACTATTCTCGCTACTACTGTCCGTGTTCAGGCATCTGTATTCTTTAATAATAAATATTACCACTTATAAAAATATAATAATATTCTTTCAACATTCGGCAAATGAATCCTCCAGCCTCTCTCAGAACCACTGTCCCAAACATTCTCCAAGCAACACTGGCAAGGTCTTTCTACAATCCAGAACTATCTTCATACCTCAACGTAAAAAATGTCCTTGGCCTTTGATTGTGTCCAAGCGCTTTCATCCCAAAGCCCTTGAGAACCCATCCCCAGTTTATGGATCCCACTTAATTCCCTGTTATTTTCCCTGCCCCTCCCACCTACCCTATCTCTCCCCCGACCCTCACCAGACCACACTATTTTACATGAAGATGAACCGTGCCCTTTCACCTCTAAGCCTTTAATTGGGGCTGCTTCCTGCTGCCAATGTCATCTTCCCTGCCTCATCTGCTTTGGGGAGTTCTGTGTAACTCGAGGATGCAGTGAAAACACACATTCTTGGGCTTCCCCGGTGGCGCAGTGGTTGGGAATCCGCCTGCCGATGCGGGGGACGCGGGTTCGCGCCCCGGTCCGGGAAGATCCCACGTGCCTCGGAGCGGCTGGGCCCGTGAGCCACGGCCGCTGGGCCTGCGCGTCCGGAGCCTGCGCTCCGCAGCGGGAGGGGCCACGGCAGTGAGAGGCCCGCGTACCACACACACACACACACACACAAACAAACAGAAAAAGACACACATTCTTCAAAAGCTTCCCCAGCCCCTCCCCCAGGGAGAACTGAGGCATCCTCCTACGTTCATCGCGGTGCCATGACAGCACATTCAAGTTGGTCCCATGTTAGCAACATGAGTGTCTCCTCTTCCCAACTAGAGGCAGACTTCTTTAATATTTAGGTTATTCATCTTCTGACCCTCCCTTCCCCATGACAAGTAGCCCCCGATTTCCAACAATCATTTGAAAGGTGCCCAGTCCATGAGGGTGAGTTGAATCAGCGGCAAATGCGAGCTTAGCATGTTCTTTGGAGAGATCTCCTGCCAGGCTTGTCTCAGCTCTGGTCTGGGAGAATTCCCTGAGGACAGATAAGGAGGGGCCAGACCAAGGTGGCATTTAAGGAGAAAAAGGGAAAAAATCGGTTGTGCACGTCTTTCTAAGCAGATTTTCTAATTATGCTTTGTCAAAATACTTGCTGAATGTGCACTTCAAGAATATTTACTATCGAGATCAAACTTCAGGCGTATGGAGCCCGGGATGTGCTTCAAACACCGTTTATTCCACTACTTATACCTTCTTTTCCTTCACTACCGGTATGACAGGTGCCTAGAGGTGGATTCAGTCCTTCTAACCACACTGACGACGGAGTGGTCATTAGAGGCCATGAAAAAGGTAGGCTTCTGGAGAAAGATGGAATTACACTTATATTAGGATGTCAAAAAGGACCTTGCATGAAAAGAGCCACAGATCCAAAGGGAAAAAAATAAAGGAAAAAACCAAACCCAAACCTGAGGCCGTCCGTTGTAACAGAGAAGCTCACGCTTGGCTTTCAGGAGTGCTGGTCGTGTGTGTTTTGTATTACAGGCAATTATCGGTGGTCTCCTCGCTGGCCCTAGAGAATGTTGAACAGCATCAAAGGGAAATATGATCTATCAGAAGGGAAATCCTACTGCATCTTTTAACCCTGGGCCAGCTCTGCTGGGCTGATGGTGCATTTTATTTTTGATGATGTATTTTGTTTCCATGATGCATTTTATTCTTGAAGTCTCACAAATAGCTGTTGGTGAAAGTTGAGGTGAGGATAAATTTCTCTCCCAGGCCACTTGTTTTGAAAAAGCCAAACTGGGCCTGTGACATTGCTGAGTGATTCTGAAGACTGAAATTAATCCAGCCCCATGTCTTCTCTGCCACCCGGCAGTCAATCCACAAGGGAGGAAGCAACTTTTTTGCATAAATCAACTGTGTGTCGCTCACCACCATGAACTTGGGGTGCAAGACCATGAAGTTTGGTCTGATTCTTCAAAGAAAATGACACCCTGGTCAATACACTTGTAGTATTAATTACACTTCATTATATTATTACATTTCTGGGAAATGGTACATTTACATACAAGCATACAAGATACTGAATGTGCACCACTGAAAAATAAGGGACACCAGGGCGGTTCAAACCCTCCATTGGGCCAGGCCAGCTGGAGGGCAATAGACATTCTCCCACTTAATGCAGGGCCACCTGGGCTGATTAGAGTTGGCTTCGTTCAACTCTGTTTCCAGCCCGAATCGACAACAGAAACACACTGCACTTCTGACTTAGATGGAATGAAGCTTATTGAGGAAGAAAATGGAAGCTAAATGCTTTAAGAATGGCTCTTTCTAGGTTCTTATTTTCCAGTTGGATCCAAATTTTGACACTAACTAAATGTGAACTGTAGCCAAATAGCCTACAATTTCCGTGCTTCAGTTTCCTTTTGCGCAGAAAATGAGCATATGAGCATTTGCTGCTCCCAGACACAAAAGGTCTATCAGTGGATGCTGAAGAACTATCAGTGGTTTGTGTTAGACAAACTACACCCCTGTATAAATATTCTAGATGAAAATCTCCCCTGAGTGTTCACCAGAGTTTCAAAAAGTGATGATGTCGAGGATGAGATCTTACGTTAGAATAGTTCAGGGAAAGCATTTCAGTCTGTGATAGCCTGACTATTGCCTGGTGATGTGAAGTTGGAGTCTCTTTCAACTCTGGCTTTAGGGCATATGAAAACCATATTGCATGTTCTGGTTTCAAGTATTTTTTCCCCTACATTTAGACCAATAACAAGGGATTATTGCTCCATAAACTTCAGGAAAATAATTCTTAAAAATACCCAATACGATAGGTTTGGCGATACTGATAACCACTGCTGGAAATTTAATCTGTTCTTTAATCTCCTTTTCATCATCTTTTCCACCTTAATGTTTAAGTAAGCAGAGGCCCAAAGCACCAACAACTCCTGTACTTAGTACATGCCTGCTATACTTGTCACATAAAGGCACAGTCTTTGTTTATGAGAATGTCTTTCTCTGATTGTATCTTGCATTTCTTGCCATTCCTAGTCTCTGGAATACTTCCTGGTAGAGAAGGATGGTCAACAAAAGTTTGTTAAAGGAATCGATAGATGAATGTAAAAGAGGGCAGCCACACCACACACACACACACACACACACACACACACAAACACACACTCACCCCCCCCACACACACACACACTCACACAGAGTCCTACACAAGAGGCAATTGATCCTGGCAACTCCGCTGAAGATCCTTCTCCTCCCCCAGCTCCAAGGCACTGGGAAGCCCACTACTGATTCATGAGTTGTCACTTGGGAGAAAATCAATGTTTGGACTAGACATTGCTTCTCACTGGCCAAGAATATGTTCATGTGTTGGGTTAAGGTAGATCCCTCAATGGGTTGAAATGGAAAAGAACTCAAAACAATTTAATATTGGTCAAAGGAAGCAAAGGAAGACAGGTGATAAAGCTACATTAACCAAAAACGCCAGATGAAGTTTTCGCGCCCTTAACAGTCATTGCCTGAGGAAAAAACATTTCTACTGATTGTCAAATGGTATCTATCACATTCAAGTTTCATCATTTTAATAGTGAATGAAAGCAGAGGAGCACTTATTACCACAAAACAAAGAGAATGCTTGCTAACACCCTTGCCATTTTGTTTCAAAGTATAGTAAAATTTGGGGCACTCTCTCTACCCCAACTAGCTTCTTTCCTTGGCTTTTATGTGGGCAGGGTTGTTGTAATTTCCCTGTTCAAATAAAGTCTGTAGAAAGCCACAAAAGGAGATCTGGACCCTACAGCTTAACGGATTCTGGAAAGCAGCTGGCTTGTAACATGAGTCATTCCAGCCAAGGCTTTCTCTTTTGTATGTTTTTCTCTGACCTAAAGAGTGGGTTATTGGATGTCTTCTGGCAGGTGCTATGGGATTAAGGAGGTAGCTGCTCAGGAACAAACTTTGAATTAGGGTTCTTTTTAAAAGAGTTTACTAAAGTAAATATGATCGTTAGCTTAATCTCCCGTATCTAATGTATCTAACATGAGGCTCCCATTTAATAGTGAGGTTTAAAAATATGGGTTGGCATGTGCATCTATTATTTGTGTAGAGATCTCTGTGCTTTTCTCCAAGAGTTGTATTTTAATGTTAATGATGAAATTCTCAATACATTCCTATTTATCAGGACCCAAGCATTCCAAAAGCTCAAATACCCACATGACTTTGCCTTTCCTGCCATTATGAGAGAAAACCTAGTGGAATATTAATGAACTGACAGTGGGGGGTGATTTTTTTTAAAGTCACTTTTGAGGGATATTACAAGGTCTGTTGGGATTCAGAACAATCACGCACACCTGTAATTCTGGGCGATGATATATTGATAGATTTTCATATGATAACTCTCAGGTATTTCTGAAGACGCCTTGGGCTTCTGAATCATGGAAGAAAGATTAACTTAGATGTCAACTCTGTCAATATACCTAGGACTCCAATTTTATATCCACATATTTTACATCTATAGATACAAGATATAGGCCAGGATCTATTTGTATATGGCTTCACCACCATCACATCACTCAAGTTACCCAAGTGAAGAGCTTAAGAGGAGAATTTGGGAAGAAAATAACACACAGTAGTTGGTAAGGAGAGATAAAAGAATGGGCAAAATATAGTAGCTTTTTGTGTCTAGAAAGCGTAAAGCATCAGATATCAGACCTAAAGGTCTAGATCCAAACTCCAGCTCCTGTTCACAGAAACTAAGCATGATCTCGAACAAAAATTTTACCTTGAAGAGACTATTTACACATCCATACACTGAGATGAGTAATTTTGTCAGCTCTCTGTCAGTGAGGAATAAACGGGGTCTTTCTAGTGAAAACCTTTTGTATGCTCTTAAGTAGAATATAAACTGGTGCTGGACACATTTTTTTTTTTTTGCGGTACGCGGGCCTCTCACTGCTGTGGCCTCTCCCGCTGCGGAGCACAGGCTCCGGACGCGCAGGCTCAGCGGCCATGGCTCACGGGCCCAGCCGCTCCGCGGCACGTGGGATCCTCCCGGACCGGGGCGCGAACCCGTGTCCCCTGCATCGGCAGGCGGACTCTCAACCGCTGCGCCACCAGGGAAGCCGCGGACACATTTTTTTGGTAAAGTACCAGACAACAAATATTTTAGGCTTTGTGGCTAAGGTCTGTACCAAAACGACCCAACTGTGAAACTGTAGCAAGGGAGCAGCTACAGACAGTGTGTCAATAAATGGGCGTGGCTTTGCCAATAAAAATCTATTCACAAAATCAAGTGGCGGCCAGATTTGGTCCACGGGCTGTAGTTCGCTGATCCCTGATATAAATGATAGTTCCGGTCGTGACTGCGCAATGCAAATGTCCACAGTATAGCACATTTGCAGATAGATTATCCCAGTCCTGCTATACACATCGACATCATTTCCCTTCATTAAAGATGTCCCTCCCTTTTCCTGTCCACCTGTGTCTGTAAGTAAATGAAATTGAATGGAGGTCTACAGGTGTAGCTGAATTTTCACCTTGGTGTCGTAGGGCAGAGCCAGGCTCAGGCGAAGCATTTGAGAGCTGCTACTTGCATGATATGAAGTCTTATCTAGATATGACTAACTCACAGACACCTTTAAACATACGTATAAATCTGGCTTCTAATTGAATATCAACTGTTCTGTCCATTATCTACTTAATCATGGATCCACAAACAGTAAGGAATGCTAGCAAAATAAAAGAGCAACTCTGAGCAGCTGAAATGAGAGGGGAAGGGTATCAGAGGTGAGTTTATTAAAGGCCCTCACCCCAAACTGGAGATGGGCTATAATCAAAAAAGAATAAAATAAAGTGAAGCTCTTGTCCAGTGATGGTAAGGGTCACGCACTCCGGGTTGGAATGTTCATTGGTGTAGCCTTTCCAGAGGGTAACGTATCAGCATCAAAACTCTTAAAAACTGCTTGTAGCCTCTGAACCAACTTCCATTTCTAGGAATTTATCCTAAGGAATAATCAGAAATGCACCCAAAGATTATGTTCAGAGATGTTCAATGTCACATCCATCATTATAGTGAAATATTGGAAACAATAGAAATTACCAAAGATTTAAGACTGGTTAAATAAATTGTGTGTCATGAAAATCCATGCAATAATTCAAATAACATTTTAGAATAATTTTTAATGGCACGGAAATGCTCACAATAGTTTTGAAGAGATGAAAGGTAGTAGTTTATAATGAGGTCCCACTGTATAGCACAGAGAGCTCTACCCAATATTCTGTAATAACCTATATGGGAAAAGAGTCTGAAAAAGAACGGATATATGTATAAATGAATCATTTTGCTACATACCTGAAACTAACACAATATTGTAAATCAAGTATACTCCAATAAAAAAGAAAAATTAAATTTAGAAAGGTAGTTTATAAAGTAATACTTCAAACGTGATGTCAACTAAAAATATACTTTAAAGGACACCAAAATGTTAACAAGGGGCAGGAATAATTATTAGGCTTATAGACGATGCAAACTTCTTCTTTATACTTTTCTGATTTTTCAAAGTTTCTCCAATTAACTTAAAAAAAATTTTATTGGCGTATAGTTGACTGGAGTATGTTGTGTTAGTTTCAGGTGTACAGTGAAGTGAATCAGTTATACATATACATATATCCACTCTTTTTTAGAATCAACTTTTGAAATAAAAAAGAAAAAAAGTGAACTTTATTTAAAAATCAATATTGTGATTAACCAGAGTCAGCGGAATTTTAATTAACTGGATTTTTTAAGAAAAGAAATGGACAGTCTCCCCAGGTATTTAAGAGTACATTTTTCACACTGAGGACCACACAGAATCAGTCTAATATTTCAGTCTCCTGCAGCTACTGAATTATAGTGTGGTAAGTCCTGTTCAGCTGATGCCATATAGACTGGATGAGGAATCAAACAACTTTCCTTCTGGTCCAAGATCAAGTCTAGCCTCGAGCACATTTCATAACTCATTGTCTCAGTTTCTACAGCTATAAAAAGGAGCTAATCATCTTTGCTCAGTTTACCTCCAGAGAGCTGCTGGGAAGGTCAAGCATGATAGGTATGTATGTAAACGTGAAAAACAGACATAGGATGAAAAAAAATCACCGTCCTCTACCTCAATCAGTAGTTACATAAGACTATATGTAGTATTTAGACAGGAAATTGAGCTTAAAGATTTTAGAGTGGTGGTGAGGAACAAGGTAGAAACAAACGAAGTTTCTGGCCCATTGTTAAAATTCAGGAAGCCCAGAAAACAATGATCTGAACCAGTTATCCAACATCTGTCTCCTCCCTGACTTCCGTGAGAGGTAGAACAGGAATCTCAAAAACCAAACCTCAGTCAAGGACCCTCAACCTGACCTTGACCTTCCCCAGTGACCTTCCCTTCCATCCTCTACTTCATTCTGAGCGGCTGTCCTTGTGAGGTCAGGGTCTCATTTTCCTTCTGCGGTGGATTCTCAAACCCGCTGACTGATGGGCGCCGACCTGCTGGGACACACGGGCATCCGGGTGGATTTTCCCTTCGGGGAGGTGCTGGGCGGGGCGGTGGGGGTGTGGTTACAGAGGGAGGCTCCGCGTATGGCCAGCCTAGCTGCTGCCACTCAAACCGTTTGAAAGACTCCCCTCCTGGCCTCTCTTAGAGGCTGCCTGTGAGTTCCACAGGACATTAAAGTCATTAACGGTATTTCTCAGTGTTTACATAAAATACATATTATTGTCCATTCTCAGAGTCCCATGAATTGTGATTCTTTTTAGAAGTCCATCAGCTTTTGAAGGAAGAAGATTTTCTTCCCCACCTCTCTGAAGATGTACACCAGAGATTTATTTCCAAATGAGAAGATCACAAAACAGATCTCCTTACATATGATCTGTTCAGCTAATCCCAATGTGTGCATGTCCTGGGGTACTAATAAAAGGAGGGTTTGTTTTTACATCCGTTGGGGAACAGAGTTAAACACAAATAGGAACTTTTCATCCCTGCAGAACTTCTGAGCGCCTTTAACGTACCAGTGGGCCTTGTGATTCTTCCAGAGGGGGCTTTGTGGGCAACAGAAACATATCTGCCGTAAGCATCGCTAAGACCGACGTTCCGGGGACCCTTCTTCGGAAAAAGTCACTTTGGTGATGTCCTCTCACCCTCTGGATGAGGCATGCACCCAGGAAGGTAAGGTGACTTGGCTAGACCCACAAAGCTAGTGAGTTGCAGAACCAAGATTAATGCAAAACCACTGTGAAGTGTGCTTCCCTTTGCCATAAAGATTTCATCCCTGGGAGGAATGTGCACCTTTTCAAAGGGACCACTTTGAATGAGAAACTATCCCTGCATATATGCAGGCTTGTCCCAAGCTGCCTATGTATTTGGGCTACAAGCAATCTCTTGATTGGGCACAGAGAAGGCAGTAGGACGTTAGAGACTTGGCTTCCTTTGGATAGTCTGGGAAGTCTGCCCGAGGGTGGGTAACAGCACGCTCAGAAGGCCACAGAGAGGGGAGCACAGCCAGAGAGACTTGTACAGTAGAAGAAAGAGGAGGAGGGAAATAAACTACACCTATTGTACGTTTGTTTGTGTTCTAGAAAGGGGGTGGCTGCTACCCCTTCCTCCTACAGCACACGGTGCCTTTATCCTAGGATCTTCAGTGACTTCTGCTGTTGACATATGATGGGGACCATCCCATAAACCTAATTCCCACGTATAACCTTATTTTAATAGAAAACTTGACTCAGGCTCCAGACGACTTACACATCAGTGCTCTTTATGAGAGAAGCTCTTTACAAGGAGCAGGGGGACATCCTGCAACCCTCACTCCAGATTGGCCCCTTCACCTTGTAGCCACACCCCACGCACGAGTGAGGCTGGCGGGGGGCTTTGGAAGATCATGCCACATTGGGTTGCAGACGGAGAGCATGGGAATATAGTTAACTATACCCAAAGCCTGTCCTCAGCAAACTCGCCAAATAGAAATTGTTTCCAGTCCACCCAGTGTCCCAGCTTTGTCTCCTTCCCACTGAATGGCTCTTTGCAGGTTTCCAAAGCTGTGATTAGGTGGTCAGGCTACTGTCATCAAACAAAACAACACATCACAACAGTTAACCTAATCTACATACGATGGTTTCTGTAATTGCGATTGGGCTGCGTGGTGTGGAGTTAAACTGCTAGTGTGTTGGAGTCATAAAGTCCCAAGCTGAACTCTCTGCTGTGTCATTAAACAGCTCCTGGCCTTGGGTGATCTCTTCACCTCTCTGAACCTCGGCTTTGCCATCCCTAAAATGGGGACAACACCCTATCCAATCGGGTTCTTGTGAGGTGAATGGGGGATGATGCAAGTAAAACACTCCTCTTGTCCAGGGCTTGGAATACAGTAGGCGCTCACTAGATGCACCTTTGCTTCCTCCTTCCTGAATCATCATCAGGCACACCTGGTAGACAGTTGACTTTTGTCCAGTTAAGCCCTGGACAAAAGGGTTTTCTTGTACTTGTTATGAGCACCTATGTTTGATGTTCCTACCTGGGTCACCGCCTTCACCGTCATCTGTGTATCTCACTACAGGTCAGAAGGGCAAGTTCTTTCTACCAAGGGGACATGGACAGTCTCAATAAATCAGCCCTAATCCTTCCAGGCCCATGAACCAAGGGTCAGTGTGGTCGTTTCCAAACCTCATTGCTGGGGCCAGGAGGATCCAGGCATAAAGGGGCCAAGACAGGAGCCCGTGGGGGCCTCCCAATGCTTGCCCAGGGGCCCAGGCATCCAGGCCTCTTTCTTGCCCTCCCACCGAGGGCTCTAAGTGAGCAGCCAGAGGGGCTCTTACATCAGAACCTCTGGGGCTTAAGCCATGTGGATGTTCTCTGTGTCTGTCTGGGGAGCTGATGCAGGATCCCCAGGGCCTTGGGACGGAACAGGAGGCAGTGAAGCTCAGAAAAGGCTGAGTGACAGCGAGAAAGCAAAGGATGGGAGGGGACGAGGGATATAAGTGGAAGAGAGGTAGCGGGGTGGGAGGAGTGGGAGGAGGGGACCTCCCTCACAACGAAGCTGCACTCACCTGCGACCTAGGAGGCATGAGGGAGCGGGGCCCGTGCCAGCCTTCCTTTCCCTGTACCCAGATCTTCCCTACTGCTTAGGATGAGAAATGCCTTTGGTAGGGCCAAGCCCTTCATTCCACAGTGAAATCAGGGACTTCTGGGTGCGCTGACACCCCAGCACAAGTGGACGTCATCTTTAAACGATTCTCAGAACCTGTCTGGTTCATTAGGAATGCAGAACACAAAGCTAGATGTAGTGCAGGAGCCCTGAGCCTAGAAAGGGGTCTGGAGGAAGAGGAGCAGAGTCTAAAAGTCACCAGTTTGCAGATGGTTGTAGCATCACCCTTAGGTGAGGGATCAGGCTCATTTTTATCCACTTCTGAACCAGAAAGTCCGAGCTGGGAACTGTGAGAAGGAACCGGGCTCAACTGTGGAAAAGTGCAAGAATACTGAACTGGAAATGAGGACGTCCGAGGTCAGGTTGTCATGCTGCCCTGTGTGACTTTGGACAAGTTACTTGACCTCTCTGAGCCAGGAAGCACTGATCTATGAAAGGGGCAGGGAACAAGCGGGTTCTGAAGTCTGTCTTGCTGTGACTTGCTCTGGGTCTATATTTAGGGAGCTACTCAAGCCCCGGGGAGCCTGTGTCCTCAACCTTTCTCCTTGTTCTGCATCTCCAATTCACTTTTATCATAACCAGCTTTCAGGAAGGGATCTGTGAGCCCTTCATTCTGGATACCAATGACCAGCAACCCTTCCGGAGAGAGAACTAAAGTCTTCAACTAAAGAATGGAAGTAGAGTAGTGGAATTGTCCATGAGTAATTTGATTATTAGCGTCATCTGATACTGTTCAAGTTACTAGTCAATGTGGGGACTAGATAAAGGTGTTCTAGACATGCAGGTCCCTGGGTGTGTGGCTTGGGGAGCGGATGATCCCTTTGTTTGAAGAAGGCACCTCTTCTTCTGGGCAGTCACACCCCACACAGTGATTCTTGATCAGCCAGTGGAGCCCAGGCTGGATTTCAGCCTTCACTGTCCCCTCAGCTGGTTACCTGGTGCAGTGCCCAACCTGTTCAACTGTCCATAGTGAACCCACATGAGACCAGGAGCCTGTCAGGGACAGGGACTTATCTTACTCTTTCTGGGGCCCTAGGCCTTAGCCCAGGGCTGGCTCTCCAAGGACCCTTAGCTAACTTTTGTTGTTTGAATAAAGGCAGCTCAAAAGAATAGATATATGCATAGGTATAACTGAATTACTTTGCTGTACACCCGAAACGAACACAACATTGTAAATCATCTATAGTCAATATAAAATAATAATTTAAAAAAATAGATAAACTACAGGGACCTACTGTATAGCACAGGGAACTATATTCAATGTCTTGTAATAACCTATAATGGAAAAGAATCTGGAAAAGAATGTATATATATTATATGTGTCTAACTGAACCACTTTGCTGTACACCTGAAACACAGTAAGGCAACTATACTTCAATTAAAAAAATAAATTAAAAAAAAAAGCAGCTTGATTTGCTTTTGGATTTGGGAGAAAGCAGGGAATAATTTCACCTGGACCCCCTCAGCTCAAAAGTTTCCATAGCTCCCTACTGCCTTGGGGATGAAGTCCTACCACCTGGCTTAGACTGGCCTGGGCTAATTTACGCTGGTTCCACCAACCCGACATGACCTCCCTACACTACACTCCGCTTAGTAGAAGTGATGGGCTCATCGTACTCAACCATGTGTCAGCACTTCCTGCCTTGCATATGCTGTTCCCCTTTCCTGGATAACTCTTCCCTGTTCTCCTCTTAATATCTAAATCCTGACTTGGCCCGAGGCCTCTGTTATGGCTCCAGCCACATTGTGACCTGCCAGTTCTTTGAACTGCCATTGCACAACTGCAGGTATTGCTTAATCTCATACAGTTTTAGGATGCCACCCACCCAGCTATTCCATGCGCATGTGTCTTTTGTACCCAAGGATTATGTAATTGCTGGGGGCAGAAGCTACATAGGCCTCTTTTGTGTTTACAAGAGGCCCGGTATACTACTGTCAATGTGCAGAGCAAGTCAGGCACAGATTGATATAAAGTACTAATGCTTAGGAAATAAAAATGATTTAGCATGTGTTTTTAATAGTCCTTTGGAAAAATAAGTTCTTTGGAAAAATATTGAGATTACCTACACTTGGGTAAAACGTTCTGGAATCAAAGTAAGTAAATGAGGTGAAGTTCCTTGAGATCCCAGGTCATATGGGATCATATGGCACAGTCCCTGGCCTAGGAAGATGAGTAAGATGCTATTCTCAGCAACCACCCAGGGAACGGGATTGACAGACAGTCCGCCAAGCCAGCCTCTTGCCTGGTTAATCATAAACCCAAACCTACAGAAGCCAAGACCATCGCCAGAACAAAGGGACAGTTAATATTGCCCTTTGCACATGGACTCACTGGGAAACCCATTTACTGCTTGGCTGGCACACAGCACCAACTTTCTCCTGCACCCAGAATATTCTAGCAGAGGGCAGCTTATCAACAAGACGTCATTTTCATGGCAAAGCAGGGCACTGTAAGCAGATAATGGGCCATTTGCACAGTCTCGGGCATACAAAATGCCTATCCCAATTTTCGATTTTTCAAACATGGAAAACATCAAGACAAGTCATGCCCTTCCCCCCAAATGATTCAATACTGTATATATGGCAAAGAAAGAACTGAAAAAATATTATTCCCTAAATCCTTAAAACTTATAAGTGGTTTTGAAATAGAAATAGTGTGATTTCTATTGCAAACTCTCTGTAGAAAGTTTTTGTCATTTCCTCCGAGACCTTCTTCTCCAGAGAGCCTGGAAACACACAGAATGGTCTCTTGTGCATGTGTCATCACAAAGTCATCTATTTACTAGCACACATGAATCCCGGGCTGCAGTGGTGCCCGGTAGAAAGCACGGTGATTTCGTGGTTGGGTTTGGTTTGCCCTCATTTAGAAAGTGGCCGCTAAAGAAAGATTGACTGTATCCTGATTTCTGAGGGATGATCCTGAGCGGCTTTGTCAGGTTCTTGGCAGAGGTGAGAACTGGAAGAAGAAAGTTAAAGGCAATGAGACCTGAATGGGTTTGGTTATGCAAAAGAATATCCATGTCCCCCAGAAAAATGCAGGCCCTTGGTCCTGGAGGCTTTCTTAGTCTCACTGTCATCTTTTTTTTTTTGGCTGCATTGGGTCTTCGTTGCTGAGCACGGCCTTTCTCTAGTTGTGGTGAGCGGGGGCTACTCTTCTTTGCGGTGCACGGGCTTCTCATTGCGGTGGCTTCTCTTGTTGCGGAGCACAGGCTCTAGGTGCGCGGGATTCAGTAGTTGTGGCACGCAGGCTCAGTCGTTGTGGCGCATGGGCTCAGTTGCTCCACGGCATGTGGGATCTTCCCGGACCAGGGCTCGAACCCGTGTCCCCTGCATTGGCAGGCGGATTCTTAATCACCGCGCCACCAGGGAAATCCAGTCTCACTGTCATCTTGAGGATGGCGGAGAGGAAGCCGCCAATGTCACCTGCACAGACCTCTTCCTCTTACCCCATGTTCCATCTCTGTTTTAGAATTAAGCCAGGACTGATTCTCTGGGGGCTAGGCTGAGGTATAGGTGGAAATCTTGGTTTTAAAAAGTCAGTGACAGAAATATAATTAATCTACAACTTTTACTCTTGTTTTTTAAAAATTTTTATTGGAGTATAGTTGATTTACGATGTTGTGTTACTTTCTGCTGTACAGCAAAGTGAATCAAATATGCACATACATATATCCACTCTTTTTTTAGATTCTTTTCCCATATAGGTCATTACAGAGTATTGAGTAGAGGTCCCTGTGCTATACAGTAGGTCCTCATTACCTATTTTATATATAGTAGTGTGTATATTACAGAGTATTGAGCAGAGGTCCCTGTGCTATGCAGTAGGCCCTCATTATCTATTTTATATATAGTAGTGTGTATATTACAGAGTATTGAGTAGAGGTCCCTGTGCTATGCAGTAGGTCCTTATTACCTATTTTATATATAGTAGTGTATTCTACAACTTTAAAGGAGGATTTGCTTCCAGGTGTCTCACAGAAGGTTCTGACCTGAGTTTCTGTTGGTGGCCTTTGAGAAGGGTGATGGGAAGGCCATTATTTCTTCCCCATAAGAAGGGGCTCTAGCCTATCTGTGACTCATCAGAAAGCTTCATTAGGTCTGGATGGAGGTGGGGAATGAGGTGCCCAGAGGACCTTGAGGCCTCACACTATTCCCAGCTTATCTCCATGCTGGCCGGCAGCAGCACCTGGGAACTGACCATGGGGGGAGTTGGGGACATATGTGGCTATTATCAAGAGAGAAAAGCCCATGCCCGGCAGAGCCCAGTGGGTACCTTGTCCTTGGGTTTTGGGCTACACTTAGGCAAGGTGGAATTGGACCCAGGAAACAGCCTGAGTTGGAACTCGAGACCCTGGGCACCCATCTGTGCCTCAGTTTCCTCATCTGTAAAATGGGGTTAACAACAGTATCTACCATGTGAAGACCGCTTTGAGGATGGCATGAGTTATCATTTGCAAACATTAGAGCAATGCCTGGCATGTAAGTGTTTGTGAACTAAGTAACTAACTAAATAAATGAGATGGTCCTAACCTTCTAGGCAGTGATATTTTTTTCTCTATTGGGGAAATTTTGTTTGTTTGCTATTTGTGAGATAAGCAGCAATCACAGAAACTCGAAACATAGCCACTTAAAATGGGGCACTATAGATATTCTGTGTATTTGTGAATATATACATGATAGAAATATGCCAACTCAAACACTACTGCCCTCCCCACTTCAAACTCTGAAGCAACTGAGAAATAGACCCTAAAATCAAATGGAAACATAAGGTGACAACATTTTGCTTGTAGAGATGGGCTGGAGGATGGGGCTTAGTTCTGAGTCCAGGAGTCCAACTGGGGTTTCCTGCAGTCTCCACCGAGTGTGGACCATGGGAAAGCACCCCTAGGGACCCACGAAGCCAGCCACAAGGGCCTGAATTCCTTACCTCTGCTGAGCCCTGAGATCTGCCGTAGTTGGGCAAGGAGCAGGAACTCCGGAAGGCCGGCCTGCCTGGGGCATCATCCCAGGAGATGGGAGCCGAAAGATATGTACCCATTCCAGGCAGGCTTGTCCCAATGGCTGCCATTGTATGTGTCTCTTCTCCCACAGGGGGAGGGGCGACGCAGGGAAAAGGAAGGTCAGAGCTATTAACTCCATGTTTCAAGAGGGCGGGAGTTCCCATGTACGAGGATGGCAAGAGCTCCAGGAGCAGGTGAAAATGGTCTCCTAACCCTCACCCTAACACGGAATCAGTGAGAAATGCATATTTTTATTTTTTGACACCATCAACCTAAGTATAAAAAGCAGTTTGCTGAGGGATCATCATTGTCTAATCTGGAATGGGCACAGGTCCGTGGGCAGCTGAGATGGCATGTGGGTAATAGCAACTTTCCAGAGGGAGCTGCTCGGTGGTCCTGTGGTTTGCAGACAGCACTGAAGACAGGAGTGTGGCTTGTCTTTGAACAGGATAAGCAGAGTGGAAGCGTCTATACTGGGTGGGTACAATCAAAGGGAGGCGAGAGTTAGGGTCGGGGGGACAAAGAGATTCCTTCTTGGCCTTTCTTTTGATGGAGCCCTTGGTCCTCTCAGACCCACCAGGATGGCCTGAAATGCATCTGATGTTGAAGGAGAGCCTGCAGCTCTTTCCCAGCCCTAAACCAGCGGGTCCTGGGGAGAACTGAACAACCAGCTCTCCAGGACAAAACGTCTGTTGAGGCATTTGCAGATTTCAGCGATTACCCATCGGTACCGTTCCTGCACTGCAGCAGCCCTCCACGATATAGTGTTTTCACTGTTTAGAAACAACTGGCGTAAATGACCTGATCATTGTAAACTGTAGTAAAATAATCTGGCAGTGATGGGTTTCGAGTATTTATTACATGTGTTGTAAAATAATTTGTTGAACTCCAACTTTATATAATTTCATTTTGAAAGATGGCTGTATTTAACTACCAGCATGCAAAATTCCTGAAAATTTGCAAGCGACTCTCGTGAGATGAGTCAGGCATGACGTGTTTGAAACCCATCTTTCCTTGCTGTGGGAAGAGGAGGCCACAGAGTTTTCCCTTCTCCTTCTGTGATTCTCTCTCCCTCCCAGTTTGCCGGCAGATTGGGCTGAAGCAGCCCGTTACAGGGCCAGCAGGGAGGGCTGCAAATGACTGGCTCCCCTTCCCACAGAGAGGCCGAGGGGCCTGCGGGCCAGACAGGCCTTCCCTGGCTTTTGTGCCCCAGCTGAGCACCCTGCTTTCTCTCCCGGGTGCCCCCATACATGTGCAAATGTATCTGGGTATAAATGGGACAGAAGCCTGAGGCGGGGGAAGAGGTAGGGGAGTGGGGCTCAGGAATCAGCCCAGCACTGCATCGTCCGCAGGGTGACTGCTGGGGGCCGCAGGTGTGTACGACTGAGGACGGTGGAGAGAGAAATACAGGGAGCATCTGTGGATGCTCGAAGTTCCTGTACGTCAGACTTTCCTTTGTACATAGAGATAATTTATAGATAAAATCTAAAATATAAATATATTAACTACATGTTTATATATTAGATGTTGATATGTATTATATTATTATTTTAATATGTTAAGACCTATTATATTATTATAATGATCAGAAAAATACAGTATGTTAATATATTTATAATCTATACTTTAAACTATTTCTATTATATTATTACAATTAATATAATTATATTATATTTTATGTAGAAATATAGTTATATAATTATATATTAAATCAAACATTTAATTATATATTATATTAAATTATCGTATATTATATCATATATTTATATTAAATGTATCTATTTTACATATTGTATTAAATATACATATATGTTAATATATTAAATATGAATATATATTTAGCTTGGCACATGGCTGCACAGCAAAAGACTACATTTCCCAGCTTCCCTTACAGCTAGGTGACCCCTAGGTGTTTGTTTAGACAATGGATTGTGAGCAGGCGTGTTATGGCAAATTTCAGAGCCTGGTCTTAAAGGGAAAGAAAATATCTTTTCCTTCCGTATTCTCCCTTTCTGCTGGTTGGGATGTGGATGTGATGTTGGGGGCTAGAGCAGCCATTTTGAGCCATGAGTTAAGAACCAGGTTTTAGAGGGGAAGAGACCTGGTTCCTTGTGATTATGAAGATCCCATACCAATCTACCCAAACTTCTACAAAGGAGAGAAGCACAATTCTATTTTGTTGAAGCCCAAATAACTTGGAATCTCTCTGTTACAGCAGGCAAACCAATACCCTGATACAGCACAATGTATTTATCAGCCTGCTATTAATAATTAGAGCATGTCTTGGGTAATAGCTGATCTCTTAGCATTCCCCAAAAGACTTTACAGAATTTCAATTTCTGCACCTTATTCTTTTGACTTTTTAAATAGTGAGGATAAGTTATACAGTAAAGTTCCTACCCAGTGCAAGTAAGTTACGGCTAAAAGTACCACATCATGACATTAGTGCATCAGGCTGGCTATTTTTTGTTTTCTTTTTAACCAGGTGCGGCTGTAAGTTGAAGCTGACTTTTTAGACACTATATAAGAGGTTGTAAGCTGATACTATTTCATCTTTCAACCTAGATACCTTGCAACTTTACATTATATTTTGGTGATGCTGAAATTCTGAGCATCCAGCGAGAATTCCTTTTTCATAAGAGCATTCATAGGACGGAGCATATTCTCTGGAATAACCACAATGTCTGGAACATCAGCAATGGATTTGAATTTTAGGAACAGCCAGAAGCCATATAAGATGGAGACTAGTAATAAATAAGGTAGCTAACAAAGACTGGTAATGCTTGTCCGGGTCAAAAATGAGGTGGATGTAAAAGTCAGGAGATTGTTTTACTTGTTTAACCAATAAGCTGCCCTGAAAGTCATTTCAAAACAGCAGCTCCCAAAACGCTTAAAATAATAATGCAGCTGTTGGAATGATGGCATATTTTCCCCAGGGGACTACTTTGAAGGACACTGAAATTATAGATGTGTAAATTCCAGAATGTATAGTTAAAATCAGGTCTATTATTTTCTATCCACAATCTTTGTATTCATTTGTTTATGATAATTTTTAAATGAGAAGGAAGTCCACTCAGGACCTTTCATCGGGGTCTGCAAAGTATAAAACAAAAATAATCACGCATCAATCTGGGCAACGGCCCGCAAAAGAAAGTTCCTTCCTAAGTGCATTCAGAGCTCTCCATTGGCCTTCCACCAGCAGCGCAGCAGCATACCCCTCACCCCCAGCGCCTCCGGTGCCCTAGGCCAGTCTTAGGAGACAGCCAATGTGCCCCATTAGACTGTGTACATCGCCAATCCTACCTGGCTCATGTCAGCCCATCTCATCCTCTCCTCCGTCCCTAAGAATCAACCATCCTTTGACTTGAGTTTTCACTCCTTTATTTCATTATACAGTTGACTTTTTCCTTGTTAGAGTCTGTACCTAGATTAGCCAAAGTATATGGGTCTCTTTATTTACTTGCATCAAACCACAGAACTCCAACCAGGAGAACATGACAATAGAACATGAGGCCATACATGAGACAAAAGAACAAGAGGTCATAGAAATGGGAACAGGAGTTCCTTAATTAGAGGTGTGAGGAGTGATTTCCCCTGGAGAATTGCTCAGCAGAAGAGTTAGCAAATCTGAAAAAGTTTCTGGGGGAGGAAACGGAAAGATGACAGGGCTCTCTGGAAATCCTTAACAATAGGTAGGTTCTTATTCACCGAGCATAGTTATTCATCACCATATGTACACAGAGAAATTAATGAATGTGTGCGGTCTGTTTCTAGCCTGCTTTTTTGGGCAAAGAAAAATAACAGAAGCAAATTTGAAACTTCAGGACGCGAGCCTTAGTCAGGGCAGACAGCGGCCCCAGCAATAATCCCGAGCCCTGGAAGCACGGTGGTCTGCTGTATTTTCCATCAGCCCCAGTAGGAGCCGTTTTCTGTGACTGGAGATGTTCTTTTGTGTGTGTGTGTTTGTGGCGGGGTAGGAGGGGGGTTGTTCTTTTTACACTCAGAGAAGTCTGCGTTTCTGACTTGAGAACAGTGAGTTTTACAGCTTGTGCGAACCTATTTTCAGGTTAATTCTCAATTACACACTTTGCCTTGGAGGGTCAAGTCCTTCGGTTTCCAGCGAATCCTGTGGTTGTACCTGTGGTTACCCACCGACCTCTCATCTGCTTTGCTTATCTGATAACAGGCGAATGGGGAAAGAGCTTTTAATATCCCCCAAAAGGGGAAGATTGGCAATTAGTTATTCACCGCAGGGAATCAGGCCAGGTCAGCTTTACTCCAAGAAAGAAAACAATGTGGATATTGGACTTGGGAGTTCCTTTTACACGAGATTTTGGTCTTACAGGTCCCATCTGGATTGCTTTTTCTTTGCCTTTCTTTTTTAAAGCCAGGTCAAAGCATTACATACTGCAGGGAAGAGAGAAACTTCAGTCTCTCCTAAACTGTCATTTTCGTGACAGCTTGTAAACTTCAGGCCCGTCAGGGATCTGCACGCCTATCCGCCAGGGGTGTAGTCCCTCCATCCCTCCTCAGGGACAGGCGAGGGGATCCTCCAGAGAAAACAATGGGTGAAGTAACTGAAAGAGCAGGGCAGAGGCAACAGCAAGAAACGGCGAGGACGCGAGCGGCCGAGACAGGAAAGGCGGCGGTGGCGCGGGCCCTGGTGCTCCGCGCGCTGCAGCGACGGAACTTCTGCAAAAGCTGCCCGCCCGCGCGTTATCAGAGGCGCGCAGGCCTGTGGTTTTCTCGCTCTCGCAACCCTGCTTTAACTGCCGGTTTATTTTTCGACAAACAGGATGCCTCCATCTGAGGCTGTCAGCATGCCAGTCTTTGAGAGAAAAGAGGTAGTGCAGCCCCACCCTAGAGGCAAGACCAGGGGGCTCTGTTTCAAGAGGCTTCCCAGAGAAGCGACAAACACTGCAGGTGCAGCCGCTGGGAGAATATTACCAAGGGAGAGGAGGCAGGAGGGAGCGAAACCTGCCGTCCCCCTCCACGTCCCCACCCCCTGCCCTGCAACTGATTCCACTGTCCCATCTCTGCAAGCGTCCTGAGGCAGAGAGGTCCAAATCACGGGAAAGGTTGGAGATACAGGACAGTGCTTCTCAGACTTTAATGTGCACGGAAGTCACCTGCAGCTCTTGTGAACATGCAGACTCCGGTTCCGCAGGTCTGGGACACTGCCTGAGACTCTGCACTTCTACACAGTTCCCAGCCATGCTGATATTGCTGATCCAAAGGTCACACTTCGAATGGCAAAGGCTTTGGGGGATTCCTGTCCAATCCTCCTCCATAAGTTTCTTGCCTCTGTACAGGCTACGAGCCACCTACAGAGGATTCCACGTTAGAACGAATCCTAATGCAGGCCGTGCAAGTACTTCAGCCCAGATGCATTTATTCCCGTGGCTCGGATTGAACACCGGCCACCTTGCTAATAGAGAAGAAACTTCCTTTGTGCTCCAGAGGGAAGGGAAGTTTGAAAAAGCCAAGAGAGTTCTTAAATCCTAATTGGCAACACCTTCAGGGATTCAGGAGAATCTAGATTAGGTTCTGAGCCAAGAGATGGTTGGGGGATGGGTGGGGCGGAAAAACACATCCCTAAAAACCCAACCTAGTCAGGGCCTTTCCTACTGAGGAAAACATTTGCATCTCACAGTTGGAATTCAATGAATGTCCACATTTCTCGGAAGCTGTCTAGTTTTGTGTAGTGGTACAGAATTCGGAGCCCATCTTTGAGTATTCCAGACCCAACTGGATCTCAGACTACCTTTAGGATCTTGTGGCATGCACTTTAAAGCATATGTTTTTGAGTCACGTTTAATTAACACTAAGTACTAGCTGAGAGGCTAGACTAGGAAATGCATAGTATGTGAATAAGATTGCAAGAGAGGACTTGCAGTCTAGAATGTGTAGGTCCTGCCTGAGGCGGTGCTGTCAGATGTAGAAAAAATCCCGGCTAAATTTTGCTAAACCCTGAAATTTCACGAAGAGTCCATCTTGACTTCATCAAAACCAGTCATGGGCTTCCTGTTACCGAGTGTTTCTCAGAGTACGACTAAAATTACAGGGCGGTTAAAATGCAGACTCTTGGGCCCTTGGGCCTTGTGTCTCTCAAGGCGTCCAGGATGGGATCCAGGAATGTGCATTTTAACAGACACGCCAGAGGATTCTGACATACTGCCTGGTCTGCAAGTTCAAGTCCAGCGTTCTTGCTGCGGCATTCAAAGATCTGCCTTCAGTTTCACTGTTCACCAGTGAGCTGAAGTGGCCTCTTCATTGCCCATGAGCACGCCCTGACCCAGTCTGACTGGCTGCCTCTTTCGTTTCATCTCCTGCGTCTTCCCAGCCCTGTAAAAAATGACTTCTTCCTCTCTGAGCCCTCCTCAGATCACGGTTTCTCATTCAGCGATCAGTTATTTCCCTGCCCTGTGATGGCTCTTGTATTAGGGCTGTGCTATTCAATTCTCATTTTGTTCACTGCCTATTTCTGACGCTTTGCTTGGCCTCTCTATCTAGACAGTAAGCTTCTGGAGAGACATTTCATGCCATATGATCTTTGTGTTCCAGAATATTTTTTAACACGGTATCACACACACATCAACTGTTCGGTAAATTTACCGATGGGTCATTACCGACACGTTTTACAGTGTGTGATGAACCTGGTACACTAGGTTCTCAGATGGGAAGAAGCTGGGAAGGGAAATGGGGGTGGTGGTGAGAGAGTTGATGACCTGGTTATATGGTCACAAAAGACACAGAGAAAGTGAGAAAAAGGGAGTGTGGACCCTCACTCATCTGTCTGCTCTGTGAATTGGGGAAGGAATTTCTTTTTGTTAAATATAGTTTTCATTCTACTTGAAATCTAGATTATTAAATAAAGGAACCGAAGGGAGGGTGTTTGCTTTTCACTCCCATCCCCCAGTGGTAGATTTCTTGGGTGGCCCACTGTCTCTTGCTCTGGCTAGCCTCCCTCTTTCCTTTTTGCCCAGCTGGTAGTCAGCTCAATAGCCCAACTCCAAGCTCAGACTGGAAGAAATTTCAGGGTATGACATATAGCTAGGCAGATTAAAAGAATGGTAGTACTTTAATGATTTAGTGGAAAGTTATAAGCACACCTCTTTTGTTTGTTTTTTTGGCCACGCCGAATGGCTTGGGAGATCTCAGTTCCCTGACCAGGGATTGAACCTGGGCCATGGCGGTGAAAGCACCAAAGCCGAACCACTAGACAACCAGGGAACTCCCAACATACCTCTGCTTTAATCCCGACATGGCTAGGGTTATTGATCATGCAACCTTGTTCTTCTTTCTTAACATTTCTAAGCTTCACAATTCTGGTTTTCCTTATCTAAACCCTGAGCCTCCGTGTTTTCATCTTCAAAGTCAGCCTAACAATATTAGCTCACAAGGCATTGAGTGGGTCAGTGTAATAACTTGTGGAGACTGCTGAGAGATCCTGGCTCCCAGCAGCTGCTAGTAACCCATAGTTCCCTGCCCCTTAGCCCAGGTGTATTTCCTGGATGAATGTCTCCTCATGTTCTAGGCTCTTCTTTGCTTCCCACACTTTACTATCATCTCAGCCTCAGCCCCCCTGTTCTTCCTGCCCTACCCTGCTGCTGCCCTCCAGTCCTTAGCTTCTCTCTTAAGGGAATCTTTCAGCCTCTGCAGGAATACCTTCCTTCCTGGGCTTCAGGCATAGCCCTGTCGGCCATCTGGTCACCCTCAACCTGGTGGTGCCCCCAGCTCTGCTCTGAGGACTCCTTCTCCTTGCCTTCTCTTTCCAGACTCTGATCTGGGGTCTCTCAATGCTTCCTCCAGCCTTGACTTTTCATACTCGGTTCTCTTCTGTCTTCTTCCTTTTCCTCTGATGCTCAAAGGCCTTAACGATAGTCTTCAGACCATCTGTTTAAGGTGATAGCTCCCTCCTCCACATGATACAGAGATTAGGATCCCCTTTTATATTATTAAGGCGCCTACAATAGATACTGGATCATGAAAGGCCTTGGAGATCCTTGTGACAGCTACCATCGTAATTTCTAAGACCTTTCAGGTTCCCCCTTTACCCTTTGACAGGTACTTGTTCTGAAGACATGCACAATTGTTTTCCCAATTTTGGGAGGCAATGAGGGTTGCACTTTATAGAAAGTAAAACACCAAGAGGGAAAAAAGGGCCAAAATACATCTCTACAAGCATCATTCTGGTGGTTGGATTCCTCAACCTTGTCACTATTCAATTTGGGGAACTGATCATTCTTTGTTGATGGGGACAGTGTCCTGTGCCTTGTAGGATGTTCAGTAGCTTCTCTGGTATCTACACCCTAGATGCCAATACACCTCTCCTACTCCCCACCAGTTGTGACCACTAAAAATGTCTCTAGACATTACCAAATGTGCCCTGGGGGAAAAACTACCCCCCCACCCCCTGCCACCTCTTACCCTCTCCCTCCAGTTAAGAAACACTGATTTGAGATATCTGAAGGTGATAGGCATGGAGAAAAAAGTGGGAGAAGTAATGAGAAAGGACTGCTCTGGCAAGAATTTCCTTGTATATGATCTAAATAAAAGAAAGGAGTCTGAACAAACAGACCCATGAGGAAGGAACCAGGAGACCAAATCTTAAGGAAAAGTATGACAATTACAAAGATAAGAAGGCATTTATTTGGACAAAAGATCCACTAAGGAACATTCTTCAACGGAGCAAAGAATGAGGTCCAACCTTCACGGAATTCCTCTCATATGTGGACGTGGCTATGGACAAAGGTGAGTGTTTCCATGTGACCAAAGTCCAGGCTTGGCTAAAGGGTATTTAGGTGCAGAGGGACTTTTGGAGAATGGTCAGGGGTGATTTGGAGCACCAGAGCCTACAGTTATTCAACAGGTGCCAAAGGTCTTGGAATGGAAGGGGAAAACACACAATACAACATCACCTGCCCAGCAATTCCCTGAAGAAAATTCTCCCCTAAATTGAGGGATATAGAGAAGGAGTGCTGAGCACAACGGGCTCGAGGTCCAGCAGGACAGGACATGTGCACACTCAGCTCCCCAACTTCACCAAGATAGGCAAGACCTAGAGCTTCACGTCAAATCTACTGTAAGTTATTCACCAAACCCTTTCTGGTTTTCCACTAATTTCGTCTTTTGAACAGGAAAAAGCATGGTTAAGTTCTCCCATTAAAAAAAGGTCTCTTTGGGCTTCCCTGGTGGCGCAGTGGTTGCGCGTCCGCCTGCCGATGCAGGGGAACCGGGTTCGCGCCCCGGTCTGGGAGGATCCCACGTGCCGCGGAGCGGCTGGGCCCGTGAGCCATGGCCGCTGAGCCTGC